>NW_011494903.1:7001068-7012131 GCF_000754665.1 Bison bison bison
AAAATAAAGTCTGACACTATTTCCACTGTTTCCCCATCTATTTCCATGAAGTGATGGGACCAGATGCCATAATCTTCATCTTCTGAATGTTGAGCTTTAAGTCAACTTTTTCACTCTCCTCTTTCACTTTCATCAAGAGGCTTTTTAGTTCCTCTTCACTTTCTGCCATCAGGGTGGTGTCATCTGCATATCTGAGGTTATTGATATTTCTCCCAGCAATCTTTATCATATGTGAAATGAATTGCCAGTTCAGATTTGATACATGATACAGGATGCTAGGGCCTGGTGCATTGGGATGACCCAGAGGGATTGGGTGGAGAGGGAAGTGGGAGGGGGGTTCAGAATGGAGAACACATGTACACCTGTGGCGGATTCATGTCAATGTATGACAAAACCAATACAATATTGTAAAGTAATTAGTCTCCAATTAAAACAAGTAAATTTATATTTAAAAATTTTATTCAAAAATAAATAAGTAAAAAATAAAAAATCAGTTGAACCTAAAAAAAAAAAAAAAAGTCAGTTTTCATTCCAATCCCAAAGAAGGGCAATGCCAAAGAATATTCAAACTACCATAAAATTGTGCTCATTTCTCATGCTATTAATAGTAAAGTTATGCTCAAAATCCTTCAATCAAGGCTTTAACAGTGTATGAACTGAGAAGTTCCAGATGTACAAGCTGGATTTAGCAAAGGCAGAGGAACCAGAGATCAAATTGCCAACATATATTGGATCATGGATAAAGCAAAGGATTTCCAGAAAAACATCTACTCTGTTTCAGTGACTATGCCAAAGTTTTTGACTGTGTGGATCACAGCAAACTGTGGAAAATTCTTACAGAGATGGGAATAAAGTGAAAGTGAAGTCTCTCAGTCGTGTCCGACTCTTTGCGACCCCATGGGCTGTAGCCTACCAGGCGCCTCCCTCCATGGGATTCTTCAGGCAAGAGTACTGGAGTGGGTTGCCATTTCCTTCTCCAGGGGATCTTCCCAACCCAGGGATCGAACACGGGTCTCCCTCATTCCAGGCAGACACTTTAACCCCTCACCCAAGAGCTGGGAATACTAAACCCTAAACCACCTTACTTGTCTACTGAGAAACCTGTATGAGGGCCAAGAAGCAGCAATTAGAACCGGACATGGAACAATAGACTGATTCCATTGGCAAAGGAATATGGCAGGGCAGTATATTGTCACCTACTAATTTAACTTCTATGCAGAGTAGATCATGTGAAATGCTGAGCTGTTTGAATCACAATCTGGAATCAAGACTGCCCTGAGAAATATCAACAACCTCAGATATGAAGATGATATCACTCTAATGGCAAAAAGTGAAGAGGAACTAAAGAGCCTTTTGATGAAGGTGAAAGAGGAGAGTGAAAAAGCTGGCTTAAAACTTAACATTCAAAAAGCGAAGATCATGGCATCTTGTTCCATCACTTCATGGCAAATAAAAAGGGAAAAATTGGAAGCAGTGACAGATTTTATTTCTTCGGGCTCCAAAATAACTGCAGATGGTGACTGCAGCCATGAAATTAAAAGACACTTGCTCCTTTGAGGGAAAGCTATGAAAAACTTAGACAGTATATTAAAAAGCAGAGACATCACTTTTGCCAACAAAGGTCCACATAATCAAAACTATGATTTTTCTCCAGTAGTCATGTATGGATGTGAGAGTTGTTCCATAAAGAAGGCTGAGTTTCAAAGAACTGATGCTTTCAAACTGGGGTGCTGGAGAAGACTCGAGAAGATCAAGCCAGTCAATCCTAAAGGAATCAGTCCTGAATACTCATTGGAAGGACTGATGCTGAACCTGAAGCTCCAGTATTTTGGCAACCTGATGCAAAGAGCTGACTCCTTGGAAAAGCCACTGATGCTGGAAAAGATTGAAGGCAAAAGAAGGAGGGTGGTAGAGAGTGAAATGTTTAGAAAACATCACGGACTCAATGGACATGAATTGGACGAATTCCAGGGGATACTGGAGGACAGAGCTTCAGTCCATGGGGTTCACAAAGAGTCAGACATGACTTAGTGACTGAACAACAACCGCAATGCCATAATTTACATAATTTCTTTATTTTTAATAAAAGTATTATGCTTACAAGATATTGCTATTAAAAACATAAACAGGTAAACATTCTCATGTATGATTATTTCTTCATACTTGAGTTGTTGCTTTAGGATAAATTCTCAGAAATAAGTCAAAGGGTGTAGTTAAAAATTGTTTTCCAGGAATATTGTTTTGATTTGCTCTTCCATTAACTGAGTATGACAATGGCTTTTTCACAGTAACTTTGCCAGCATGAGAAGTCTCATTTATCAAATGGAAAATTGGCAGAGGTTAACATAGTGAGTGAACTGGTGGTTTAGACGCTAAGTCATGTCTGACTCTTGTGACCCCATGGACTGTAGCCTGCCAGGTTTCTCTGTCCATTGAATTCTCCCAGGCCAGAATACTGGAGTGGGTTGCCATTTCCTTCTTCAGGGGAGTGAACTGGAGGGAGTAAAATTTTGTACATTTCAGGAGAGCAATTTGTCATTGTCTTTCTGAAATGATGCATGCAAGGACACTAGAAAAATTCACATTTTAATTAGTTACACCAATCACAAAAGCTTTTCCTAAGAAAAAATAGATAGCATATGTAAAATGAGCATTTAAAATGTTAGTTGTGGTGTTGCAAAATAGTGGGGTAAAAGCAACGTACATAGGAATTATTGAAAAAATGTGGAATAACTGCTAAAGATAAAACTACGTATAAAACTACTAAAGATGTAGAAAAACAATGGTGATGAGGTACTAAGCAAAATAATCATGTATCAGTAAAATAAAATTTTTGAATTTTTGAAAACCATATGTTGATTTTATTTTTAAGTATGGAAAAAGATACTAAATGTTAATAATGTGAGGTGTTTTTTGTTTGCTTTGTTTCTCTTATTATGTTCTTTTTTATATCTTTCTAGAATGATGCTTTCCCTGATGCTGGGAAGGACTGAGGTAAAAGGAGAAGGGGGAGGCAGAGGATGAGATGGTTAGATAGCATCACTAACTCAATGAACATTAATTTGAACAAATTCCCAGAGATAGCAGAGGACAGATAAGCCTAGTGTATTGCAGTCATTGGGTTCACAAAGAGTTGGACATGACTTAGCAACTGAACAACATTAAAAACATCTTTGTAGAATATATATTTTAAAGAAAGGATGTATCAGATAAAATCCTTATTTCTAAGTCTATAAAATTATAATCATTGGTTCAAAAAGTTGCCAAAATTTATTATAACTAATATTAGCATTTAAATGCCCTTATTTTCAATATCAATCAAAGCCATTGTTATCAGCTTTGTTTTTATTCTCAGGAAAATGGATTTTCTTTCTTAATTCTACTAATATGTTGAATTTTTTTGTATCATAAAACCACACAATATTCCCATATGTGAGTATTTCCATATGTTTTACCATTAATAAACATTAATTTACTTTTTAAAATTGAAAATTTTAAGATTTTTAAATACATTAAACTCTGTTGTTCTTGGCAGTCCATCTAATTAGGGAACGAGTCTCTGCCAGCTCTATTTCCCAATATTTCCATCCCAGTCAAATCAAATTCTTGCTGAGTCAATCTACCCCTCTGGTGCTCCAGATGTGGTCTGTTAACCAGTGACGTGGTCATCTCCAGGAAGCTTTTGAAAATGCAAAATCTTCAGCCCCATTCAAGACCCATTCAAGTTTTCCAAATAATCTGTATGTACGTTAATATTTGAGAAGCACTGGGCCAGAAATGATGGAGAATAAATTCTTTCAATCTTCCTCCAGTTTTTTTTTTTTGTTTGTTTTTGTTTGTTGGATGCTATTTAAACCTAACATTGGTGGTAAAAACAACTATTATAGTACTTTTCTGCCCAGCTTGAAACAAATTTTTGTTTTTTTGACTGACTGGGGTAAAGTGTGGCTACATAATTTCAAACCAAACAAATCAAGACAAAGCTGAAGTTTTCCTGGAAAATAAAAAGGTGGGAAAAAAATCACAGACAATTGCTTAAGTATGCCTGTCAAGACTAGATATATTTTTCAAGTGAAAAGATTTCTTCTTTCTTTATCAGTCCAAAACATAGATTCCGGTACAAGCAATGACTACATCACAATTTATGGATGACATTGTCTGCTTCTAGGACTTCTTTCTGGGGAAAATGGGTTCTATCAAAGCTATGCTTTTAAAAGACATGAATATTTCAATCTTACATTTCAACCAAAAACAAAACTAAAACATAAAAATAACATGACACTATTGACCACTTATACTAAACACATCTGGTGGAAAATAATATCCCTGGTGTAAAAGACCACATGGAAAAAATTTCTCCTGGAAATCAATGTTAATAAGGCAATCTTTTCAATCTTTCTAAGAATTTCACTACCTTTTATACCTGTAAACAGAGTAGCAGGGAGAAAAATGACCATTTTCTTCCAATGAGCCCAGTGGAAATAATTACTCAATCTATGAGGAGTACGTAGCTAAAAATTCTCTGAAACAAATGCTTCTATGATTGTTGTATCTTTTCTGAGAGGGGTTCTTGTGAGCATTCTAGAAGGTGGGTTTTAGATTGCTGATTGATATCAATAACCTCAGATATGCAGCTGACACCACCCTTATGGCAGAAAGAGAAGAGGAACTAAAGACCCTCTTGAAGAAGGTGAAAGAGGAGAGTGAAAAAGCTGGCTTAAAACCCAACATTCAAAAAAACAAAGATCAGGGCATCTGGTCCCATCACTTCATGGCAAATGGATGAGGAAAAAATGGAAACAGTGATAGATTTTATTTTTGTGGGCTCCAAAATCACTGCGGATGGTGACTGCAGCCATGAAATTAAAAGCACCTTGATCCTTGGAAGAAAAACTGTGATGAATCTAGACAGCATATTAAAAAGCAGAGACATTACTTTGCTGACAAAAGTCCGTCTAGTAAAGGCTATGATTTTTCCAGTTGTCTTGTATGGATGTGAGAGTTGGACCATAAAGAAAACTGAGCACTGAAGAATTGATGCTTTTGAACTGTGGTGTTGAAGAATACTCTTGAGAGTCCCTTGGGCAGCAAGGAGATCAAACAAATGAATCCTAAAGGAAATCAGTCCTGAATATTCATTGGAAGGACTGATGCTGAAGCTGAAACTTCAATACTTTGGCCACCTGATGTGAAGTACTGACTCTTTAGAAAAGACCCTGATGTTGGGAAAGATTGAAGGCAGGAGGAGAAGGGAATGACAGAGAATGAGATGGTTGGGTGGCATCAACGGACATGAGTTTGAGGAAGCTCTGAGAGTTAGTGATCAACAGGGAAGCCAGGTGTGCTGCAGTCCAAGGGGTTGCAATGAGTCGGACAGGACTGAGTGACTGAACTGAAGTCCTTGACCAATATTTAGCAGGTTAAGATGTCATAAATTATTTGATATTTCTTTTTTCAAAAGGTAAGATCTAATGTGCCTCTCTTTGCAGCTGGCATGACCTTGCAACCAACAGAACTCAGGGAAGTGACACTTCAAGACTCACTGAAGTCCAGGACTAGATCAAAATAAACCATGTAACTTCTGCCTTGTCTCTGGGAACCCAGGCTGTCCAGATGCTTCCCAATGGGCCTCCCCTCTTGAAAGTCAGCTTCTACACAGCAAGAAGCCCAGGTTATCACAGAGGCCTTGTTCCACTGTTCTTAGTGACAGTCCCAGGTGGAAGTCTTGTGGATGAGTCATTTTGACATTGGTTGCCATTAAGCATTCAGAAGGAATACTTTGGCCACCTGATGTGAAGAACTGACTCATTTGAAAAGACCCTGATGCTGGGAAAGATTGAAGGCAGGAGGAGAAGGAGATGAGAAGGACATTGTTGCTGTTGCTAAGACTGGACTGTAGAAGGAAGGTAACAACTTTGGGCACCTGGACCAATGAAAAAGCCAGGTACAGACTCTAAAGAAGATTACCTAAAAGATAAGCAAAGACTGATGAATGAGAGAATAAAAGTGCTGTTGCCTACTTTTGCAGAAGACTTTTTAAAATAGATATTGTTCTGTAGTTTGTTCCAGGGAATGTGTTTTCCCAAGAATATTAACATTTACTTTTGTGCAAACAAGCCAACTCTTTTCAACTACTAAATTACATTGGCTTATAATGCATAGAAAAGGAATTTCTAATTTGAAATTAAAGTTTGTTGCTTAAGTGACAGGTTAGTTTTAGGTTACAGCTTGGTCTTCTTGAATTAAACTGTAACTGAATGAAATGTTAAAGACTCCAATCATTTCATACCATTTTTAACCAGGGAAAGCGTCACTCAGTCACATCCAATGGACTATAGACCACCAGGCTCTTCTGTCCATGGAGCTCTCCTGGCAAGAATAATGGAGTGGGTAGCCATTCTGTTTTCCAAGGGGTCTTCCTGATTGAGGGATTGAACCCAGGTCTATTGCATTGCAGGCAGATTCTTTACCATCTGAGCCACCAGGGAATCCCAAAATAGATGGTGCCAAATAGCTAAAAGATAACCAATCAATAGTATTCACCTTCCAGTGGTATTAATTTCAAATAGAAAGAATTAAAATTACTAAGGGAAATCAAATCATCAACTTTACTCTGAGCTGAACTCTGCCTGACATCATAGTATAAGAATCCCCCATAGAGCTGGAAAATCCAACTTGGGCTTAAGGACCAAGTGACACTCTTTTCTGTCTAGTTCCCTAGGTCTCCTTTTAATCCTAAAGTAATGCAAGCTCTCCAGGGCCCAAGTGATGTTTAAAAAGAGCACAGAGAAAGAATGATGACTAGGCCCTTAAGATAACTTATCATCCTATCTCCTGTAAGCAAGAAAGTAGAGAGAACCAGAATGAGAGCAAGATTCAGGGCCATACCAACTTACATTATCTGAGCACACGTAAGCTGGAAGCTACACCGTATAGTCACTCAACAGTGGCCATGCCAACTGGAAAAAGTGGCTCAGTGGTATTAGCAACTCCAGTTATTATCACCTGTACCTTCCCATAGTCTCAGCAGAGTGGCAAGAAGAAAATAGGATAAAAGAGGCTTTCTCAATTTTATTCATGTGGAGAAAGTTCTTTTTCTTCCTCTTAAACTTGTGAAGCAAGAATCAGTATATGTATTGATCCCCCTCCTTCTCATCATCTGATAAAAGAAGTTAATAAAATCTAAATGGAATAACTGTGAAAATTAGGGAGTTGACATCTAGGACTATTTAAACTTCAGACATAATTTCTTTGATTAAAATATTGATCCAATAATAAAAATCAAATAATATTTTTTGAAAACAAGCATATAAAAATGAGCAATTTTTTTTTTATCATAGATGGTTAACTATACCAATCATATGAACACTAGATAACTGGCATTCCCAATGGAATATGATGTCCCAGTATTCACAGATTTGTCTGTTTTTACTTCTCAATATTTTCAACTTTGCAATTAAGTATACTTAAAGGTCCATCTAGTCAAGGCTATGGTTTTTCCAGTGGTCATGTATGGATGTGAGAGTTGGACTATAAAGAAAGCTGAGCGCAGAAGAATTGATGCTTTTGAGCTGTGGTATTGGAGAAGACTCTTGAGAGTCCCTTGGACTGCAAGGAGATCCAACCAGTCCATTCTAAAGGAGATCAATCCTGGGTGTTCTTTGGAAGGACTGATGCTAAAGCTGAAACTCCAATACTTTGGCCAACTCATGTGAAGAGTTGACTCATTGGGAAAGACCCTGATGCTGGGAGGGATTTGGGGCAGCAGGAGAAGGGGACAACAGAGGATGAGATGGCTGGATGACATCACCGACTCGATGGACATGAGTTTGGGTGAACTCCAGGAGTTGGTGATGGACAGGGAGGCCTGGCATGCTGCAATTCATGGGGTCACAAAGAGTCAGACGTGACTGAGCGACTGAACTGAACTGAACTGAATGTTCAGTTTTGTCACACTCATTAATCCTTTACTTTTTACTTCATAACATTTATACAAGCATATAAGATCACAATGGGATGAAGGACAAGGAAAGTTTAGTCTCATAAATTTGACTAATGTCTTTGATTTCTTTCAAAATTCTTTTTCCTGTTTTATATATAAAACACAAGGTAAGCTTCTTGGTTACCCCATGTCTGAGTCTCTCCTCATCAAGATGAGAAGAAAAAAGCTTATCACTCCAAAATATTTATTGAAGATGTATTGTAATATTTTAAATAGCCCCTCTGAGGCAGTGTCAGGATGTTGAAAAGATGGATAGTTTGTCTTGGAACCTAAGCTGTTAGCAAGGTTATGCAAACAAGAGTATACTGCTCTCAAAATTCGACCCAGGGAAATACAAGGCAGAATTTCTTCCTTGTTATATAGTTTAATAAAATTTTCTTATTGTGAAGCATGTCTATGATATTTTACAATCAGCATGCATTTACTTTATTTACCCACTTACTGATTTCCATCTGTTTATTCATCCATTCTACATTTAAGAAGAATTTAAAGTCGTTTACAGTAAAAAACAAAAAAAAAAAAAGGGAGAATCCATACAGTGGTAAGAAGCTTCATATTTAGTTAAAAGTTGAAAAAATCACATGGACATTGGGTGAAACTGAATTACCGCTGGATAGAATCAATGAAGCTCTCTGAATATCTACAGTCTGGTCCATATTGTAATAGTAGATGACCTCGCTCTTTCATCTCACTGAGAAAACGGAAACAATAGGAAGATAACTTCCGGTTCCTCCCCAGACCATGAATTATATCTGAACCTGTTTTCTGCTTTCCTTTGTGTTTCCATGGGCGACCATTCCCTCTCATCTCAGGGCAATTGCTGTTCTAGGGTCCTGGATGCCATGCATTCCTTTCATCTAGTGAAGGACTTGGTCCTGCAATTATCACACTCTCCTGCATCTTCTATTATTTGTTCCTTACTATAGGATCACCCTATTACATACAAATGCACTGTTGTAACTCCCATTAAAAAAAAACAAAAACAAAAACTCTTGATCCCACATTTCTCTTCCTTCCACTGCCATATGGCTTTGCTGCCCATACAGCAAAAGTTATTGAGAATTCTGTCTTTACAGGGATTTGAGGCAACTATTAAATAATACCTTGTTTCCTGTTCTAGTTGAGATCCAAATTAAGAGAGAAGCAGGATTTGGAGAAATTGAGACTGATGACAAAATGAATATGGGAGAACACAGCTTAGGTCCTCTAGTTATAGGCTATTTCTCTACCTCATTAGGCTGACACCCAGTCACTGGGTGGGACAAGTGTATGCCGCTCTGGCAAGGGCTGCCCCATTTACCTCAAGAGGGCAGAGAAGAACCAGTGTGTTCTGCAGATCAGAAGCTGCAGAGAGGGGGAAAGGAATATGGTGCCTCATCTGTGTTCTTTCCACAGTTGAGCATCAGATCAGCTCCTCATTTTCTGGGAAGGAGTGATGAGGCAGAGAGACCAGGAATGTGATTCTAGAGGAGACCTCTTTCTAGAGTCAAGAAGCAAAAGGAAGGAGGTTCCTTCCTAAATGCACCATGACCTCTTCTTTCAATGTTTCTTGAGTCTAAGACAATTGGCTTTCACTCCACTGGTCACCAACACTCATATTATCCAGTCCCCAGTGAGTGCCAACTTGTCAGTAACAGCCAGGTACAGATGGGACACAGCTGCTGTGACATCATATATATGTGTTGTGTTGAGGCATGGGAGGACCTGCAGCAGCCTCTGCCTGCTTCCCCTTAGTTCCAATAAGGTGTGGAACAGATTCAGAAAGTTCTCCTGTGGGACCTCTGTGGGGCAGGGAGAAAGAGGGAAGAGAGGATGTAGAAAGTGATTCAGAATTAAATCAGGGTGGTTGGAATGGCACGGGGTGGGGAGGGGAGGCTCAGGGAGGGTCGAGGGAGTTAGAGAAGTATGGAGAGATAGTAAGGCTAGGGAGTAGAGAGGCCAAAGTCTAGTGCAGCTGAATATCTGAAGTTCAAGGGAGGAAGATGGGAAGCACAGGCAGTAGGGACTTAGTTTCCCAGAAGCAATTGTCATCACAATTCTATCTTATGCTGAGAGCAGAATATGAGCCAAAGAGACTTGAGCAGCATCTCTAGCAGGGACAGATGCCAGAGCCCAAGGACCAACTAGAAACAGCAGAGAAGAGACACTTTCTTTGGAGCAGACAATTGATGGTTCTCTCTGTACCTAGACTCCATCTCGTGAAAATGCAGAATGGTCTCTTCTTGAAAGAGGCAGCAATAGTCTTCATAATGAGTCTAAACCTTGAATGAACTTCACAAGGGCTTTAAATATTCATTTAAAAAAATGACTTTAGCAGAAACTCAGATCAGATCAGTCACTCAGTCGTGTCCGACTCTTTGCGACCCCATGAGTCGCAGAACGCCAGGCCTCCGTGTTTATCACCAGCTCCCGGAGTTCACTGAGACTCACGTCCATCGAGTCAATGATGCCATCCAGCCATCTCATCCTCTGTCGTCCCCTTCTCCTCCTGCCCCCAACCCCTCCCAGCATCAGAGTCTTTTCCAGTGAGTCAACTCTTTGCATGAGGTGGCCAAAGTACTGGAGTTTCAGCTTCAGCATCATTCCTTCCAAAGAAATCCCAGGGCTGATCTCCTTCAGAATGGACTGGTTGGATCTCCTTGCAGTCCAAGGGACTCTCAAGAGTCTTCTCCAGCACCACAGTTCAAAAGCATCAATTCTTCGGCACTCAGCCTTCTTCACAGTCCAACTCTCACATTCATACATGACCACAGGAAAACCATAGCTTTGACTAGACGAACCTTTGTTGGCAAAGTAATGTCTCTGCTTTTGAATATGCTATCTAGGTTGGTCATAACTTTCCTTCCAAGGAGTAAGCGTCTTTTAATTTCATGGCTGCAGTCACCATCTGCAGTGATTTTGGAGCCCCCAAAAATAAAGTCAGCCACATTCCACTGTTTCCCCATCTATTTCCCATGAAGTGATGGGACCAGATGCCATGATCTTCGTTTTCTGAATGTTGAGCTTTAAGCCAACTTTTTCACTCTCCACTTTCACTTTCATCAAGAGGCTTTTGAGTCTG
>NW_011494903.1:7012694-7013865 GCF_000754665.1 Bison bison bison
TTGCATTGATCGCTGAAGAAGGCTTTTTTATCTCTTCTTGCTATTCTTTGGAACTCTGCATTCAGATGCTTATATCTTTCCTTTTCTCCTTTGCTTTTTGCTTCTCTTCTTTTCACAGCTATTTGTAAGGCCTCCCCAGACAGCCATTTTGCTTTTGTGCATTTCTTTTCTATGGAAATGTTCTTGATCCCTGTCTCCTGTACGATGTCACAAACCTCATTCCATAGTTCATCAGGCACTCTATCTATCAGATCTAGGCCCTTAAATCTATTTCTCACTTCCACTGTATAATCATAAGAGATTTGATTTAGGTCATACCTGAATGGTCTAGTGATTTTCCCTACTTTCTTCAATTTAAGTCTGAATTTGGCAATAAGGAGTTCATGATCTGAGCCACAGTCAGCTCCTGGTCTTGTTTTTGCTGACTGTATAGAGCTTCTCCATCTTTGGATGCGAAGAATATAATCAATCTGATTTCAGTGTTGACCATCTGGTGACGTCCATTTATAGAGTCTTCTCTTGTGTTGTTGGAAGAGGGTGTTTGTTATGACCATTGCATTTTCTTGGCAAAACTCTATTAGTCTTTGTCCTGCTTCATTCTGTATTCCAAGGCCAAATTTGCCTGTTACTCCAGGTGTTTTTTGACTTCCTACTTTTGCATTCCAGTCCCCTATAATGAAAAGGACATCTTGTTTGGGTGTTAGTTCTAAAAGGTCTTGTAGGTCTTCATAGAACCGTTCAACTTCAGCTTCTTCAGCGTTACTGGTTGGGGCATAGACTTGGATTACTGTGATATTGAATGGTTTGCCTTGAAAATGAACAGAGATCATTCTGTTGTTTTTGAGATTGCATCCAAGTACTGCATTTCAGACTCTTTTGTTGACCATGATGGCCACTCCATTTCTTCTGAGGGATTCCTGCCCGCAGTAGTAGATATAATGGTCATCTGAGTTAAATTCACCCATTCCAGTCCATTCCAGTTCTCTGATTCCTAGAATGTCGACATTCACTCTTGCCATCTCTTGTTTGACCATTTCCAATTTGCCTTGATTCATGGACCTGACATTCCAGGTTCCTATGCAATATTGCTCTTTACAGCATCGGACCTTGCTTCTATCACCAGTCACATCCACAGCTGGGTATTGTTTTTGCTTTGGCTCCATCCCTTCAT
>NW_011494903.1:7013965-7028548 GCF_000754665.1 Bison bison bison
TTTGGCTCCATCCCTTCATTCTTTCTGGAGTTATTTCTCCACTGATCTCCAGTAGCATATTGGGCACCTACTGACCTGGGGAGTTTCTCTTTCAGTATCCTATCATTTTGCCTTTTCATACTGTTCAGAGACTGAATCACCTCAAATTATCAGATTAAAGTTTGTTCAACTATTATGGAATAATAGGTACCAAACTTCCCAGGTGGCACAGTGGTAAAAATCCACCTGCCAACGTAGGAGGGGCAAGAGACATGGGTTCCATCCTTGGGTTGGGAATATCCCTTGGAAGAGAAATTGGCAACTTGCTCCAGTATTATTTCCTGGAAAATTCCATAAATAGAGGAGCCTGGTGGGCTGCAGTCCACGGGGTTGTAAAGAGTTGGACAGGACTGAGCATTCACTCACACAAGAGCAAGTCAGCTCATTTATAAGATGTAAAACTACTCTTCTGTACATTTTGTAGAAATACATTCTGAGGCCTCTGTAACTGTATCTATCTCCTACGTGAACAATGAGCTTAAATTATGCTTCTTTTTGTCAAGTTTTGTTTCAGAAAATAATAATGTCACTTGATAACCATGCTGCTTCATTTTAATATTGACAGCTGAGAAGTTGTAGCAGCTCAAACATAAACACAGGTTTAATTAATGATGAAAAGCAAAGGAAATACAACTTTTAGCAGAAAATGACTCATGCCTGAAAGCGTGGGACCGTGAAAGTGTTCCATCAGTGACAGTGTTAATCTCTTGACATCAGCTCTTTATTTAGGAATCTCACAAGAGAAGAGAAGGATTTTGACATGAATTTAGACTCATCTTCATTATGATTGAGAGGATGAACTTCTTCTTGAACCTGGACAGATATTCTGGATTTATACTGCATGGAAACAACTAATAAGAACTTAGAGTATTCCTGCTGTTTGGGGAGGAGTGTTGATTTCCTCGTGAATAATCCTACTGCATTGCCCAGGAGAGGCCCTGGGAAAAATTGGACTATATCACCACAGGAGATGGGTTAAAAACAAAGGCATTGCCCTGTGGGACCTTGAACTAGTTAGAAGGCAAGGAATTCCCAGAGGCATAACTTATAACAAGGTGGTATGATTGTTAATTACTGGCAATTGCAGCACAAAAAAGTGGGGAAAAGATTTACACAATTAAGAAACCATTTTTATAACAGTGAGTCAGAGCTAGAGTTACAGAATGAACTCAAAATACAGGCGGCAGGGTACTGAACATGCGAAAATAAAGAAGATTTCCATTTACAGTTATCTTAAATGTAGATGCTAACTCACTTGTTTTTGCATATGACTACCTATAAAACAAAATTTTTAAAATGCAAGTAATGATGTAGTAGAATGCAAAAACAATTCAATTACATAAATTCATGCTGTTCCCTGATATTTACAATACAAATGATAATCTCTAAAAATATTTTGCCTATGTGTCTCCAACTCTATCTGATGAAATACATACCATGTTGTTATGTTAACTGCTACAAGTGAGCAAATACTAGTTAAGTCATACTGTGGGGAAACATATTTTTCTTTCTCTTTTAAGGAAACAACTGTATTTGCCCCATCTTTGATTACTCATAGTCCCACCTTTGCTCGTAGAATTAAACTATCCATTTGATCTTTCAGCTTCCTAACTCTTCCTTGAAAACCTTTTTTGTGCTTTGGTTTTTCATGCGCACTCATCAAACTGCTCTATTCTTCAACATGTCTATGACTTGATTCTGCTCATAGCATGTTCAAAGAAGGAACATCTTTACCTGGAAGAGGGGGCATTTGTCTTCAGTAATCATATCATTCACATTTGTCAATAGGGCTTACCTCTCATGTGAGTGAAGTTGTTGAGTGGCATCTTGATTCACAGAAAGTGTGCCATAGAGGGTGATTTGAATTCCTCTCCTGGATTCCTATCACAAATTAGAGGTGGAAGCATCATGCTTGCTGATGTTTGCACAGAAAATTTGAGGGAAAGGGGAATATAGCCAATGATATTACCTGTGTTTTGTTTGTTTGTTTTGTTTTTGGTGAAGCATCACAATTTTTTATTAAAAATTTTTCCAGTATTTGGCATGCTGCATTTATTTTTTTCTGTAGATGATTCTTACAGTATAATTTCTTTGTAATGTTGTATTATTCTCTGCTATACAATGAAGTGAATCAGCTATATGTATACATATATACACACCCTATTTTTTCTAATGCAGAGTTAGGGGCTGAGATGGGAGAAAGCCAAAGGTCTAAGAAGATGGGGCAAATGAAATTCAGCTTGTCTGCATTTCTGGTTTATAGGACTTCTCAGAATGTACCTTGGAATTGATTTAGACTTTCTGTAACAAATTTTAAATTGGAAACAAGATACACTAGGACTTGGGGAATGAATTTCAGAAAGTATTAGAATGTACATTTTTAGAGCCAGGTTTAAATCCTGACTCTGCCATTAACTGGCTCTGACTTTGGGCAAAGGTATTATTTGATTTTGAGAAATCACTCTAGAGAGAATGAAGAGATTGAGCCAAAGCAAAAACAATGCCCATCTGTGGATATGACTGGTGATGGAAGCAAAGTCTGGTGCTGTAAAGAATATTATTGCATAGGAACCTGGAATGTTAGGTCCATGACTCAAGGCAAATTGGAAGTGGTCAAACAGGAGATGGCAAGAGATAACATTGACATTTTAGGAATCAGTGAACTAAAATGGACCAGAATGGGTGATTTTAATTCAGATGTCCATTATATCTACTACTGTGGGAAAGAATCCCTTAGAAGTAGCCCTCAAAGTCAATGAAAGAGTCTGAAATGCAGTTCTTGGGTGCAGCCTCAAAAATGACATAATGATCTCTGTTCGTTTCCATGGAAAATCATTCAATATCACAGTAATCCAAGTCTATGCCCCAAGGACTAATACCAAAGAAGCTCAAGTTGAGTGGTTCTATGAGGACTTACAAGACCTTCTAGAATTAACAACCAAAAAAGATGTCCTTTTTATCATAGGGGACTGGAATGCAAAAGTAGGAAGTCAAGAAACACCTGGAAGCAAAGAAGAACTAAAGAGCTTCTTGATAAAAGTGAAAGAGGAGAATGAAAAAGCTGGCTTAAAACTCAACATTCAAAAAACAAAGATCATGTATCTGGTCCCATTATTTTGTGGCAAATAGATGAGGAAGCAATGGAAACAGAGAGTCTATTTTCTTGGGCTCCAAAATCACTGCGGATGGTGACTGCCACCATGAAATTAAAAGACGTTTGCTCCTTGGAAGAAAAGTTATGACGAACCTAGACAGCATATTAAAAAGCAGAGACATGACTTTGCCAACAAAGGTCCATCTAGTTAAAGCTATTTTTTTTTTCCAGTAGTCATGTATGGATGTGAGAGTTGGACTATAAAGAAAGATGAGCACCAAAGCTTTGATGCTTTTGAACTGTGGTGTTGGAGATGACTCTTGAGAGTCCCTTGGACTGTGAGGAGATCCAACCAGTCCATCCTAAAGGAAATCAGCCCTGACTATTCATTAATTATGGAAAATAATCAATTCTTCATATTGTAAAAGTCAGTTGGATTAGGTTTCTTGTGGGACAAATTCCTCTTAATAGATATATTAGCTCTATGAAATGGGAATTGAAATATCTATATCAAAGGTTTTGAGAAAAGAATATGAGATATAAGTGTAATATTTCACACAGCGGGTGTCATGTGCTTAGTAAATGTCACCATTGTTATAAGTAACATCAGTATTATTATTATCTCAGTATTTTCTAGGCATAGAAAATGTTTTCCTTCCTTTCTTCTAGGTTCTTTGACTGACCAATTACAGGCATACCTTGGTGATATGCAGGTTCTGTTCCAGACTACCCCCACTAAAGTAAATATTGTAATAAAGTGAGTCACACAAATTGTTTGGTTTCCCAATGCATATAAAAGTTATATTTACCCTATACTGTAATCTATTAAATGTGCAATAATATTATGTCTGAAAAAAAATAGTGTATATACCTTAACTAGGGCTTCTCTGGTGGCTCAGAGGTTAAAGCATCTGCCTGCAATGTGGGAGACCTGGGTTCAATCCCTGGGTTGGGAAGATCCCCTGGAGAAGGAAACTGGCAACCCACTCCAGTATTCTTGCCTGGAGAGTCCCATGGGAGGAGGAGCCTAGTGAGTTACAGTCCACGGGGTCGCAGAGAGTCGGACATGACTGAGCGACTTCACTTTCTTTCTTTCTATATCTTAATTAAGTATACTTTATTGTTAAAAAATGCCAACCATTATCTGAACCTTGGGCAAGTCATAATCTTTCTGTTGGTGGAGGGTCTTGCCTCAATGTTGATAGATACTGACTAATGAGGGAGGTGGCTACTAAAGACTGAAGTGGCTGTGGCAATTTTTTAACATAAGACAACAATGAATTTCCTGCATTGATTGATTCTTCTTTTTAATGAATGATATCTCTGTAGGATGCAATACAGTTTGATAGCATTTTACCCACATTAGAACTTCTGTCAGAATTGAAATCAGTCATCTCAAACTCTGCTGCTGCTTCATGAGCTAAGTTTATGTAATATTCTAAGTCCATTTTTTGCCATTTCAACAATTATCACAGCACCTTCGCTAGAAGTAGATTTCATCTCATGAAATCGCTTTCTTTGTTCATCTATAAGATGTAACTCCTCATCCACTGAAAATTTATCATGAGATTATAGCCATTCAGTCACATCTTCAGAACTTCTAGTTCTGCTGCTTTTACCATATCTATATTATTTCCTCTACTGAAGTCTTGAACTCCTCAAAGTCATCCATGAGGGTTAGAATCAAATTATTCCAAACTCTTGTTAATGTTGATATTTTTACCTATTCCCATGAATCATGGATGTTCTTAATGGCATCAAGAATGGTGAATCCTTTTCAAAAGGTTTTCAATTGCCTTTTCCCAGATCCATTGGAGAAGTCACTATGGCAGGTCAGTTCAGTTCAGTTCAGCTCAGTCGCTCAGTAGTTTCCAACTCTTTGTGACCCCATGAATCGCAGCATACCAGGCCTCCCTGTCCATCACCAACTTCCGGAGTTTACCCAAACTCATGTCCATCGAGTCAGTGATGCCATCCAGCCATCTCATCCTCTGTCGTCCCCTTCTCCTCTTGCCCCCAATCCCTCCCAGCATCAGGGTGTTTTCCAATGAGTCAACTCTTCGCATGAGGTGGCCAAAGGACTGGAGTTTCAGCTTCAGCATCAGTCCTTCCAATGAACACCCAGGACTGATCTCCTTTAGAATGGACTGGTTGGATCTCCTTGCAGTCCAAGGGACTCTCAAGAGTCTTCTCCAACACCACACTTCAAAAGCATCAATTCTTCGGTGCTCAGCTTTCTTCACAGTCCAACTCTCACATCCATACACGACCACTGGAAAAACCATAGCCTTGACTAGATGGACCTTTGTTAGCAAAGTAATGTCTCTGCTTTTGAATATGCTATCTAGGTTGGTCATAACTTTCCTTTCAAGGAGTAAGTGTCTTAATTTCATGGCTGCAATCACCATCTGCAGTGATTTTGGAGCCCCCCAAAATAAAGTCTGACACTGTTTCCACTGTCCCATCTATTTCCCATGAAGTGATGGCAGATAAGGTCTTAGAAAATGTATTTTTTTTTTAAGAAAATGTATTTTTTGAAAAATAAAACTTGAAAGTCTAAATGACTCCTTGATCCATGGGCTTCAGAAAGGGTTTTGTGTCAGCAGGCATGAAAACAACATGAATCTTATTGTATATCTCTATCAGAGCTCTTGAGTGACCAGATGCACTGTCAATGAGCAGTAATATTTTGAAAGGAAGCCTTTTTTTTCTGAGCAGTAGCTTTCAATAATGGGTTTAAAACATTCAGCAAATTATGTTGTAAACAGATGAGCTGTCATCCAGGCTTTGTCATTCCATTTATAGAACACAGATAGCAGATTTAGCATAATTCTTAAAGGCCCTATGACTTTTAGAATGCTAAAAATAAGCAATGGCTTCAGCTTAAAGTCACCAGCTGCATTGGCCCCTAACCAGAGAGTTAGCCTGTCCTTTGAAGCTTAATTTTTTCTCTTGTTGTTAAAGTTCCAGATGGCGTCTTCTTCCAGTATAACACTGTTTCATCTGCATTGAAAATCTATTGTTAGAGTATTGTTCTTCGTTAGTGATCTTGGCTAGATCTGCTGGATAACTTGTTGTAGTTTCTACATCAGTACTTGTAGCTTCACCTTGGATTTTTATATTATGGAGATTCTTTCCTTCAACCCCAGGAACCAATCTCTGCTAGCATTAAACTTTTCTTCTGCAGCTGCCTCGTCTTCATCAGTCTTCATAAAATTGAAGAGAGGACCTTGCTCTGGACTAGGCTTTGGTTTAAGAGATATTGTAGCTGATTTGATCTTCTCTTCAGATGATATCAGTGTATCAGCAATAAGACTGTTTCCTTTCTTGTCATTCACATGTTCACTGGAGTAGCACTTTTAATTTTCCTCAAGAACGTTTCCTTTCCATCCACAACTTGACTAAGCATATGGTACAAGATGCCTAGCACTCGGCCTGTCTCAGTTTTCAGCATGCCTTCCTCTTTGCACTTTATCATTTCTAGCTTTTGATTTAAAGTGAGAGACATACAACTTGTCCTTTTACTTAAACACCTAGAGGTCATTATAGGGTTATTAACTGGACTGATTTCAATATTGCTCTGTCTCAAGGAATAGGGAGGCCTGAAGAGAGGTAAAGAGATGGGGAACTGGCTGGTCAGTGAAACAGTAAGAATACACATAATGCTTATTATTTGCCATCTTTTATGTGTACATTTCATGACACCCCAAAACAATTACAATAGCAACTTCAAATAGTAAACAAGCCCAGGTTGGTTCCTGGGGTTGATTAATCACAGATCATCTCAAAAATTATAATAATTATGAAAAAATTTGAAATAGTGTGAGAATTACCAAACTATGACACAACGATAAGAAGTGAGTAAATGCTGTTGGAATAATAGTGTCATAGACTTGCTGGATATAGGGTTGCCATAAATATTCAGTCTGTAAAGACAAGCCAATAGTTGCAAAATGCAATAAAGCAAAGAACCACAGAATGAGGTATGCTGCTGCTGCTGCTGCTAAGTCACTTCAGTCTTGTCCAACTCTGTGCGACTCCATAGACGGAAGCCCACCAGGCTCCCACGTCCCTGGGATTCTCGAAGCAAGAACACTGGAGTGGGTTGCCATTTCTGTGTCCAATGCAGGAAAGTGAAAAGTGAAAGTGAAGTCACTCAGTCGTGTCCGACTCTTAGCGACCCCATGAACTGCAGCCTATCAGGCTCTTCCATCCATGGGATTTCCCAGGCAAGAGTACTGGAGTGGGTTGCCATTGCCTTCTCCCAGAATGAGGTATGCCTGTGATTAAATTTCCATAAGACAGATTAACAGGAGAAAAACAAATTTAATTCTGTATATATGGTAGCCTTACCAAAAAAATATGAGACTCAAAGAAGTAAACAAAGTAGGCAAGTTTTATACCTTTAAAACAATAAATTTGTGAAAATTTGGCAGGACAAATAAGTTTGGACTTGGGGTAGTAAATTTGTTAAGGAGTAACAGGCTTTGTGTAGCCTTAAATTCCCTATTTTTAAGATAAGGATGACTTTAACCCTTCTGGTGCAGGGAGGCTACCTTTCACATGAGAGAGTTACTTCTTGTTTTCAGGGGGATAGAAGAGGGTCAGAATGTTCTTCTTGAACCAGCTGTTTCTTAAGTAATGAATTAAAAAGAGACACAGATATATAGAACAGTCTTTTGGACTCTGTGGGAGAGGGCGAGTGTGGGATGCTTTGGGAGAATGGCATTGAAACATGTATAATATCATATGTGAAATGAATCACCAGTCCAGGTTCGATGCATGATACAGGATGCTTGGGGCTGGTGCACTGGGATGACCCAGAGGGATGGTATGGGGAGGGAGGTGGGAGGGGGTTTCAGGATGGGGAACATGTGTACACCCTTGGCGGATTCATGCTGATGTATGGCAAAACCAATACAATATGGTAAAGTAATTAGCCTCCAATTAAAATAAATTTATATTACACACAAAAAAATAATACTCACTATACCAAAATGGCACATTTGGGGGTGGCATAAAGTAAGAAATTTCAAAGCAGAGAGGCTAAAAGACTTGCCAAAAGTCACCTAATGAGCAAAAAATAAGGCAGAAAACAGACTCAAATTCCTAGCCTCCTACAGGACTTTATGTTTTTCCCTCATTGTGAGCCCTCCTATATTAGCAAAGTATTTTATTAAGTTACTATCACCATCAAAGACCTTACATTTTTTTTTTTAAGAGATGACCTTTATTCAATTTAAAGCTTACTTGGCATCATCAATAAATGTTTCATTCAAAAGGAATGAGCAGAATCACTTTTGTATTTTAGGGAACAAGCCCAGAGGTAAACATATTTATTGAAAACATAAGAATGAATTTCCCCCAAAACAGAGTGACATGAACAAACCATATAAATAAACTCATTTTTATATATTTATTTTTAAATTGCTTTTTATTGGAGTATAGTTGCTTTACAATGTTTTGTTAACTTCTACTGCACAGCAAAATGAATCAACCCTACATATACATATAGCCTAAGGACCCTAAATCTTACAGAGTTTCTTCTCTAAAATAATGACACACCAGCCAGTATTTGATTTAGCTGCTCCCTCCTTATAAGGCATTTGTTTTACTTTTCTAATACTCACATTTATCTTCATGTTTGCTCCTAACAAAGCGGCAACACAAAATAAAACTCCCAAAACTCCATTTTAAGAGCTGGAAAAATTGAAAGCAAAAAAGAGTAAAGGCTGTATATTTTGTTTTTCCAGATAATAAATATTTTGTCTTCCTGGATGTCAACTCAATTCTTTTTTCATTTCACTGTTTTCTTACAATGAGAAAAGAGAAAGTATAGAGTTTGACCCCAAGGAGGGAGCATAGAAAATAGGAGAACATTCAGAGAACATTAGGGAAGAAGCCACCCCCATTTTCACTCCATTTGCTCCAATTTCCTAACATCTTCACAAATTGAAACAGCAGATAATTTTATTGTTCCTGGTGATGTCATGGATGTCTGGAAAAACTTATTCCGCATGAGTTTTTGTTCATAATAGACTGAGCTACTTTGATTTTTATGTTTTGCCCTGACCTTTTGATTTCAGGACAAGACTGGTTGTTAACTCTCACAGCATTTCCTAGCAGAGTTATGCTCTGCAAAGAAATGAAGCTTTCTTTGTCAACTCTGTGTCATTGTGCAGTGGAAATTATGAAATGTGGTATTATTTTTTAGTAGAGTCATCTCCCAAAGAAGTAATGTTCTCCCATTAAAAATTTAAAAATTACTTTAGAGACTTAGGGCATTGGAATTGCCTAAGAGTTAGACAAGCTGGAAAAATACTGTTTCTCTAAGATTACCAAGAGCTTTCTCACTTAAATAAAATAATGTATCCTCATCACAGTTTCCTGCAATTTCAGATTCAGGGTGGGGGAACCAACACAGAAAATGACTCACTAGTGCCCCATGCTGAGTAAACTATGGGAAGAATAAAATCTTCCTATAGAGCTGATCACATCCATTGATATTTGCAGTAGTTTGAATGATTGATTCCTGCAAGTAACTCCATCTCAGATAATGGGTAAAGGTAATTTCAGTATTGCTATTTCCCTTACCAGTCTAGACATGGTTATGTGATGACACTGAAGCTGATGAGGCAGGAGGAAAGTCAGGGGGATGTGAGGGAAGGGATTTTCTGGGATGAATGAGATTGTATTTTAGGCCGAGTTCCCTAAGGAAGATCCTGAGATGTGGATTCTTATGAAATGTATGTACTGACCACACATACCTGGAGAGCAAGAACAAAGGAAGCAGAATGAGAGGTAGAAAACAGTTGAGCAAGAATGTGTTCTCAGTCAGCAAAGGGCTTCAGTTTCATCCAGTGGGAAAACCTGGAGCAAAACTGGATCCAAGGAGTTGATTCCACCTTGAGGTGAAGGGTGAAGGGAAATGAGTTCAAAGAGGTAGAGAGGAGTCACGTCATGGAAGGCTTTGAGTGCCAAGCGAAAGAGCTTGTGTGTGACTCTACTGATGAGAATCCAGAAAAAGTTTTAAATGGGTCAGATACAGCTATGAAATAAGCTTATTGTTGCAGATAGGAGAATGAATTAAAGAGGACATGACCAGAGTTAGGTAGATACATAAGAAATTTTATTGCCCAGATTTTAACTGATGCGAGACTGACTTATGACATAGCATGAAGAGTAATGAGAGAAAGAAAGATTTGAGGCACAACTTGGAAGTGAAATCAGCAACACATGGAGATTGACTAGAGCAGGGTTAAGTGAAAAAGAGGAGTAACAAGTAACATCCCAAGCTTCCTAGCTAGTGACTTCTGTGGCCCCTGATGAGCCAATATTCAATAAAAGATAAAAATGACAAACAGAGATGAGTTCAGTTTGGGAAGCCCAGTGTTGATGATATCTGTAGGGACATTTAACATTTTACCATGGAAGTCTGAAGATTCATGAGGATAAACTTGGGCTGAAGATGCTATGCAGTTGCCATCAGAGTATTCACTGTAAGGGGCAAGGAAAACCAAAGGAGAGTCCAGAAGAGGTGGTTTGACTATTGCAGGCAAATAATGTTGTCCCTAAAAATGTCCATCTTGTAATCCCTGTAACCTGTGAATACGTTTCCTCTCATGGCAAATGAGACTTTGTGGACATGATTAGGATAAGGATCTTGAGATGGATTATCTGGATCATCTGGGCAAGCCCACTATAAACACAAAGACTCTTATAAGAGGAATGATGGAAGATCAGAGTCAGGGGAGTAGAGAGGTCTGAGAGAGAGATTGGAAAACCCTATGCTGCTGCCTTTGATGGTGGAATATAGGGAAACCAGCCAAGGAAGGCAGGCAGTCACTAGAAGCTGAGTAGGGCAAGAAACCAAACTCTCCCCTCAGATCCACCAGAGAGAATAGCCCTGTTTGTGCAGCAATTTGAACCTATTAGGACTGATTTTGGATTTCTGACCACAGTAACAGTAGGACAATAGCTTTGTGCTGAATTATGCCACTGTGTTTGTCAGAGAAGCAAATGGAGACTATTACAGATAACAGTGGCTTTGTGAGTCAGTTGACATCTATAGACTACAGTTAATTCTGTATGAAATAGCTACTCTGTGTCAATCCATAGCCTTTAGAAACCAACAAATGAGTGGACAAGAAAGAAACAGAAACAAATAATTGTAAATACAGTGTGAGAGGGGCTGAGATAAATTGATCTTCACAAGGGAATCATGATGTCAGAAATGGTGGTGGGGTCAATTCTCCCAAGGTTAAGGAAGGGTCCATCAAGGTGGTGTAGCTTAGTGATCCCTGCAAAATTTCCCTGCAAGGGATCCCTGCAAAAATTCTAAGATGATCTCTGAGATTCCTCAAAAAGGCAAAATTCTGAGATCATGGAACTGTTTTTCAATAGAGTGGTTAACTGCAAGACATCTTGGGACATACGCAACCATTCTGGATTGAAATGATTGATTTCCTCAATTGTTTCTTCTCAATTTCTTTGACTCCACATGGTCCTTTGGGATGGTGATATTTGATATAGACTGTCATTCTTAAAAACACAAACAATTAGAATATATTATACTTATTTTTCTATTGAAGATAATTGCTTTATACTTTTTGTGTTAGTTTGTAGAATTTATTATACTTCTATCTTTAGTTATTGGTTTTAAAAAATTTATCAGTGTATTAGTTTCCTACCAAAGAAACTGAATGTTTCAAAACAACAGTAATTTATTGTCTCACAATTCTAAAGGCCAGACATCCAAAATGTCTGTCCAAGGTGTTGGCAGGGCTGTGCTCCCTCTGATGGCCCTAGTGAACAATCCTTCTTTGCTTTCTCCAGCTTCTGGTACTTGCTGGTAACCTGCAGCATTCCTGGGCTTCTTGACCCACAATTTCAGTTTCATCACCAACTTCTTCCTGTGTATCTTCATATTTTCATTCCTCTGTGTGGTGTTTGTCTCTGTGTCCAAATTTCTCTCTTAATAAGTACAGCAGTCATATGGGATTAGAGCCCACTTTAATGACCTTTTATTGAAACTTGATTGCTTCTAGGACTATATTGATGCTCCAGTGGTTAGAACTCCAAGCTCGCACTCAGAGTTGGATTTGATCCTGGGTCAGAGAACTAAGGTCCCAGTTCTCCAGTGGTTAGAACTCCAAGCTCCCACTCAGAGTTGGATTTGACCCTGGGTTGGGGAACTAAGGTCCCATATGCCACATGATGCAATCAAAAATAAATAAATACCTGTGGTGGATTCATTTTGATATTTGGCAAAACTAATACAATTATGTAAAGTTTAAAAATAAAATAAAATTAGTGGAAAAAATAAATAAATAAAATTTAATTACTTCTGTAAAGACCCTATCTCTAAATCAGGCACGTTTTTGAGAAAGTAAGGGTAAGGATTCAAACATAATTTTGGGGAGGGAACACAATTCAACTCAAAACAATTCAACTCATAACAATCGATGGCTTCAGTACATTTATACTTATGAATGGATTAGAAAGAGCTGGAATATTAACAAGTTGTTTGTCTTTTCCTTGGCAGATCAGAAAGTTTAGAGTAGAAATTTGGTGATACTAAATAAGAGTTGATGCTTTTGAACTGTGGTGTTGGAGAAGACTCTTGAGGGTCCCTTGGACTGCAAGGAGATCCAACCAGTCCCTTCTAAAGGAGATCAGCCCTGCGTGTCCTTTGGAAGGAATGATGCTAAAGCTGAAACTCCAGTACTTTGGCCACCTCATGCGAAGAGTTGACTCATTGGAAAAGACTCTGATGCTGGGAGGGATTGGGGGCAGGAGGAGAAGGGGACAACAGAGGATGAGATGGTTGGATGGCATCACCGACTCGATGGACGTGAGTTCGAATGAACTCCGGGAGATGGTGATGGACAGGGAGGCCTGGCGTGCTGCGATTCATGGAGTCGCAAAGAGTCGTACATGACAGAGCGAATGAACTGAACTGAACTAAAAGAAGACAAAAGTCAGGAAAAGATATTCAAATTGTAACAAAATAATCATGTTTTATGTTTAAACATATTATTTCCTATTTAAATTTTAAAACAATTTTTAAACTCTTTTAGAAAATGGTTTTTGATACTACCCAAGATATTTTTAAGTACGAATTGTTTCATAAGGTAATTGGACTATGAAATCAAACTAAAAGAAATAACTGATGGATGCAGAATTTTTTTTTTTTCACATAAGGAAGTAAAAAACTTTATCCTGATGCCAGCAAGTTAGAGGAGGAAAAAGGGAAGAGATGATTGGTAACAGGAAGCTACTCTGATGCTTTACCTTCTGCAGTTTCTCCCACAAAAATTCAGAGAGGAGGAAGCTAAACTTTTAGGGAATGCATTTTTTCATCAAGAAGCTCTTAAAGAGGGTGCCAGTATGACAGTTCAGTTCAGTAGCTCAGTCGTGTCTGACTCTTTGCGACCCCATCAATTGCAGCACGCCAGGCCTCCCTGTCCATTACCAACTCCCAGAGTTCACTCAAACTCAGGTCCATCGAGTTGGTGATGCCATTCACCATCTCATCCTCTGTCGTCCCCTTCTCCTCCTGCCCCCAATCCCTCCCAGCATCAGAGTCATTTCCAATGAGTCAACTCTTCGCATGAGCTGGCCAAAGTACTGGAATTTCAGCTTCAGCATCAGTCCTTCCAATGAAAACACAGGACTGATCTCCTTTGGGATGGACTGGTGGATCTCCTTACAGTCCAAGGGACTCTCAAGAGTCTTCTCCAACACCACAGTTCAAAAGCATCAATTCTTCGGTGCTCAGCCTTCTTCACAGTCCAACTCTCACATTCATACATGACCACTGGAAAAACCATTGCCCTGACTAGACGGACCTTTGTTGGCAAAGTAATGTCTCTGCTTTTGAATATGCTATCTAGGTTGGTCATAACTTTCCTTCCAGAGTAAGCATCTTTTAATTTCATGGCTGCAATCACCATCTGCAGTGATTTTGGAGCCCCCAAAAATAAAGTCTGACACTGTTTCCACATCTATGTCCCATGAAGTGATGGGACCAGATGCCATGATCTTCGTTTTCTGAATGTTGAGTTTTAAGCCAACATTTTCACTCTCCTCTTTCACTTTCATCAAGAGGCTTTTTAGTTCCTTTTCACTTTCTGCCATAAGGGTGGTGTCATCTGCATATCTGATGATATTTCTCCCAGCAATCTTGATTCCAGCTTGTATTTCTTCCAGCCCAGCATTTCTCATGATGTACTCTGAATATAAGTTAAATAAGCAGGGTGACAATATACAGCCTTGATGTACTCCTTTTCCTATTTGGAACCAGTCGGTTGTTCCATGTCCAGTTCTAACTGTTGCTTCCTGACCTGCATACAGGTTTCTCAAGAGGCAGGTCAGGTGGTCTGGCATTCCCATCTCTTGAAGAATTTTCCACAGTTTATTGTGATCCACACAGTCAAAGGCTTTGGCAT
>NW_011494903.1:7028659-7033119 GCF_000754665.1 Bison bison bison
CTTTGGCATAGTCAATAAAGCAGAAATAGCTGTTTTTCTGGAACTCTCTTGCTTTTTCCATGATCCAGTAGATGTTGGAAATTTGATCTCTGGTTCGTCTGCCTTTTCTAAAACCAGCTTGAACATCTGGAAGTTCACGGTTCATGTATTGCTGAAGCCTGGCTTGGAGAATTTTGAGCATTACTTTACTAGCATGTGAGATGAATGCAATTGTGTGGTAGTTGGAGCATTCTTTGACATTGCCTTTCTTTGGGATTGGAATGAAAACTGACCTTTTCCAGTCCTGTGGCCACTGCTGAGTTTTCCAAATTTGCTGGCCTATTGAGTGCAGCACTTTCACAGCATCATCTTCCAGGATTTGGAATAGCTCAACTGGAATTCCATCACTCCACTAGCTTTGTCATACTGATGCTTTCTAAGGCCCACTTGACTTCACATTCCAGGATGTCTGGCTCTAGGTCAGTGATCACACCATCGTGATTATCTGGGTTGTGAAGATCTTTTTTGTACAGTTCTTCTGTGTATTCTTGCCACCTCTTCTTAATATCTTCTGCTTCTGTTAGGTCCATACCATTTCTGTCCTTTATCGAGCCCATCTTTGTATGAAACATTCTGTTTTTATCTCTAATTTTCTTGAAGAGATCTCTAGTCTTTTCCATTCTGTTGTTTTCCTCTATACTTTGCATTGATCACTGAGGAAGGCTTTCTTATCTCTTCTTGCTATTCTTTGGAATTCGGCATTCAGATGCTTATATCTTTCCTTTACTCCTTTGCTTTTTGCTTCTCTTCTTTTCACAGCTATTTGTAAGGCCTCCCCAGACAGCCATTTTGCTTTTTTGCATTTGTTCCATGGGGATGGTCTTGATCCCTGTCTCCTGTAGTATGTCACGAACCCCCGTCCATAGTTCATCAGGCACTCTATCTATCAGATCTAGTCCCTTAAATCTATTTCTCACTTCCACTGTATAATCATAAGGGATTTGATTTAGGTCATACCTGAATGGTCTAGTGGTTTTCCCTACTTTCTTCAATTTAAGTCTAAATTTGGCAATAAGGAGTTCATGATCTGAGCCACAGTCAGTTCCTGGTCTTGTTTTTGCTGACTGTATAGAGCTTCTCCATCTTTGGCTGCAAAGAACTTAATCAATCTGATTTTGGTGTTGATCATCTGGTGATGTCCATGTGTAGAGTCTTCTCTTGTGTTGTTGGAAGAGGGTATTTGCTATGACCAGTGCGTTGTCTTGGCAAAACTCTATTAGCCTTTGCCCTGCTTCATTCCATATTCCAAGGCCAAATTTGCCTGTTACCTCAGGTGTTTCTTGACTTCCTACTTTTGCATTCCAGTCGCCTATAATGAAAAGGACATCTTTTGGGGGTGTTAGTTCTAAAAGGTCTTGTAGGTCTTCATAGAACCATTCAATTTCAGCTTCTTCAGTGTTACTGGTCGGGGCATAGGCTTGGATTACCGTGATATTGAATGGTTTGCCTTGGAAACGAACAGAGATCATTCTGTCGTTTTTGAGACTGCATCCAAGTACTGCATTTTGGACTCTTTTGTTGACCATGACAGCTACTCCATTTCTTCTAAGGGATTCCTGCCCATAATAGTAGATATAATGGTCATCTGAGTCAAATTCACCCATTCCAGTCCAATTTAGTTCGCTGGTTTCTAGAATGTTGACGTTGACTCTTGCCATCTCCTGTTTGACCACTTTCAATTTGCCTTGATTCATGATCCTAACATCCTAGGTTCCTATGCAATATTGCTCTTTACAGCGTCAGACCTTGCTTCTATCACTAGTCACATCCACAGCTGGGTATTGTTTTTGCTTTGGCTCCATCCCTTCATTCTTTCTGGAGTTATTTTTCCACTGATCTCCAGTAGCATATTGGGTACCTACTGACTTGGGGAGTTTCTTTTTCAGTATCCTATCATTTTGCCTTTTCATACTGTTCAAGGGGTTCTCAAGGCAAGAATACTGAAGTGGTTTGCCATTCCCTTCTCCAGTGAACTACATTCTGTCAGATCTCTCCACCATGACCCGCCCGTCTTGGGCCAGTATGACACTGGGGAGTAAATTGCCCATAGTCACAACTGCAGGGAACTTCAAGGGAACTTCCAAGTTGGACTGCTTCTCAGGCACGAGACCATCCTGCATCATCAGAGCATGGCCAGGAAAGAAATAACAGCTCCAAGGACATAAAATAGAGTAAGCTCTGGGTATATGCTGATCAAATGTGCTTTAGATAGGAGTTAAAAATGAAATGAAAAGTTAAGAATTGACTTCAGTTTTAATTTTATTTTTCATATCTACTCTCTAGAGTTATACATTTTCACTGTTCCATGTGTATATCTTACTTATGTTTTAAACTAATGAAGGAGGGACGTCCATGGTGGTCCAGTGGTTGGGAATCTGCTTGCCAATTCGGGCGGGGGACATGGGTTCAATTCCTGGTCTGGAAAAAATTCCACATGCTACAGGCAACTAAACCTGTGTGCTACAGCCACTGAGCCCTCACTCTAAAGCCTGTGCTCTGCAACAAGAGAAGCCAAAGCAGTGCAAAGCCCTTGTACCACAACCAGAGATAGCCCTCGCTCACTGCAACTAGAGAAAGCCCATGCATAGCAACAAAGATCCAGCATGGCCAAAAAGAAAATTAAAATAATGAAGGGAAATATGGAAATATGGAGCCAACTTGAAAAAATATCAGACTGCTTAACAGGTAAGGTTATCATTACCAAGGTACCTTCTCTCTTCTGTTGGTAGAAGTAACGAAGAAGTAACACATGATTGCTTAAATATTTATTAGTTTCCTATGGCTTCTGGCATTCTTTGGCTTTTGAACTTATGACTCCAATACATGCCTCCATTTCCATATTTCCTTCTCTTCTTCTGTTTTTGTCTAATTCTTTCTGCTTCCCTTTCATAAGGGTACTTGTGATTGTGTTTAAGGCCCTTTTGGATAACTGGGATAAGCTTATTCTTTCAAAATTCTTTACTTAATTACATATGCAAAGACTCTTTTTCCAAGTAAGGCCACATTTACAGGTTCCAGGGATTACAACCTGATGTCCCTGTGGAACATAATTCAGGCTATTATATATACAGAATTTACAAAACTAAAACTACTGCACAATGATAGTAAACATGCAAGGTAATATAAAGTCATCTAGATGTGGGTTCAAGTCCCCTCTCTGCATCTATTAACCTGTGTGACTGAGTGGATGGTTTAACATTACTGCATACCTCATTGCACTCATCTGTAAAATAGGGTCAATACTACCACCCACATAAGAGGGTCATGAGGAGGAATAAGTGAGATAATGCACTTAGAACATTTGTACAGAGCAAGCATTCAATATTTATTGATAAAATTAGTAAGAATAGTGGTGAAAAAGCAAACTCTGTGAAATGCATAGTATTGTTGTCAATTATGCTCTTGAAAGTTAAAATTACTTCCTCTTGAATCTCAGAAAAAGGGAAAGAACAGCTGAATACATTAAGAAAAAGACATTAAAATAACCTTTATGGGATAATGGAATCAATACACTAGTAGCAAGAGGTGCCATGAAATGCAATGCTGAATACAAACAAATGGGAACTTCAGACTATATCAATTGCCTCATAGCAATACAAATATAGAATAAGTTTCCAAGAAAAGACACAAAGCAAATAGTAGAATTGCTTTTCAACTGGTAGACATTAATTGTTTAAAATATGACTAAAGGAGAAGCTGTAATTTTAAAATAAACAATAAAGTGGATAGATTATTAGTCTAAGCAGCAGTTTCCAGTGCCCATAGTCATTACGCTTTTTTTTTTCTCTCTTTCTTTCTTTTTTTTCTTTTTTTTTTTTACTTTACAATATTGCATTGGCTCTGCCACACATCAACATGAATCCGCCACAGGCGTACACGTGTTCCCCATCCTGAACCCCCGCCCACCTCCCTCCCCGTACCATCCCTCCAGGATATCCCAGTGCACCAGCCCCAAGGATCCTGTATAGAACCTGGACTGGCGATTCATTTCTTACATGATATTATACATGTTTCCATGCCCCTCCCCCAAATCATCCCACGCTCTCCCTCTCCCACAGAGTCCCAAAGGCTGTTCTAAACATCTGTGTCTCTTTTGCTGTCTCACATACAGGGTTATCATTACCATCTTTCTAAATTCCATATATATGCGTTGCTGCTGCTGCTGCTGCTAAGTCGCTTCAGTCATGTCCGACTCTGCGGAACCCCAGAGACGGCAGCCCACCAGGCTCCCCTGTCCCTGGGATTCTCCAGGCAAGAACACTGGAATGGCTTGTAATTTCCTTCTCCAATGCATGAAAGTGAAAAGTGAAAGTGAAGTCGCTCAGCCGTCTCTGACTCCTAGTGACCCCATGGACTGCAGCCTACCAGGCTCCTCCATCCATGGGATTTTCCAGGCAAGACTACTGGAGTGGGGTGCTATT
>NW_011494903.1:7033263-7033960 GCF_000754665.1 Bison bison bison
ACTGTATTGGTGTTTTTCTCTTTGTCTTACTTCACTCTGTATAATAGGCTCCAGTTTCATCCATCTCATTGGAACTGATTCAAATGTATTCTTTTTACTAGCTGAGTAATACTCCATTGTGTATATGTACCACAGCTTTTTATCTATTCATCTGCTGATGGACATCTAGGTTGCTTCCATGTCCTGGCTATTATAAACAGTGCTGTGATGAACATTGGGGTACACGTGTCTCTTTCAATTCTGGTTTCCTCAGTGTGTATGCCCAGCAGTGGGATTGCTGGGTCATAAGGCAGTTCTATTTCCAGATTTTTTTTAAGGAATCTCCACACTGTTCTCCATAGTGGCTGTACTAATTTGCATTCCCACCAACAGTGTAAGAGGGTTCCCTTTCCTCCACACCCTCTCCAGCATTTATTGCTTGTAGATTTTTGGATTGCAGCCATTCTGACTGGCGTGAAATGGTACCTCATTGTGGTTTTGATTTGCATTTCTCTGATAATGAGTGATGTTGAGCATCTTTTCATGTGTTTGTTAGCCATCTGTATGTCTTCTTTGGAGAACTGTCTATTTAGTTCTTTGGACCATTTTTTGATTGGCTCGTTTATTTTTCTGGAATTGAGCTGCAGGTGTTGCTTGCATATTTTTGAGATTAGTTGTTTGTCAGTTGCTTCATTTGCTATTATTTTCTCCCATTCTG
>NW_011494903.1:7034177-7049890 GCF_000754665.1 Bison bison bison
ATTGCTTTGGCTATTCGAGGTTTTTTGTATTTCCATACAAATTGTGAAATTATTTGTTCTAGCTCTGTGAAAAATACCATTGGTAGCTTGATAGGGATTGCATTGAATCTATAGATTGCTTTGGGTAGTATACTCATTTTCACTATATTGATTCTTCTCATCCATGAATATGGTATATTTCTCCATCTATTAGTGTCCTCTTCGATTTTCTTCACCAGTGTTTTATAGTTTTCTATATATAGGTCTCTAGTTTCTTTAGGTAGATATATTCCTAAGTGTTTTATCCTTTTTTTTGCAATGGTGAATGGAATTGTTTCCTTAATTTCTCTTCTGTTTTCTCATTATTAGTGTACAGGAATGCAAGGGATTTCTGTGTGTTGATTTTATATCCTGCAACTTTACTATATTCATTGATTAACTCTGGTAATTTTCTGCTTGAGTCTTTAGGGTTTTCTATGTAGAGGATCATGTCATCTGCAAACAGTGAGAAATACTATCACTGAAGAGAAAGGTCCTGTATAATTTTCTCTCTTCTTTAAGCTAGTAATTTATGAAGATACTTGGGATGAAGAATGTTCTTGTCAGCAAGCAGAAGGGTGTGATTCTTTCACTCTGGTGAAAATGATTTATTGTCCTTTCCTTTATTTTTGATTTAGAGTTAGAGATAAATTTGAGAGAAAGATGAGGGTCCAAATTTATTTTACATCAGCTGTACATGTGACCTTGGACAGGAGGACGTAGGTGAAGTTTTAGGTGAATAAAAGTGAGGTAAATTTTGGGGAAGGATTCTACAGGATCACAAAATAGATATTCAGAATGACTGAATCTGCTAAACATCTCTCTCTAACAATTTTACTTACAAAATGGTCTCATTCAAAATGAAGTTCATTTTTCCCCCCTGAAATTATGTGTGAAGAGCAAAGTTTACTGGATAACAGGATCTATCATATGTAAAGTATAGTTCCTCCTTGCTGATACAAGAAGGACTAATTCATCAATCCTATTCCTTTTCCAATCTTAACTTTAGCAGTTCTTATCAATTTCCTTGCTTTTTCTAGCCTATCACAACCATTTCTCTGGCACCCAATTCTAATGGGATTCTTCTTATTGCTTCCCTATGATTGAATTATAAGGTGCCTCTGGTTGTGACCAACAGTACACCTCTTATTATAGTCAATATTATTATTTATTCTAACAGGAGAGGCCAGGTTATGAAAAATCTTGTGATTACTCCCGTGTTGGAAGAGTCTGACTCAATAGCTTTGTCTTAGGCTCAGGAATCTTAATTTCCTAAAAATCTCTCCAGTAGCTTCATTTATATGATGCTTTCTGGTCATTTAAGTAAATCAGTGTGTGAGTTAGTATATGCACCTTTTCTCTAGAAGATGACATGGGTTTTTCCTTAGAGAGATACTATATATTTGCTGCTTGTGACCACTAGTGCCCTGGACATGGTAATATTTATGCCATGTGTGTATGTGTGCACATATGTGCATATGTTGTGTGTGTCAGAGTCTATGTAATAATGCCTATTTATTTCCAAACATTTGGAGAAACCTTTATTTAGACTATTAGTAGATATGAGAAAGCAAAAAGCCATCCTCTTAATAACTCAAAAGTGTTAAAAATTATTTGAAAATTGACTATAATTCTAATGACAAAGATAGTTATTAAAGATACAATCAAAATAATAAAGGAGTAATCAGCCTAGACTATCATAACTACCCATATTCTTAGTCTTTTTCACTGCCTTCTAATTACTACATGTTATGATCTGCATGTATCTCTGCAGCTCTTTTAAATATTTTTTGAACAAATTTGTCAATAACTCACAATGACAGCAATACTGGCCACAGTTAGCATTCACTTGGCATTTATTAACTTCTAGGCAAGATGGCAAACACTTGACATATAACTTATCTAAGTTAACAACTACCATATCACAGGGAAATTATTACTCTTCCTTTTTTACTGATGAGGACAACATTGGCATATAAATGAAAAGTAGTTGCACTAGAAAGATCTCAAGAAATCTGATTCTGAAGCTTAACACTCCATTAAATAAGTAAAATAATTCATATTTAAAGAATTGGTATTTTAGAGCACAAGTTTATTTGCAACTTTGTAAAGTTTTGCCTTAGGACATAATGCCCTGAGATGAGATTTTCATTACTTCTTCTATTATTTATACTGTTTGCTTCCCAGAGGAATTTGAGTTGGCTTACAAGAGCAGACACATACATATTGGAGCAAAACAAACTCAGAATTAGAACTTTTAACAATAGAAGGGAGTAGTAAGAGTTCCCACCAGGTTTGCTGGCTGAAATGAAGCCACTGATTCAAAACAAAGTCTTGCAACTGAAGCACAAAAATGAACAGTATGAGTCTGCAGATTTGCCTTTTTTTTTTGTTTGTTTGTTTTTCCTGAGTCTAGTGGGAAGAGGTCTTGAAATACTAATCTTAGAGATTTTTCTTTTCTCCTGCCCTTTCCAGTCTTTTCCTGCTCAGTCTGAGACACACTCTACCCATAGCTTTGAGGGGAACAAATGTTGTTGCAGCATAAATATACAGAGAAAGCAAAGTTATCAACAGTAATAATTTTTATTCCACACTGTGCTTCCAAGAATCAAAAGGGAAGTCTTAGAGGAGAGTTTTTGCCACAGAAGTGATTAGAAGGAGAAGAGAATCATGCCTTATCTCTGGGAGTTTCCATGAGGGGCTTTGTGTGGGGGATGTACATCATGAATTTGGAAGTGGTCAGGGATCTAAGGGAGGTGAAGCCTGGCGGAAGCTCTGTTCCTGTGCAAAAGAGTCATGTCCACTGTCTTTAAAACTCTTTGTGTGAGGGCCTTCCAACCCAATGGTTGCCTGCATGTCTTCTATAGCCCATCCAGCAGAAGGACCATGCCTGTACTGCTGGAGACACGGCCCATGAAAACGACAGTCCAGGACAAAAGACAGGTCCTCAATCCTTAAAGGGGTGGGTATGGTATGGATTAAAGGCCTCTGCATAATAAATATGTGAAAACAATCCTATGTTATCTCTGACATTGGAGGAATTTAGTGTTTCAATACAGAAACAAGGGTGTTTTTATTTTTTTCTTAAAGACATTGACTATTTCCATAAAAAATGAATCCTTTTAATATTTCATTTTCTTCACCTAAAAAATCACCTTCCTATCTATGGGGTTTGAATAATGTAATAGAAATTTTAAAGATGCAGAAACCCTTGCAATAAATAATTTCTCACTCCCTATTTTGAACTGCAGTTCACTAGAGGCCTTTGTATAAATTAAATCAGAGCAATTCATGTATGTTTCTCTTAGACTATTGAACTTAATACGAAGTTTTGCTTGGGGCAGCATTTGCACATTAGAATCATTTGGAAGGCTTGTTGAAACACAGGTTGCTTTGTTTTAACCTCCAAATTCAGTAGGTCTATGATAAAGCCTGAGAATTTACCTTTGTAGCAGTTCCCAGCTACTGCTGCTGGTTATCTGTGATCACACTTTTACAAGCATTGACATGGGGGATTTAGAAATGTGAATACTTAGCATATCATTTAGGGTTTGTCTCAAATACCAATGGCCTCAATTTGAGCAGGCATTTTATTAATACAGGTCTGGGATTAAGCAAACATATAGGTAGTTACCTCGGATCAGACCATAGTGAGTCAAAAATCAGATTGGGCCAATATTTTCTGCTGCAAAACCATATCTAAGAAAATTCTAGGGTAGTTAGGGAAAAGTGACCAACCATATTGTCACAGACCAAACTGAATATGATATGTAAAGGCAGTTAAAGCTCACATTCATATTTGGGATAGGTCATAAGGTATATCATTCATTTATTTACCATTTTTCAAGCTGTAACAGACCTAGAGAGCATATTAAAAATCAGAGACACCACTTTGTCAACAAAGGTCCATATGGTCAAAGCTATGGTTTTTCTAATAGTCATGTATGGATGTGAGAGTTGGACCATAAAGGAGGCTGAGCACTGAAGAATTGATGCTTTCAAACTGTGGTGTTGGAGAAGACTTTTGAGAGCCCCTTGGACAGCAAGGAGATCAGACCAGTCAATCCTAAAGGAAATCAGTCCTGAACATTCATTGGAAAGACTGATGCTGAAGCTGAAGCTCCAATACGTTGGTCACCTGATGTGAAGAGCTGACTCACTGGGAAAGACTTGATGCTGGGAAAAATTGAATGCAAAAAAAGAAGGGGATGACAGAGGATGAGGTGGTTAGGTGGCATCATCGACTCAGTGGACATGAATTTGAGAAGATTCAAATTCAAACTCTGGAAGATAGTAAAAGACAGAGGAGTCTGGCATGCGGCAGTCCGTGGGGTCGCTAAGAGTCGGACACAACTTAGTGACTGAACAATAACAACAAGAACAATGCTTAATCTAAAACTTAAAATTATTCTCTTTATTTACCATATGAGTTGACTATATTGTTCTTGTTATATATTATATATTGTACACTGACATACAAGGTTTATCAAGGGGGAAAATATTGTTAATAATATCTGAGCTTGGAAAAATACTAGTGTTTTTGGTCCTAACATTTTAAAGATGCAAAAGAGACATCCAGGCATATTTTCCCCAGGTTTCTTCTATATTTTTAATAACTTTAATACTTTCATGCAAGAAAAGAATACAACGTGATTTCAATGGCAAACAGAACAAAAATAAAAACTAAAAGCTTGAAATAAAAGTTTCTACAGACCATTGTGACATTTTCCATAATTTAACAATAATTGACCTTGAAATAGGTGATGATTTGTATATAGGATACTGACAAAAAATAATCACTGAAAACTTTTCAAATTTAATAGGATGTTTTCAATTTTTTTTCTTCAAAGAAGAATCATTCTAGGGAATTTATTAGATTTTAATTCATTTCTTTCATCAAAAAATTATAAATTTATAACCTTAAAGAATAAGTTGTTGGAACTGATATCTGATGAAAAAATGGATATTAGATTTTGAAAGTCTAGCTTCATTTTCTTCATTTTAGGAAAAAAGCTCATAAATGAATATTAAGAAATCAATGAAATTCCATTCCTATTAACATATATCTGAGATGAGTTTCTCTATCATGAATATTAAAGAGTTTCAATATATATGTCCCTTTGAGAGTAGTATTATTGTCAATCCAACTTGGAAAAAATACAAGGAAGAAGCAAGTCTACTAATTAATTCACTCAAAATTTTAAATATTGATATGTAGTGTTCATTCCAAATTTGCTGGCATATTGAGTGTAGCACTTTCACAGCATCATATTTTGGGATTTGAAATAGCTCAACTGGAATTCCATCACCTCCACTAGCGATGCTGTAAGAGCAATAGTGCATGGAACCTGGAAAGTTAGGTCCATGAATCAAAGCAAATTGGAAATGGTCAAACAGGAGATGGCAAGAGTGAATGTTGACAATCTAGGAATCAGTGAACTAAGATGGACTGGAATGGGTGAATTTAACTCAGATGACCATTATATCTACTACTGTGGCAGGAATCTCTGAGAAGACATGGAGTAGCCATCATGGTCAACAAAACAGTCCAAAATGCAGTACTTGGATGCAATCTTAAAAATGACAGAATAATCTCTGTTTGTTTCCAAGGCAAACCATTCAATATCACGGTAATCCAAGCCTAAGCCCCAACCAGTAATGCTGAAGAAGCTGAACAGTTCTATGAAGATTTACAAGACCTTTTAGAACTAATCCCCCAAAAGATGTCCTTTTCATTATAGGGGACTGGAATGCAAAAGTAGGAAGTCAGGAAACACCTGGAGTTACAGGCAAATTTGGCCTTGGAATACGGAATGAAGCAGGGCAAAGGCTAATAGAGTTTTGCGAAGAGACTGCACTGGTCATAGCAAATACCCTCTTCCAACAACATAAGAGAAGACTCTACACATGAACATCACCAGATGGTCAACTCCAAAACCAGACTGATTACATTCTTTGCAGCCAAAGATGGAGAAGGTCTATACAGTCAGCAAAAACAAGAACGGGAACTGACTGTGGCTCAGATCATGAACTCCTTATTGTCAAATTCAGACTGAAGTTGAAGAAAGTAGGGAAAACCACTATACCATTCAGGTATGACCTAAATAAACTCCCTTACGATTATACAGTGGAAGTGAGAAATAGATTTAAGGGACTAGATCTGATAGAAAGCGTGCCTGATGAACTATGGATGGAGGTTTGTGACATTGTACAGGAGACAGGGATTAAAACCATCCCCATGGAAAAGAAATGGAAAAAAGCAAAATGTCTCTCTGAGGAGGCCTTACAAATAGCTATGAAAAGAAGAGAAGTGAAAAACAAAGGAGAAAAGGAGATATATTCCCATTGGAATGCAGAGGTCCAAAGAATAGCAAGGAGAGATAAGAAAACCTTCCTCAGTGATCAGTGCAAAGAAATAGAGGGAAACAACAGAATGGGAAAGACTAGAGATCTCTTCAAGAAAATTAGAGATACCAAGGGAACATTTCATGCGGAGATGGGCTCAATAAAGGACGGAAATGGTATGGACCTAAAGAAGCAGAAGATATTAAGAAGAGGTGGCAAGAATACACAGAAGAACTGTACAAAAAGATCTTCATGACCCAGATAATCACGATGGTGTGATCACTCACCTAAAGCCAGACATCCTGGAATGTGAAGTCAAGTGGGCCTCAGGAAGCATCAGTATGAACAAAGCTAGTGGAGGTGATGGAATTCCAGTTGAGCCATTTCAAATCCTGGAAGATGATGCTGTGAAAGTGCTGCACTCAATATGCCAGCAAATTTGGAAAACTCAGCAGTGGCCACAGGACTGGAAAAGGTTAGTTTTCATTCCAGTCCCAAAGAAAGGCAATGCCAAAGAATGCTCAAACTACCGCACAATTGCACTCATCTCACATGCTAGTAAAGTAATGCTCAAAATTCTCCAAGCCAGGCTTTAGCAATATGTGAACCGTGAACTTCCAGATGTTCAAGCTGGTTTTAGGAAAGGCAGAGGAACCAGAGATCAAATTGCTAGCATCTGCTGGATCATCGAAAAGGCAAGAGAGTTCTAGAAAAACGTCTATTTCTGCTTTATTGACTATGCCAAAGCCTTTGACTATGTGAATCACAATATACTCTGGAAAATTCTGAAAGAGATGGGAATACCAGACCACCTGACCTGCCTCTTGAGAAACCTGTATGCAGGTCAGGAAGCAACAGTTAGAACTGGACATGGAACAACAGACTGGTTTTGTTGATTAGTTTTGTTGATTTTTGCTGTAATTTCCTTTGTTTCTTTTTCATTTATTTCTGCTCTGATTCTTATGATTTCTTTCCTTCTACTAACTTTGGGGTTCTTCTTTTCTTCTTTTTCTAATTGTTTTAGGTGTAAAGTTAGGTTGATTTTCTGATGTTTCTCTTGTTTCTTGAGGTATTGCTATGTATTGCTATGAGCCTCCCTCTTAGCACTGCTTTTACTGAATCTCATAGGTTTTGGGTTGTTGTGTTCTCATTTTAATTTGTTTCTATGCATATTTTTATTTCCTTTTTGATTTCTTCCATGATCTGTTGGTTATTCAGAAGTATGTTGTTTCGCCTCTATATGTTTGTGTTTTTAATAGTTTTTTTCCCTGTAGTTGACATCTAATCTTACTGCATTGTGATCAGAAAAGATGCTTGAAATGATTTCAATTTTTTAAAATTTACCAAGGCTAGATTTATGGCCCAGGATGTGATCTCTCCTGGAGAATGTTCCATGTACACTTAAAAAATAGATGCAATCTATTGTTTTTGTGTAAAATGCCCAACAGATATCAATTAGGTCTAACTGGCCCATTGTATCATTTAAAGCTTTTGTTTCTATGCTTGTTTTCTGTTTGGTTGATTTATCCATAGGTGTGAGTGGGGTATTAAAGTCCCCTACTATTATTGTGTTACTGTTAATTTCCCCTTTCACACTTGCTGCTGCTGCTAAGTCACTTCAGTCATGTCCGACTCTGTGTGACCCCAGAGATGGCAGCCCACCAGGCTCCCCTGTCCCTGGGATTTTCCAGGCAAGAATACTGGAGTGAGTTGCCATTTCCTTCTCTAATGCATGAAAGTGAAAAGTCAAAGTGAAGTTGCTCAGTCATGTCCGGCTCTTAGCGACCTCATGGACTGCAGCCTACCAGGCTCCTCCGTCCATGGGATTTTCCAGGCAAGAGTACTGGAGTGGGGTGCCATTGCCTTCTCCGTTTACACTTGTTAGCAGTTGTCTTATGTATTGAGGTGCTCCTATGTTGGGTGCATATATATTTATAGTTGTTATATATTCTTGGATTGATCCTTTGATCATTTTGTAGTGTCCTTCTTTGTCTCTTATCTCAAGGTCTTTATTTCAAGATCTATTTTTATCTGATATGAGTATTGCTATTCCTGCTTTCTTTTTTTCTGCATTTGCATGAAATATCTTTTCTCAGCCCTTCACTTTCAGTCTGTATGTGTCCCTAGGTTTGAGGCAGGTCTCTCGTAGACAGCATATTTAAGAGTCTTGTTTTTGTATCCATTCGCCCAGTTTTTGTCTTTTGGTTGCAGCATTTAACCCATTTACATTTAAGGTAATTATTGATGAGTATGATCCCATTACCATTTACTTTGTTGTTTTGGGTTCATTTTTATAAACCTTTTCTGTGTTTCTTGCCTAGAGAAGATCATTTAGCATTTGTTGAAGAGCTGGTTTGGTGATGCTGAATTCCCTCAGTTTTTGGTTGTCTGTAAAGCGTTTGATTTCTCCTTCATATCTGAATGAGATCCTTGCTAGATAGAGTAATCTTGGTTGTAGGTTTTTCTCTTTCATCACTTTAAGTATGTCCTGCCATTCCCTTCTGGCCTGAAGAGTTTCTATTGAAAGATCAGTTGTTATCTTTATGGGGATCCCCTTGTGTGCTATTTTTTTGCTTTTCCCTTTCTGTTTTTAATATTTGCTCTTTGTATTTGATCTTTGTTAGTTTGATTAATATGTGTCTTGGGGTGTTTTGCCTTGGGTTTATCCCTCTTTGGGACTCTCAAAATGGGAAAAAAAACTTCATTTTGTTTTCAAGATTTTGGATCATCTTTACTCTCATTGTTCTGAGTTCTTTTTCATGTAGACTCCCTATCACCTCCTCTTTGGTTTGGTTTGGTGGGGTTTTATCATGTTCCTTCATCTGCTGAATATTTCTCAGTCTTTTAATTTTTCTTAGATTGCTATGTTTGGGGTGCCCTTTCCGCAGGCTGGAAGTTTGTGGTTCCTCTTAATTGTGGAGTCTGATCCTTGTGGGTGGGGTTGGACTAGTGGCTTATCAAGGTTTCCTGGTTGGGGGAGTTGTGTCTGTGTTTTTGTGCATAGAGCCGAATCTCTTCAGTCTGGAGTGCAATGAAGTGTCCAGTAGTGAATTTTGGGGGTGTCTATGCGTTTGGCATGACTTTGGGTAGCCCATCTTTTAATGTTCAGGGTTGTGCTCCTGTTTTGCTGGAGAATTAGTGTGGTGTGTATTGCACTGGAACTTGTTGACTCTTGGGTGGAGCTTGGTTTCAGGGTAGGTATGGAGACTTTTGGGTGAGCTCTTGTCTATTAATGTTCCCTGGAGTCAGGAATTCTCTGATATTCTAAAGTTTTGGAGTTAAGCCTCCTGCCTTTGGTTTTTGGTCCTTCTCTTACAGTAACCTCAAGACTTCTGCATCCCTACAGCATAGAAGATTAAACCCCTATGTTAATGGTGAAACAATTCTCCACAGCCAGACACCCAGAGAGATTCACAGAGTTTTATAGAGAAGAGAAGAGAAGAGGGAGGAGGGAGATAGAGGTAACCAGGAGGAGAAAAGGGAGAATCAAAACGGGAGACAGCAATCAAGCCAGTAATTAAATCCTTAAGTGCTCTCCACAGCCTGGAACACCCAGAGATATTCAGAGTTATGTAGAGAAGAGAACAGGGAGGAAAGACATAAAAGTGACCTGGAGGAGAAAAGGAAGAGTCAAAAGGGGAGAGAGAAATCAAGCCAGGAGTCATATCCCTAAGTGAAAATGGATACTGAAGATTAGATCCTTAAAGGAAAAAAATTGATAACAAATATCAAAAGGCAAAGATTAAAACTCTAAACTAGATGTTAGACTCTCAAAAATACAATATAAAAAATATAAAACAAAATCAATCACAAAATTTTTAACAAATATATATATGGAATTTATTTTTAAAATAGGTTTGTTTTTGGAAAGGTAATAGTAGGGTATAAAAATGAAAGTTAAAGGAGTAATAAATATTAAAATTTTTTTAAGAAATTAAAAAGTGATAATAGTAAAAAAAAAATATGTCTAAGAATTTCTGTGGAGCTGTTGTGGACAGTGCAGAGTCAGTTCAGTGTCAGATAGTCCCTTGTCCTGGAGTGTACTTGTTCTCATGGTCTATGCTGCTGCTGTTGCTGCTAAGTCGCGTCAGTCGTGTCCGAGTCTGTGCGACCCCATAGATGGCAGTCCACCAGGCTCCCCTGTCCCTGGGATTCTCTAGGCAAGAACACTGGAGTGGGTTGCCATTTCCTTCTCCAATGCATGAAAGTGAAAAGTAAAAGTGAAGTCACTCAGTCGTGTCCGACTCTTAGCGACCCCATGGACTGCAGGCTACCAGGTTCCTCCATCCGTGGTATTTCCCAGGCAACAGTCTCAGTATTAACTGAGAGTTTTAGTCTGTTTTACCTGGCACTTCCAAAGCAGTTCTTCCTTCTTTGTTTATTTTGGCCTCCTCTGTTTGCAAGGCCCTTCAGTGTCTAGTTTCCACCCTGACACAAGGGGATAAAGGTGGCCACTTATTTAGGCTCACTTGTTCAGTTGTGTTGTGGGGAGGGAAAGACATTGGAAACAAATGCTGCTGGCATATGTGTGGAGTGCTCACAGTGGATGGATCACACTTGGTTTGCCACAACCCAAGGTGGCATGTACTTCCTGGGTCCACACTGCTCAGGCTCCAGGGTGCTCTGGAAGAGCACTATCCCAAGTGGTCCCTGTGCTTCTTGCACTTCCCAGGTCTAAGCCGCTCGGGTTCTTGGGTGCTCTGTAGGGGCACAGACCCAGATGGGCTGTGCGTTTTGTGCCCTTCCCAGGCCCGAGCAGCGCAGGCAACTGGGTACTTGGTGAGTGCACTGTCCCAGTTATGCCCTGTATCTCCTCTGGGGAGCTGATCTCAGTCTGTGACACTCCTGGTAAATGTCAACTGTCCAGGATCCGAGGAAGACATGGTTAGCAACTGGGAGCCTGCTCACAGTTTGGTGGAAGATGCACCCTCTGGGGCTGAGATTGCAGCAGGCCTTTTCCTTCCAGCTCTGGCTTGGATCATTCTTAAAGAAAGAAGACAATTTCTTCTCCTTGAACACTGGAATACACTTTGGAATAAAATTCATTTGGTGCCATTATTTAAACAACATTGGATTCATCTCATTTATATTTCTGACACATTTAGAGTCTTCCTAAAACATTTGGCTACTTAGTTCAACATATAGTGAAAACATGGAGTGGTCGGGAAACCTTTTTCACTTTGGCGTTGTTAATTTTTAAAGGTTTCCCCAAGATCGCCATTTTAAATCGTTCATGTCTAGAATGGCAAAGGAGACTTATTGCATATTGTACTTTATATCCCCTTAAGGTAAATCAATAATGAATGCATTTTTTATTAGACAGATAGCATTGGGCTAGGAGTCTGTAATTTGCATTTTCATTCTCCCTGCCAGTCCTGACTTTAAGCTTGGGGAAAATCTTTACTCTCCAAATTCTGAACAATACAGCACCAACTTCTGACTACTTGGCATTTTCTGCCAACTCACTTGTTGGTCAAATCTAATGTGTGGAGAGAATACCATAGAATTTATATCTTCTCCAAACTCTGGGTAAGTTTTTAAGCTTGTGCAGCAAGAATGCAGAGAGAAGCAGATAATTCCTTTAGAGTCCTTCTCCACAGCCACAGATAAAACTGGATTCATAAAAAATTGGAAGGTCGATAATGTCCAAATTTTCCCATCTCTCAGGATACTTGAAAGAGAGCAAAGATGGTCATACTACTCCTTCTTCTGGGGAGAGGAATGTCAAACTCTGGTACTACCTTAAGATTCAGAGTACAGACTATATTTCCCAGGCATGGAGGTAGAGTAGGTAAAGAAAAACAAAAGCCTTCTGTGTCTCAGTCATTCTATCATCCTCCTTCTGTCTGAAAAGGATACTTTGGAGGGATTGGGAGATGGAGCTCTGGGGTGTCTGATGATTCTCAGCTCCCTGGTTTTCATATGTGGATGATCATCATGGACCAGAAAATGCTGTGCCTCCCTCAAAGAAGGCATGGGCTGCTGCTCCACAATTGAGCATGCTGCTGCATTTGCCCTTGGGACCCCTTGTGCTTCCCTCTTCTTGGGCAGGGCACTGGGCATTGGCAGAAACCTCAGGAAGATGGTGGTTAGAATTGCAAGGCAGGTGAAATGTAGATGTTCATGTTGCATTGGTTACAACTATTTCTTCCTTTCCCCTGCCTCCGCCTAATGTTGACCCAGCCTCTGGGCTGGGTCTAGGTCTCTAGATCTCTAGATTAATTTATCTACACCTCCACAACCCTCTATTTTTTATTTTTACTTCAAGCAAACTTCCCTTTGCTTTCCTTCTCATCTACTTATGGAAATGCTCCTCTAGTTTATTAAACCATTAGCCTTTAGCTCATCCCATCTTAACCTGAGAATCAACCTGTCTATCTTCCTGTTCACACAGACCACCTCCCCTGAAGTTCAACTAGGAGACTTCACGTGAGTTCTGCACAATTCTTGAAAGCTTTCCCATCATTATCAAAAGTCTAAAACTTTGAAGTTTGCAAGTGAAAATTTAATATTCCAGAATCCTAGTTTTTCAATAAAACCTGAAAAATATACAACATAAATATTTATACAGTGCTCATAGATACCTCTAACTCCAATATTATCTCTATTTGTATTTTAAATGGCAACATTTTATAAAGATAATAACACTGTAGTAATAAAAATCCAGTTTGAAACCCTGTTCCTCCCCTTACTTAGTTGGGCTCAATTAGAAAGGCTATTTACTGTCTTTAGAGTTTGTTTTCTTATATATAAAACAAGGTTGTAATATCCACCTTAAAGACTTGTTTTGAGGATCAAATAAAATAATATATGTAAAATACCTGGAAAATGATAGATGTTAAGTAAACATCAGTTCCACTATACTGCCTTCAGTCCAGAACAATATATTTGTTTAACTCACTTCTAAAGGTTCGTCTAGTCAAGGCTATGGTTTTTCCTGTGGTCATGTATAGGTGTGAGAGTTGGACTGTGAAGAAGGCTGAGTGCTGAAGAATTGATGCTTTTGAACTGTGGTGTTGGAGAAGACTCTTGAGAGTCCCTTGGACTGCAAGGAGATCCAACCAGTCCATTCTGACAGAGATCAGCCCTGGGTTTTCTTTGGAAGAAATGATGCTGAAGCTGAAACTCCAGTACTTTGGCCACCTCATGCAAAGAGTTGACTCACTGGAAAAGACTCTGATGCTGGGAGGGATTGGGGGCAGGAGGAGAAGGGGACGACAGAGGATGAGATGGCTGGATGGCATCACTGACTCGATGGACATGAGTCTGGGTGAACTCCGGGAGTTGGTGATGGACAGGGAGGCCTGGCGTGCTGCGATTCATGGGGTCGCAAAGAGTCAGACACGACGGAGCAACTGAACTGAACTGAACTGAAAGTGGAATAATTAGATGCTGGATAACCCTGCACACCTCTAGGTACCTCATTAGTCCTTAACATGATCACATCCTCTTCTCAGTAAGTTGACTTGCCCAAATGGAGGCTTCAAACAGTGACTGAGTTCATTAGAATTCATTGTCTCATCTTCTTTCCTTGATCTTAGTCAAATAACATTTTCTAGGTATCAGTAGACCCATATGCCCTAAAACTGCTTGCTTTACAATAATCAAAACAGTTTCATTCACTGTTCTGTAAACAAAAAAGTGTTTTGGAAAAAATTTTTTTCTTTTCAATTTCTCAAACTTGTGAGTGAAAGGAACATGTGGGAATAAACACAATAAATATGAAACATTTTTAATACAAATAAGAAAATGTTAAAAGTAATTATAATCTCAATATGTTGTAAGCTGAGTAAAAACTGACTTTCTTATTTCGCTAATTGTCAACTTTAAACTTTCATTCCTGATCATCTCTGTATTCAAAGCTGTTGAAAGTCAAATAGAATACGAGGAGAGTCTTGCATTGAGAGCTGCAATATATACAATCAACATTTAAATACTTCCAAATACTATTAATTTATTTTTTAATGTTTTAAAGTAAAGCACATGGATATAGCCAAATGTTCTGATTTTTATTTTTCTCATTTTGTCTGATTTTTCATGACATCCAAATGCTTTGAGTATCACTTCTCTATACTCAAGTCTGTACCATTTATCTCTGTTTCCTTTGCTGGCTTTGTAGGATCCTTCTATTTGTATTCCATCTTTTAGAACAACAATTCTAATAGAACTTTCTAATAAACAAATGTGTGAGATATGAATTAAAACAGCATAGTTCTCAAAAGTTTGCTGATCACCCATCACCCAGAAATGCCTCTGATCAGCTTCAAGAGTGAGGCTAGTGGTGGTGAATTCTTTACATGTTAAAAGTCAAATTACCTTCCAGATACTCCATAGTAGACAGATTCAGCTTCTCTATTGATTCTCTGAATCCAAATGTCCCTCCATCCACCTGAGCTTAAAAACTGAACGGGAGTCAGCTAGAGAGAGGCCTAACTCAGATGCAACATGACCCCTGGCTCAGATGTAAAGAATCTACCTGCATTGCAGGAGACCTGGGTTCAAACCCTGGGTTGGAAGAATCCCCTGGAGAAGGGAATGGCAATCCACTCCGGTATTTTTGCCTGGAGAAATCCATGGACAGAGAAGCCTGTTGGGCTATAGTCCATGGAGTCATAGAGAGTCAGAGAGTACTAAACAACTCACACTTTCTTTCCTTTCCTTTCTGTGTATGCATATGGAATGAATAAATGAGTGAAGAGGAACAAAAATGAATTTATTTAAAGTAACTACAATTTTGTTATAGATGGCTAACAAACACGTGAAAAGATGCTCAAGATTACTCATTATTTAGAGAAATGAAAATCAAAACCACAATGAGGTACCATCTCATGCCTGTCAGAATGGCTTCTATCAAAAAAGTCTACAAACAATAAATCTTGGGGAGCGTGCAGAGAAAAGGAATCCTCTTACACTGTTGGTGGGAATGCAAACTAGTACAGCCACTATGGAGAACAGTGTGGAGATTCCTTAAAAAACTGGAAATAGAACTGCCATAGGACCCAGCAATCCCACTGCTGGGCATACACACAGAGGAAACCAGAATTGAGAGAGACACGTGTTCAATGTTCACTGCATCACTGTTTACAATAGCTAGGACATGGAAGCAACCTAGATGTCCATCAGCAGATGAATGGATAAGAAAGCTGTGGTACATATACTCAACGGAATATTACTCAGCTATTAAAAAGAATGCATCTGAATCAGTTCTAATGAGGTGTATGAAACTGGAGCCTATTATACAGAGTGAAGTAAGTCAGAAAGAAAAACACCAATACAGCATATTAATGCATATATATGGAATTTAGAAAGATGGTAATGATGACCCTGTATGTGAGACGGCAAAAGAGACA
>NW_011494903.1:7050180-7053373 GCF_000754665.1 Bison bison bison
AGCGCAACCCCCCCCCCCCGCCACTAGCAAGAGGGGGCTGGGCAGGGAGGTGCAGGCTGCATCGCTTAGAGTAAGGAACTGGCCTGAATGCCCCGAGTGCTATATGAGCCAAATAACTTGGGCTAGCAAACCAGACTGTGGGATAAGTACCATGCGAAAAGCCAGCCCTAACCTAAGACACCGCCAGGCCCACGCACAGAACAAAGGACTGAACTGAGATAGCCGGCTGCAGACCATCCCCCTCCGGTGATAGGCAGCCAGAGCCAGAAGGGGGCAATCGCAGCCCCAGAGACATTATCTACAAAACTGTAAGCAGGATTCTTTGCTAACTAAGACTTCTTGGGGTTCTGGATGGTCAACATCTGCCTGAAAAGCTGCGCCAATTGTACACTCAGAAAACTGAGCGGCAGGAAGGCGATAAGTCGCAGTGACCACACTCGCCAAACACCTCATCACCGGAGCTGCTCAGACCTGGGAAGGGCACAAAACGCAGGCCCAACCGAGTCTGAGCCTCTGAGGACTACCCGACTGCCTGAACCTGAGCGGCTTAGACCTGGGAGGTGCATGCAGCCCAGGGCCAGCCACGGATGGTTCCTGGAGGAGCAACCTAGAGCCTGAGCAGTGTGGGCAGGGAAGCTACACAAGCTGTGAGTGGGGGCACAGTGTGGCTGAGGCACTGCGAGCAGACGCCAGTGTTATTTGTTTGCAGCGTCCCTCCCTCCCCACAGCGCGACTGAACAAGTGAGCCTAAAAAAAAAAAAAAAAAAGCGTCCACCACCGCCCCCTTTGTGTCAGGGCGGAAATCAGACACTGAAGAGACCAGCAAACAGAAGAAGCTAGAACAGAGGGAACCGCCTTGGAAGCGACAGGTGCAATAGATTAAAACTCTGTCGTTAGCACCTACTACATAGGAAGGGGCCTATAGATCTTGAGAAATATAAGCCGGACCAAGGAACTAGCCAAAAATGAACTGATGCCACAATACCCACAACGACACCAGAGAAAGTCCTAGGTATATTTTTACTATTTTTACAATCATTCTTTCTTTCTTGGTTTTTTTTTTTTAATTTTAAAAAAATTTTAAGTCCTCTGCTGCTAAGTTGGTTCAGTCGTGTCTGACTCTATGCGACCCCATAGATGCCAGCCTACCAGGCTCCCCCATCCCTGGGATTCTCCAGGCAAGAACCCTGGAGTGGGTTGCCATTTCCTTCTCCAATGCATGAAAGTGAAAAGTCAAAGTGAAGTCATTCAGTCGTGTCCGACTCTTAGCGACCTCATGGACTGCAGCCTACCAGGCTCCTCTGTCCATGGGATTTTCCAGGTAAGAGTACTGGAGTGGGGTGCCATTGCCTTCTCTGAGAAGAAAGGCTTCCTGAACCCGGGCCACGACGGTGAGAGAGCTGAATCCCCACCAATAGACCACCAGGGATTAAGTCCTCTATTACTCCTTTAATTTTCACTTTAATAACCTACTATTACTTTGCAAAAAAAAAAGGACCCTATTTTTAAAGCAAACTTCATATATATATTTTTGATAATTTTTGTGACTTTTTTTTATCTTTTTTTTTTTCTTCTTTTCTTCAACATTATATTTCTGAAATGCCAAACTCTACTCTAGATTTTTAATTTTTGGCTTTTTGTATTTTTTTAAATCAATTTTGTACCTTTAAGAACCCAATCTTCAGTACTCATTTTTACTTGGGAGCGATATTACTGGCTTGACTGCTTTCTCCCCCTTTGGACTCTCCTTTTTCTCCACCAGGTCGCCTGTGTCTCCTCCCTAACCCCTCTCTGCTCTTCCCAACTCTGTGAATTTCTATGTGTTCCAGACAGTGGAGAACACTTAGGGAACTGATTACTGGCTGGATCTGTCTCTCTCCTTTTCATTCCCCCCTTTTATCCTCCTGGCCACCTCTGTCTCCTTCCTCCCTCTTCTCTTCTCTGTATAACTCTGTGAACATCTCTGAGCGGTTCAGTTGTGGAGTGCACATAAGTAAGTGATTACTGGCTAGCCTGCTTTCTCCTGTATTGATTCCACCTCATCTCATTCAGGTCACCTCTAACTCCCTCCTCCCTCTTCCCTTCTCCATGTAACTCTATGAACCTCTTTGGGTGTCCCTCACTGTGGAGAAACTTTTCATCTTTAACCTAGATGTTTTATCAATGGTGCAGTATAGAAGGAGAAGTTTTGAGACTACTGTAAAAATAAGATTGAAAACCGGAAGCAGGAGGCTTAAGTCCAAACCCTGACTCCAGGGAACTCCTGACACCAGGGAACATTAATTGACAGGAGCCCATCAAATGCCTCCATGCCTACACTGAAACCAAGCACCACACAAGGGCCAACAAGTTCCAGAGCAAGACATACCAAGTAAATTCTCCAGCAACACAGGAACACAACCCTGAGCTTCAATATACAGGCTGCCCAAATTTACTACAAAACCATAGACATCTCATAACTCATTACTGGACACTTCATTGCACTCCAGAGAGAAGAAATCCAGCTCCACCCACCAGAACACTGACACAAGCTTCCCTAACCAAGAAACCATGACAAGCCACCTGTACAAACCCATCCACAGACAGGAAACTCCACAATAAAGAGAACTCCACAAACTGCCAGAATATAGAAAAGACACCCCAAACTCAGCAATATAAACAAGATGAAGAGACAGAGGAATACCCAGCAGGTAAAGGAACAGGATAAATGCCCATCAAACCAAACAAAAGAGGAAGAGATAGGGAATCTACCTGATAAAGATTTCCGAATAATGAGAGTGAAAATGATCCAAAATCTTGAAATCAAAATGGAATCACAGATAAACAGCCTGGAGACAGGGACTGAGAAGATGCAAGAAAGGCTTAGCAAGGACCTAGAAGAAATAAAAAAAGAGTCAATATATAATGAATAATGCAATAAATGAGATCAAAAACACCCTGGAGGCAACAAATAGTAGAATAACAGAAGCAGAAGATAGGATTAGTGAATTAGAAGATAGAATGGTAGAAATAAATGAATCAGAGAGGAAAAAAGAAAAACGAATTAAAAGAAATGAGGACAATCTCAGAGACCTCCAGGACAATATTAAACGCTACAATATTCGAATCATAGGAGTCCCAGAAGAAGAAGACAAAAAGAAAGACCATGAGAAAATACTTGAGGAGATAATAGTTGAAAACTTCCCTAAAATGG
>NW_011494903.1:7053691-7054478 GCF_000754665.1 Bison bison bison
AAAGCTGAGAGAATTCAACACCACCAAACCAGCTCTCCAACAAATACTAAAGGATATTCTCTAGACAGGAAACACAAAAAGGGTGTATAAACTCAAACCCAAAACAATAAAGTAAATGGCAACAGGATCATACTTATCAATAATTACCTTAAACGTAAATGGATTGAATGCCCCAACCAAAAGACAAAGACTGGCTAAATGGATACAAAAACAAGACCCCTATATATGTTGTCTACAAGAGACCCACCTCAAAACAGGGGACACATACAGACTGAAAGTGAAGGGCTGGAAAAAGATTATCCATGTAAATAGAGACCAAAAGAAAGCAGGAGTAGCAATACTCATATCAGATAAAATAGACTTTAAAACAAAGGCTGTGAAAAGAGACAAAGATGGTCACTAAATAATGATCAAAGGATCAATCCAAGAAGAAGATATAAAAATTATAAATATATATGTATCCAACATAGGAGCACCGCAATATATAATACAAATGCTAACAAGTATGAAAGGGGAAATTAACAATAACACAATAATAGTGAGAGACTTTAATACCCCAATCACACCTATGGATAGATCAACTAAACAGAAAATTAACAAGGAAACACAAACTTTAAATGATACAATAGACCAGTTAGACCTAACTGATATCTACAGGACATTTCACCCCAAAACAATGAATTTCACCTTTTTCTCAAGCACACACGGAACCTTCTCCAGGATAGATCACATCCTGGGCCATAAATCTAGCCTTGGTAAATTCAAAAAAATTGAAATCATTCCAAGC
>NW_011494903.1:7055577-7056682 GCF_000754665.1 Bison bison bison
CCTTAATAAAATACTAGTGATCAGAATCCAAAAATACATTAAAAATATCATACACCATGACCAAGTGGGCTTTATCCCAGGGATGCAAGGATTCTTCAATATCCACAAATCAATCAATGTAATACACCACATTAACAAATTGAAAATAAAAACATATGATTATCTCAATAGATGCAGAGAAAGCCTTTGACAAAATTCAACATCCATTTATGATAAAAACTCTCTAGAAAGCAAGAATAGAAGGAACATCCCTCAACATAACAAAAGCTATATATGACAAACCCACTGCAAACATTATCCTCAATGGTGAAAAACTGAAAGCATTTCCCCTAAAGTCAGGAGCAAGACAAGGCTGCTCACTTTCACCACTACTATTCAACATAGTTTTGGAAGTTTTGGCCACAGCAATCAGAGCAGAAAAAGAAATAAAAGGAATCCAAATTGGAAAAGAAGAAGTAAAACTCTCACTGTTTGCAGATGACATGATCCTCTACATAGAAAACCCTAAAGACTCCACCAGAAAATTACTAGAACTAATCAATGAATAGAGTAAAGTTGCAGGATATAAAATCAACACACAGAAATCCCTTGCATTCCTATACACTAATAATGAGAAAATAGAAAGAGAAATTAAGGAAACAATTCCCTTCATCATTGCAACGGAAAGAATAAAAAACTTAGGAATATATCTACCTAAAGAAACTAAATACCTATATATAGAAAACTATAAAACACTGGTGAAAGAAATCAAAGAGGACACTAATAGATGGAGAAATATACCATGTTCATGGATTGGAAGAATCAATACAGTGAAAATGAGTATACTACCCAAAGCAATCTATAGATTCAATGCAATCCCTATCAAGCTACCAATGGTATTCTTCACAGAGCTAGAACAAATAATTTCACAATTTGTATGGAAATACAAAAAACCTCGAATAGCCAAAGCAATCTTGAGAAAGAAGAATGGAACTGGAGGAATCAACCTGCCTGACTTTAGGCTCTACTACAAAGCCACAGTCATCAAGACAGTATGGTACTGGCACAAAGACAGAAATATAGATCAATGGAACCAAATAGAAAGCCCAGAGATAAATCCATGCAC
>NW_011494903.1:7056782-7061396 GCF_000754665.1 Bison bison bison
AACCATAACACAAAAATAAAACTCAAAAATAGGATTAAAGAATCTAAACGTAAGACCAGAAACTATACAACTCCTAGAGGAAAACATAGGCAAAACACTCTCCGACATAAATCACAGCAGGATCCTCTATGACCCATCTCCCAGAATATTGGAAATAAAAGCAAAAATAAACAAATGGGACCTAATTAAACCTAAAAGCTTCTGGCACAACAAAGGAAACTATAAGCAAGGTGAAAAGACAGCCTTCAGAATAGGAGAAAATAATAGCAAATGAAGCAACTGACAAACAACTAAAATCAAAAATATACAAGCAACTCCTGCAGCTCAATTCCAGAAAAATAAACGAGCCAATCAAAAAATGGGCCAGAGAACTAAATAGACATTTCTCCAAAGAAGACATACAGATGGCTAACTAACACGTGAAAAGATGCTCAACATCACTCATTATCAGAGAAATGCAAATCAAAACCACAATGAGGTACCATTTCATGCCAGTCAGAATGGCTGCAATCCAAAAATCTACAAGCAGTAAATGCTGGAGAGGGTGTGGAGAAAAAGGAACCCTCTTACACTGTTGGTGGGAATGCAAACTAGTACAGCCACTATGGAGAACATTGTGGAGATTCCTTAAAAAATCTGGAAATAGAACTGCCTTATGACCCAGCAATCCCACTGCTGGGCATACACACTGAGGAAACCAGAAGGGAAAGAGACACGTGTACCCCAATGTTCATCGCAGCACTGTTTATAATAGCCAGGACATGGAAGCAACCTAGATGTCCATCAGCAGATGAATGGATAAGAAAGCTGTGGTACATATACACAATGGAGTATTACTCAGCCATTAAAGAGAATACATTTGAATCAGTTCTAATGAGGTGGATGAAACTGGAGTCTATTATACAGAGTTAAGTAAGCCAAAGAGAAAAACACCAATACAGTATACTAGCGCATATATATGGAATTTAGAAAGATGGTAACAATAACCATGTATACAAGACAGCAAAAGAGACACTGATGTATTGAACAGTCTTTTGGACTCTGTGGGAGAGGGAGAGGGTGGGATGATTTGGGAGAATGGCATTTAAACATGCATAATATCATATATGAAACGAGTCACCAGTCCAGGTTTGATGCACAATACTGGATGCTTGGGGCTGGTGCACTGGGACGACCCAGAGGGATGGATGGGGAGGGAGGAGGGAGGAGGGTTCAGGATGGGGAACACGTGCATACCTGTGGCAGATTCATGTTGATATATGGCAAAACCAATACAATATTGTAAAGTTAAAAAAAATAAAATAAAGATAGCACATGAATGAGGGGGGAAAAAAAGAATAGACTTTTAGACTCTGTAGGAGAAGGCAAGGGTGGGATGACTTGAGGCAATAACATTGAAACATGTATATTACCATATGTGAAATAGATCACCAGTCCAGGTTCGATGCATGAGACAGGGTGCTCAGGGCCGGTGCACTGGGATGACCCTGAGGGATGGGATGGGGAGGGATGTGGGAGGGGGCTTCAGGATAGGGAACACATGTACATCCATGGCTGATAATGTGACTGTATGGCAAAACCACTACAATATTGTAAAGTAATTAGCCTCCAATTAAAATAAATTAATTTAAAAAAATAAAAGGAATATATATATATATCTGAATCATTTTGCTTTACACCAGAATTAATACAACAGTTAATCAATTCCAGTATAAAATAAAAAATTAAAAAACAATAAAGTAACTATGATTTTGTGAAGACCAGAGAGCCAGTTTCCTCATTTTATAGTGAGAAGAGTTGGGCTTCTATTTCTCTACATAAATTATCTGAACTTTGAATACATTTGTTTATTGTTCTTAGCTCCAGGAAGCCTGTGTGAGATCTCTAATCATCAGTGGCTTTTAGATATGGTGAATGCAGATTTTTATGAGACTGAAGTTCACACAAATTTGGGGTCCTTCTCTGAGAAAAAGAATGCCCATATACAATATTTGGTGCATAATAAAAGCTTTTTTCCCTACCAATTGATTATATTCTACTTTTTCAAATGTTAAAAAAAATGTCTGATCATGTAGTACACTGTTGTGTGTAGAGTGCTAACTGATGCCTTCTCCATGTCTGCTGTGTGAGTGAAGATGACTTACAGCTTGGGCTCAATATTCAATGCCCAACTTAAAGACTGGGCAATCATATACCTCATTAGGAATCTTAGACTTTTGCACAGCATGGTGGCCTTGGGTTGTCTGACTCAAAGTAAGCTCGGTACTTCAGAGGGAGCATTCCTTTGAACAAGACAGAAACATCAAGTTCATTTATAACCTAGTCTCAGAAGCCTTGTGTCACTTTCATCATATTTTTTTGGTCAAGGCAGGTAAATGCCCAGCAAAGAATTTCTTGGCTGAGTTTAAGAATCCACATGAATTTTAGGATTTTTTTTCTATTTATGCAAAAATTGCCATGATATTTTGATAGGGATTGTGTTATGTTTGTAGATTGATTTGGGGATCATTAATATTTTAACATTAATTCTTTCAGTCTGTGAACTAGAGATGCCTTTCTATTTATTTGTGTACTTTAAAAAAATTCTTTAAGAAATATTTTGTAGTTTGTAGTATACAAGTCTTTTGGTTTGTTGGTTGTTTCTTAAATATTTTGTTCATTTTAATATTATTGTAAACAGAATTATTTTCTAATTTATGTGTGTGTTCAGATGTGTCTGACTCTCTGAGACCCCAAGGACTGTAGTCTGTCATAATTATTCATTACTGTATAGAAACAAAACTGATTTTCTTGTGTTGACTTTGTATTCTGCAACTTGACTGAATTTTATTTAGTCTAACAATTTTTTGTGTGTAATATTTATGAGTTTCTATATATAAGATCATGTTATCTATGAATAGAGGTAAATTTTGGTTTTCTTTCTGATACAAATGCCATTTGTTACTTTTTCTAACCTAATTGCTTTGGCTAAGATTTTTAGTATTACATTAAACAGAAGTGACAAGAGTTCTTGCCTTGTCTTACAGGAAAAAATTTAAGTTCACTTTGAGTATGATGTTAGCTGTTGTCTTTTCATATATTCACTTTATTATGTTGAGGTAATTTCCTACTTTTCCTAGTTTGTTGAGTGTTGTTAACATGAAAGAATGTTGAATTTGGTCAAAGGATTTTCTCCCTCAATTGAGATGATTATATGGTTTAATTTTTGACATTTGTTATATTTTGAGGTATATTACTTTGATTCATTTTCATATATTGAAAAAATATATTGGTCATGATATATAATCCTCTCAATGTGTTGTTGAGTTCTCCTTGCTAGAATTTTATATCAGTATTTATCCAGGCTATTGATCTGTTATTTTCCTTTTTTGTAGTATCATTATTTGCTTGATTTTGGTATCTGGGTAATGATCTTGGAAAGGTTCCCTCATCTTAAATTTTTAGAAGAGTTACTTAATAAGGACATTAATTAATTAATTAATAATTAATTACTTAATAAGGACATCTGGTTTTGTACTTCTCTTTGTGGGAGGTTTTTGATTACTGATTCAATCCCCTTTCTAGAGGTCAGTTCAGATTTTAAAATTTCTTCACAATTTGGTCTCAGTAAGCTGTATGTTTTGTATGAACTTATCCGTTTCTTCTAGGTTATCCATTTTGTTGGCATATCATTATTCATAGTAGTCATTTCTGATCCATTGTATTTCTGTGGTGTCATTTATAATGATGTCTCTTTTATTTCTGATTTCATTTATTTCAGTCTTTTTTCCTTAATTGAGCTAAAGTTTTGTCAATTTTGTTTCAGATCAGATCAGATCAGATAAACTCCTTCAATTTTTAGCTGGGAAATTATTTCTCCATCATTTGTGAAGAAAATTTTGCCAGGTATAGTAATTCTTGGCTAGCAGTTTTCTCAGTACTTTGAATATATCATCTCACTTTTGTCATATATAGAGAGATATAGGCATAGATATAGATATGAGACAGAGAAAGAGAGATGGGGTGGGGAGAGAGTAAGGCAATTATCTCATGTGATTATGGAGGCCAAGAAGTCCAAAGATCTGCAGTTGGCAAACTGGAAACCCAGGAGAGATGATGTATAGCTCCAGTCAAAGTCTGAAGATCTGGGAGTCTTGTGAGCTGATGGTGTGAGTTTCAGTTTGAAAGCTAGCAAAATTGAAGAAGAGCCAAATGCTTCAGCTGAAGTCCAAAGGCCATAAAAGACCAATATCCCACCTCAAGAAGTCAGGGAGGAAGAGCTCCCTCTTCAGTTCAGTCACACAGCCGTGTCTGACTCTTTGCGACCCCATGAATCGCAGCATCCCAGGCCTCCCTGTCCATCACCAACTCCCGGAGTTCACTCAAACTCATGTCCATCGAGTCAGTGATGCCATCCAGCCATCTCATCCTCTATCGTCCCCTTTTCCTCCTGCCCCCAATCCCTCCCAGCATCAGAGTCTTTTCCAATGAGTCAATTCTTCGCATGAGGTGGCCAAAGTACTGGAGTTTCAGCTTTAGCATCATTTCTTCCAAAGAACACCCAGGGCTGATCTCCTTCAGAATGGACTTGCTGGATCTCCTTGCAGTCCAAGGGACTCTCAAGAGTCTTCTCCA
>NW_011494903.1:7061496-7063335 GCF_000754665.1 Bison bison bison
TGCTTTTCAATATGCTATCTAGGTTGGACATAACTTTCCTTCTAAGGAGTAAGCGTCTTTTAATTTCATGGCTGCAGTCACCATCTACAGTGATTTTGGAGCGCCCCAAAATAAAGTCTGACACTATTTCCACTGTTTCCCCATCTGTTTACCATGAAGTGATGCTCTTATTCAACCTTTTTGTTATATTCAGCTCTTCAGCTGATTGAATAAGGCTCACCCACATTAGGACCAGAATCTGCTTCTCTCAGTCTAGGCGAGAAGATATAATTAGGCAGATGACAATTTGAGGATGGTTTTAATTTTAAAAGACAGACTTTCCTAACTCATGCCAAATACTTGTGGAGCATCCTACCAGGTAACAATCCTTCAACAAAATTCATGACCAAGAGTTTATCAGTCACTTTGCTCTTAACTCCCCTGGTCAACAGCTGAATATTGCAATTTATTAAAGTGTGACCTAAGGATCACCTAGATATGACTCACCTGGGTAATCAAAAATGTAGATTCTCAAACCAAACCCTAGACTTAGCATGTCAGTATCTCCCTGAGTGTCTGTAAACTATGCTGAACCTTCTATAAATCTTGGCTTTTGAAAGTAAAATAATAATTTATTTTGGATGTCCCCTTCAGAAAATGGCCTCAGGGAACCAAATAGTGGTTTGTCTAGAAGCTCTACACCAAATTCCCCTTGGTTGTTCAATGTGAGGGGTGATATCAGTCTCACTTGACAATGTACAGATAAGAGTATAAATTTGAGTATTCACAAATCCTTGCTCCATAAATTGAATTCTGAATCTTTTTTCAGTAAGCAGATCTATTGAATAAAATGGTTCATTTGGATACTTTTGCTTATTGGCACCTATTAGGATAAATGCAAAGAAATAGAGGAAAACAACAGAATGGGAAAGACTAGGGACCTCTTCAAGAAAATTAGAGATACCAAGGGAGCATTTCATGCAAAGATGGGCTTGATAAAGGACAGAAGTGGTATGGACCTAACAGAAGCAGAAGATATTAAGAAGAGATGGCAAGAATACAGAGAAGAATTGTACAAAAAAGATCTTCACGACCCAGATAATCATGATGGTGTGATAACTCACCTAGAGCCAGACATCCTGGAATGTGAAGTCAAGTGGGCCTTAGAAAGCATCACTACGAACAAAGCTAGGGGAGGTGATGGAATTCCAGTTGAGCTATTCCAAATCCTGAAAGATGATGCTGTGAAAGTGCTGCATTCAATAGGCCAGCAAATTTGGAAAACTCAGCAGTGGCCACAGGACTGGAAAGGTCAGTTTTCATTCCAATCCCAAAGAAAGGCAATGACAAAGAAAGCTCAAACTACCGCACAATTGCGCTCATCTCACATGCTAGTAAAGTAATGCTCAAAATTCTCCAAGCCAGGCTTCAGCAATATGTGAACCATGAACTTCCTGATGTTCAAGCTGGTTTTAGAACAGGCAGAGGAACCAGAGATCAAATTGCCAACATCTGCTGGATCATGGAAAAAGCAAGAGAGTTCCAGAAAAGCATCTATTTCTGCCAAAGCCTTTGTGTGGATCACAATAAACTGTGGAAAATTCTGAAAGAGATGGGCATACCAGACCACCTGATCTGCCTCTTGAGAAATTTGTATGCAGGTCAGGAAGCAACAGTTAGAACTGGACATGGAACAACAGACTGGTTCCAAATAGGAAAAGGAGTTCGTCAAGGCTGTTTAAATTATATGCAGAGTACACCATGAGAAACGCTGGACTGGAAGAAACACAAGCTGGAATCAAGATTGCCGGAAGAAATATCAATAACCTCAGATATGCAGATGACACCACCCTTATGGCA
>NW_011494903.1:7063435-7066193 GCF_000754665.1 Bison bison bison
ACAGCTGCAGATGGTGACTGCAGCCATGAAATTAAAGGACGCTTACTCCTTGGAAGGAAAGTTATGACCAACCTAGACAGCATATTCAAAAGCAGAAACATTACTTTGCCAACAAAGGTTCGTCTAGTCAAGGCTATGGTTTTTCCTGTGGTCATGTATGGATGTGAGAGTTGGACTGTGAAGAAGACTGAGGGCCAAAGAATTGATGCTTTTGAACTATGATGTTGGAGAAGACTCTTGAGAGTCCCTTGGACTGCAAGGAGATCCAACCAGTCCATTCTGAAGGACATCAGCCCTGGGATTTCTTTGGAAGGAATGATGCTGAAGCTGAAACTCCAGTACTTTGGTCACCTCATGCCAAGAGTTGACTCACTGGAAAAGACTCTGATGCTGGGAGGGATTGGGGGCAAGAGGAGACAGGGACGACAGAGGATGAGGTGGCTGGATGGCATCACTGACTCAATGGACGTGAGTCTGAGTGAACTCCGGGGGTTGGTGATGGACAGGGAGGCCTGGGATGCTGTGATTCATGGGGTCGCAAAGAGTCGGACACGACTGAGCGACTGATCTGATCTGATATGATCTGATTGGGATAAATAGAGTCATTTTGTTATTTTGTGATGTTCTCACCCCTGGTTTCTAAAGTTCTGAGAATAAGTGTAAGAAAAATAACCTAATATTTATTGAGTTCCAAAAATATGCCACAATCTGTATTTAGCACAATCCCATACATTTTTTGCTAATTTAATCCACACACAGCCTAATGACTTAAGACATTATTATAAACTCCATGAGGATACTGGCACAAAAATTTCACTCTGCCTGTCCAAAACCACACAGGTAGTGTTATTGAATTAAATCCAAGATCATCTTACATAAGAGCTGTGTTCTTTAGGTATTATGCCTTGTCATTCTCTTAGATTAGGGCACAAGCTAGACTGAGGGACACTTACAGAGGTACTCAACCCAAAAGCATAATTCCTTTCATGTTAAGAGAGCTTTTTGAATTGATAAATATATACACTCCTGTGTATTTTGAAGTTTGACATTTGGGCTATCTCTATAAAAGTCTCTATTGTTTAATTATCCTCTGACTTTAAAGGCATTTAGATGTAAGCCTGTGAAGAGCATTGCTCTAAACTGTTCCCTGCATTGTCACATAAAACCCAGACGTGCTAAGAAAGTATAGCAAAAGTTTGAAGGGAGCCACTGAAATAGATTTTCCTCCTTCTGGAAAACCTCAGAAGTGCAAATAATTCTGAAACCACTTCACGTAAACTGGTTTTTATACCCATTGTCCTCTAATTAGATGTGTACTTCCATTTAATGGGAGCTCAGAACAAAGGATTAATATGTGGTGAGACTTGCCCAAAGGAATAAAATAGGCAGCAGAACTTAAAGGGCAGTTTCTAGCTGCCCTTATGCAAGAAGGAGAAATAATACACCACAGCCATAAAAATTTTGTAAACTGTTTGAAGTTCCATAAATTCTTATTCTAAGAGAATTTGCTTTTTTTTTAATTATCTATTTCTCCATAATGGTAAAAAAAAAAAACTAACATAAAAGACAAAAGATCTGAGTACTTGTATAGTCTATACTATGGCAGCTTCAGAAAAAATTCTGGTTATTTCAGCCCTGAGCTGCTGCTCCAGGGGAATATCTAATTATGCTCTCCTTGGAAAGAGCTCCATTCTGGTTTCTACTAAAACACTCAAGATGGACCCCAAACTATATTCTTTTTACACAAAAGAGAATAATTTTCAACAAATGCATAAGCGAAACCTAAGAATTTTTGCAGGTAATGACAAAGGCCCTGAGTAAGGACCAAGCTTACTGTTGTAGAATAGTGTAGGACCTGAAAGAAGATCCAAAAGAGATGTGCTTCAATCCCTGAGTTGGGAAGATCCCCTGGAGGAGGAAATGGCAACCCACTCCAATATTCTTGCTTGGAAAATTCCTGGACAGAAGAACCTGGTGTGCAACAGTCCATGGGATGACACAGAGTTGGACAAAAGAAAATCAATGAAATTTGGAGGAAAAAACTTGCACCAGAAAAATCAGACAATTTTCTAATGGTTAAGTGCTCACCAATTTCTCATATGAGAGAGGATTATAAATTAATATCAAATGACTCCTATACTGAATTTCTGCTGAATGTAATTATTAAACATAAGTTTATCATAAAGGAAAAAAATAGAGTTCTATTTTTATTAACTTCAAAATTTCTTGAGTTAAGGCACCCCTCTAAGCATTCTTATAGATTATTTGACCTGCTTATTATGCTTGTATAAAGAACAAAATGTTAAAAGCAGTAATCCTTCAAAATGTTACTTTAATGAGTTTATTTCTGCTTGTATCAGTTCAGTTCAGTTCAGTCTCTCAGTCGTGTCCAACTCTTTGCGACACCATGAATCGCAGCACACCAGGCCTCCCTGTCCATCACCAACTCCCGGAGTTCACCCAGACTCACGTCCATCGAGTCAGTGATGCCATCCAGCCATCTTATCCTCTATCGTCCCCTTTTCCTCCTGCCCCCAACCCCTCCCAGCATCAGAGTCTTTTCCAATGAGTCAACTCTTCGCATGAGGTGGCCAAAGTACTGGAGTTTCAGCTTTAGCATCATTCCTTCCAAAGAAATCCCAGGGCTGATCTCCTTCAGAATGGACTTGCTAGATCTCCTTGCAGTCCAAGGGACTCTCAAAAGTCTTCTCCAACACCACAGTTCAAAAGCATCAATTCTTCAGCGCTCAGCCTTCTT
>NW_011494903.1:7066293-7066594 GCF_000754665.1 Bison bison bison
TTCTGCCATAAGGGTGGTGTCATCTGCATATCTGAGGTTATTGATATTTCTCCCAGCAATCTTGATTCCAGCTTGTGTTTCTTCCAGCCCAGCATTTCTCGCGATGTACTCTGCATATAAGTTAAATAAGCAGGGTGACAATATACAGCCTTGACGTACTCCTTTTCCTATTTGGAACCAGTCTGTTGTTCCATGTCCAGTTCTAACTGTTGCTTCCTGACCTGCATACAAATTTTTCAAGAGGCAGGTCAGGTGGTCTGGCATTCCCATCTCTTTCAGAATTTTCCACAGTTTATTGTGA
>NW_011494903.1:7066881-7069840 GCF_000754665.1 Bison bison bison
TTTCTGGAACTCTCTTGCTTTTTTGATGATCCAGCAGATGTTGACAATTTGATCTCTGGTTCCTCTGCCTTTTCTAAAACCAGCTTGAACATCTGGAAGCTTTGTATGTTGTGCTTTTTTCAAGGGAGAAAGAAAATCAAGAGCTGTAATAAGTGCACCTGTACCTAAAATTCTAGAGTAGAATTGGAATAAGAATTCTAAGAGATAGAATGGCTCAGGTAGACACTAAAGAATGTAGAAAAGCAGATTGTGTTTCTGGCATAAGATTTCGGGGGAAAATAAATCTCACAAGTGTCCTTGATCTCAAAAGTGGCCTCACAGACTTAAGAACTGAATGATCATTGGGGATTTCAGACACATTAGTCAACCAAAGAAACATTGTAGGATTTTGAGGCAAATTTGGATATCAAATATTTTGATACTTATTACAGTGTTGAAATAAGTGGAGCATTCAGAGATTTTTTAGAGATTACCATATGTAGATGCTCACCGGTGAGTTCAATTTTTTTTCCTTTCATATCCCACTGACAAAACATTGGGTCACTTGATCCCACTGACATCAAGAATTCATTCCCTCAACAATCATTGGATAAGAAATTCACATCCAATTAACTCAACCTGGAACAAGTGTCCATCCCTGAATCAGTCAATTATAATCAGAGAAATGAGGGTCACGGTATATGAACTTGGCTTTGAGCATAACAAATTTCAGGTCAGTATTAGACTTGGGGATCTAAACTGAGTGACATATGCAATGAACTTCGAAGACTCTATATATTCAAAGACTGTGTATACGAGTGAGAAAGAAGGAAATTTGAGCTTTGGTAGTGGTGGGAAGGATGTAGAGCAGGTTGATGTCTGAGAGACATTAGAGGGAGATAGGGGGCTTCCATGGTGGCTCAGTCGGTAAAGAATCCACCTGCAATGAGGGAGACCTGGGTTCCATCCCTGGGGTGTTAGATCCTCTGGAGAAGGACATGGCTACCCATTCTAGTATTCTTGCCTGGAGAATTCTGTGGACAGAGGAGCCTGATGGGCTACAGTTCATGGGATCAGAGTTGGACAAGACTGAGCAACTAACACTTTCACTTTCAAAGGGAGACAGACAGCAATGGTTGTGGTAAAGATGGTAACAATGAAATATGTATGAAAAGGTGGCCTATAGCGCATATTACCAAAATATACTCTATAGGTTTTGTCCATCTCCACCCACTTATGTGTTTGTCTGTTGTGTTCATTAATTCCTGCCACATATTAGGCACTCAACAAGTATGTTTTGACCTAACAAATAAATGCAAGAGTAGATGGAGTGTGGCAAATGTAATAGAATAAGATGTACCAAAATTACGGATGGTTTCCCCTGAAATATTGTGTCATGAATATAAATTGAAAATATTTCTCATCCAGGTTGGAGAGCCAGAGAAAAATGAAATTTGTGCTTCCTGCACCATCACATTACTGGGGTCTCAGTGGAAATCTGGTAGTAGATGATGACAACATGGCTCCACCTCTCTCAGGAAGTTCCAGTCAGAAGAACTCATATCTAAAAGTACTTACTGATAGAATTCATTTAAAATTGGAGGATAAGGCGACTCCATTTGAGGAGTATAGAGAGATTCTTTGAAGGTTCTTAATTCTAGAAGCTGGTACTCAAATCTGTTTATCTTCCCTAAAGAGTCTACTTTTTTTGTCTCTGTTTTTCCTCACTTCCTTGCACACTTGGGCTGTTGTATTCATACTTAAGACATTTTAATTACTTACAAAAGGATCTGTTGCTGAGGAACTGGCCTAGCTGCTCATGACTTTTTCATTAGCATGTTAATTTTGTGTTTTTTATGTGCTACATCCTGGGAGTCCTCACCATAGTTTGCTAGTTTATTTATGACATTGTTCATTGCCAGGATTGGAATTCAAAAATATATTCTTTTGTTTAACCTTGTTTGTTTTTCTTCTTTGTCTCTGTGCTTAATTCTAAATAGCAAATTCATCCTAGTATTTTATTCTTCTGGTTCCAATCCATTGACAACATAACTATAAAGATTCATGAATTTCTGTTCATGGTTTTTCAGTGAAGGTCAATATTCCATTAAATGCCATAGCACGCTGTGAAAAGAATGTGACTCAGAAACTCCAATTTTCATCCAGGTTCAGAAATCTATCAGCTCTATGAATTTAAGCTATTCACTCAAACCCTCTTTCTTAGTTTCTTTATACATCCAATGAAGTTATTAATACTATTCTTGTAGGACTGTTGACAAATTAACTGAAAAAAAAGACTGGTAATGTCTTCTAGAATGAACAAAGCACTTTATCAACCTAAACATTATTGATAGATGTCCCTTTAGCAAAGTTTCCCTGGTCACTGATTTAGGTGTACTGACCCCAAAATATCTCATCAAGACAAGCAGAATTATAACCAGCCCCTTTGGTAAAACACAATTATTCAATCATTCTTTAAAAAACAATTATTGAGCACTTACTTTGTGCCTGATACATTTTGAAGATTGAAAATACACTGGCTAATGTTACTTTACTTCCATGAACTTCCATCGGGCTTCCCAATGCTAGTGGTAAACAATATGCCTGCCAAAGCAGAAGATACAAGAGAATCGAGTTCTGTCTCTGGGTCAGGAAGATTCCTGGAGAAGGAAATGTCTACCAGCTCCAGTATTCTTGTCCGAGAAATTCCATGGACAGAGGAGCTTCACAGTCTACAGTCTATGGGGACCACAAAGGGTTGGGCATGACTGAGTAAGTGAACACACACATATAGAAAAGAAAAATTGCTTATACAGAATAGAATAAATAAATATATATATATATATATTCAGGTATGTTTATACTTATGTCTTTCTGTATTTTTTTGTTTCTTTTTTGTATCTTTGTACTTTTTCTTATTTGTATCTTTTTAATGATATATCAAAAAAGCAAGAGAGTTTCAGAAAAACATCTATTTCTG
>NW_011494903.1:7069940-7073473 GCF_000754665.1 Bison bison bison
TTATTTAACCTCTATGCAGAGTACATCATGAGAAACGCTGGGCTGGAAGAAGCACAAGCTGGAATCAAGATTGCCGGGAGAAATATCAATAACCTCAGAGATGCAGATGACACCACCCTGATGGCAGAAAGTGAAGAGGAACTCAAAAGCCTCTTGATGAAAGTGAAAGTGGAGAGTGAAAAAGTTGGCTTAAAGCTCAACATTCAGAAAACGAAGATCATGGCATCTGGTCCCATCACTTCATGGGAAATAGATGGGGAAACAGTGGAAACAGTGTCAGATTTTATTTTTGGGGCTCCAAAATCACTGCAGATGGTGACTGCAGCCATGAAATTGAAAGACTCTTACTCCTTGGAAGGAAAGTTATGACCAACCTAGACAGCATATTCAAAAGCAGATACATTACTTTGCCAACAAAGGTCTGTCTAGTCAAGATTATGGTTTTTCCAGTGGCCATGTATGGAAGTGAGAGCTGGACTGTGAAGAAAGCTGAGAGCCAAAGAATTGATGTTTTTGAACTGTGGTGTTGGAGAAGACTCTTGAGAGTCCCTTGGACTGCAAGGAGATCCAACCAGTCCATTCTAAAGGAGATCAGTCCTGGGTGTTCTTTGGAAGGACTGATGCTAAAGCTGAAACTCCAGTACTTTATCCACCCCATGCTAAGAGCTGAACTCATTGGAAAAGACTCTGATGCTGGGAGGGGTTGGGGGCAAGAGGAGAAGGGGATGACAGAGGATGAGATGGCTGGATGGCATCACCGACTCGATGGACGTAAGTTTGAGTGAATCTGGGAGTTGTTGATGGACAGGGAGGCCTGGCATGCTGCAATTCATGGGGTCACAAAGAGTCGGACACAACTGAGTGACTGAACTGAACTGAATGATATATCATTAATGTCATAAACTATACATGTAAGGATGTTGTCCAAAAAAAGCTCCCATTCTTATTGTGTACTTGAATATATTATAAAATTCATAGGCATTTAGGAAACCCAAGAAGAAGAAAACAATTAGGTCTAAGTGTCAATTTCCTAAATTGTTCAGTGGATGAAATGACAATTAATGTAAAATGCTCTGAAAATGATAAAAGTGATTCTTTTATAAGAGAGGCCATTTCAATAATAAGCAGATAAGCTCCTTCAATAACTGATATTTAGGACTGAGAAATAGGATCTTGTGTTGTGCTGTTTCTGTCAGCATCCTGATGGTTTGGTAGATTTAAGGTATGGTGTGTATAGTCATTCATTCTTTATTGGCCATCAATTTAGTATAAGACATAACTTGTTTTGTGTAAGTAAGTATTCTTCCTGCTCTTTTTTAAACAATTTTTAAACTTTGCTGTTGTTACAGAATTTTTTAAAGGTTTTTCAATGTCACCTAGAGTATGATTGCTGCTTATTCTGTCATTCTCTAGGTTTAAAACTTGGAATTATATTTGAAATAAATCTATATAATTGTACAAGGAAGGAGTTGCCGAGGGAGATGAAGACATATGCCCTAGAATACTGGAAAATCCAAGACAATTCATTAGCTAAAAAGAATTTGAGCTATATTTCAACAGTTGTATATTCACCTGTTAGTCTATATAAAGTCCACTCACTTTTACATCCTTTAAAATAGCTCCAAATAGCATCAGCAGTGGTGTTCAGTGAGGGTGTGGTTATACCAAAGGTGATCTAATTACACTGTTCTTGCAAGAGAAAGTTCTCAGTTCCTATCACAGTATTCCCCCCAGAAGCTCTATGCATGGATCTTCAGCAAACAATGATAATTTTTCAGTATGACTAAAGCTAACTTTTCTTCTCTGGTGGCTCAGAAGGTAAAGAATCTGCCTGTAGTCCAGGAGACCTGGGTTCAATCCCTAGGTTGGAAAGATCCCCTGGAGGAGGGCATGGCAACCCACCCCAGTATTCTTGCCTGGAGAATTCCTATGGACAGAAGAGCCTGGTGGGCTACAGTCCACCCAGTCACAAAGAGTCGAATACAAATGAATGACTAAATACACATATATAGGAGATCTGGATGGGAGATTTTCCCAAGATGTGAGAAAAGGCATCTCAAGATAAAAAGCAAATATCTTACTTCATTAAACTTCCCATTACAGTTTCAATAAATTTTTAAAATCTGAATACATTTTCAATTATTCTTTCATGTCCCATCACATATGGCATGCTCAATCACTCAGTCCGTTATGACTCTGTGCTCCCACGGACTAAAGCCCACAAGGCTCCTCTGTCCATGAGATTTACCAGATGAGAATACTTGAGTGGGTTGCCATTTCCTTCTCCAGAGGATCTTCCTGACCCAGCAATCGAACCCACATCTCCTGTATCTCCTGCACTGTTTATTTCAGTCTAATACACATAGGATCAGAGACTTTGCTTTCCTCCCTAAATTAAGATTATACAGATTTGGAAGGAACCAAGAGGGAGTAAATGAAAGCATCCCAGAACTTCCCTAAGTCATTTGGAGGCAAACTAAATAAATGAAAGGATCATGGACAGTGGAGCCTCTTGGGCTACCGTGCATGGTTTTGCAAAGAGTCAGACACAATTAAGCACATGTACACGTGACTTGAGCCCTGCTCTCAAGGAACTAACAATCCAAATGGTGAAGCAGTTTAGACTAGAACACTACAGGCCAAGTGATGTCAATGGTAGGCACATTCAAGATAGCCCCAGTGATCCCCCTCTTAGTATTCACCCCCTCTACATCTTACCAGGGCCAATCTGTGTAACCAGTAGGATACAGGTGATGATGCACTATGTCTGAGATCAGATTATAAAAGATAAGCAGCTGTCTTCATGGCTCACTCTGTCTTAGACAACTCCCTAGAAGAGAAGTCAGATGCCATGTGGGCGCTGCCTTACAGAGGGGTTTACAGGTGATACAATGAAGTCTTGGGCCAAGAACTGGGGCCCAAAATTACATGAGTGAACTAAGAAAAGAGTCCCACAGACCAGTCAAGCCTTAAGAAAGTTGCAGCCTGGTCAGCATCTTGACTTCAACTTCCAGAGATTCTCTGAAACAGCCCTCAGAAACTGGGAGCTAACACATTTTTATGATTTTAAGCCTCTAAATTTTCAGGTAAGTTCTTATGCAGCAATATACAACAAATCCTGTGTTCTTCAGACTAAAACTGCTGTCAGAATCAGGGAAAGATGAAAGGCAGGAAGGTCTCAGATCATGTGGATAGGAAGCATGGAGAAAGTGTGGCAACAGGGAAGGCATTTCAAATGGAGAGTAGATTTTCTTCCTGCCACTCATCCCAGACCTAAGTTTTCTGTGCAGGAAAAATTGTTGTTAACTAATGTCTTACAAAACAAGACCAGGAGCTGACTGTGGCTCAGATCATGAACTCCTTGTTGCCAAATTCAGACTTAAATTGAAGAAAGAAGGGAAAACCACTAGATCATTCAGGTATGACCTAAATCAAATCCCTTATGATTATACAGTGGAAGTGAGAAATAGATTTAAGGGGCTAGATCTGATAGATAGAGTGCCTGAAGAACTATGGAATGAGGTTCATGACAC
>NW_011494903.1:7073760-7077404 GCF_000754665.1 Bison bison bison
CAGAGTTCCAAAGACTAGCAAGAAGAGATAAGAAAGCCTTCCTCAGTGATCAATGCAAAGAAATAAAGGAAAACAACAGAATGGGAAAGACTAGAGATCTCTTCAAGAAAATTAGAGATACAAGGGAATATTTCATGCAAAGATGGGCTCAATAAAGGACAGAAGTTGTATGGACCTAACAGAAGCAGAAGATATTAAGAAGAGGTGGCAAGAATACACAGAAAACTGTACACAAAAGATCTTCACAACCCAGATAATCACGATGGTGTGATCACTCACCTAGAGCCAGACATCTTGGAATGTGAAGTCAAGAGGGCCTTAGAAAGCATCACTATGAACAAAGCTAGTGGAGGTGATGGAATTCCAGTTGAGCTCTTTCAAATCTTAAAGATGATGCTGTGAAAGTGCTGCACTCAATATGCCAGCAAATTTGGAAAATTCAGCAGCGGCCACAGGACTGGAAAAGGTCAATTTTCATTCCAATCCCAAAGAAAGGCAATGCCAAAGAATGCTCAAACTACTGCACAATTGCACTCATCTCACACGCTAGTAAAGTAATGCTCAAAATTCTCCAAGCCAGGCTTCAGCAATACATGAACCATGAAATTCTAGATGTTCAAGCTGGCTTTAGAACAGGCAGAGGAACCAGAGACCAAATTGCCAACATTCGCTGGATCATCGAAAAAGCAAGAGAGTTCCAGAAAACATCTATTTCTGCTTTACTGACTATGCCAAAGCCTTTGACTGTGTGGACCACAATAAACTGTGGAAAACTCTGAAAGAGATGGGAATACCAGACCACCTGACCTGCCTTTTGAGAAATTTGTGGCAGGTCAGGAAGCAACAGTTAGAACTGGACATGGAACAACAGACTGGTTCCAAATAGGAAAAGAAGTATGTCCAGGCTGTCTATTGTCACCCTGCTTATTTAACTTATATGCAGAGTACATCATGAGAAACGCTGGGCTGGAAGAAGCACAAGCTGGAATCAAGATTGCCGGGAGAAATATCAATAACCTCAGATATGCAGATGACACTGCCTTGATGGCATAAAGTGAAGAGGAACTAAAAAGCCTCTTGATGAAGGTGAAAGAGGAGAGTGAAAAAGTTGGCTTAAAGCTCAACATTCAGAAAACTAGGATCATGGCATCTGGTCCCATCACTTCATGGGAAATAGATGGGGAAACAGTGGAAACACTGTCAGACTTTATTTTTTGGACTCCAAAATCACTGCAGACGGTGACTGCAGCCATGAAATTAAAAGACGCTTACTCCTTGGAAGGAAAGTTATGACCAACCTAGATAGCATATTCAAAAGCAGAGACATTACTTTGCCAACAAAGGTCCATCTAGTCAAGACTATGGTTTTTCCAGTGGTGATGTATGGATGTGAGAGTTGGACTGTGAAGAAAGCTGAGCACCAAAGAATTGATGCTTTTGAAGTGTGGTGTTGGAGAAGACTCTTGAGAGTCCCTTGGACTGCAAGGAGATCCAATCAGTCCATTCTGAAGGAATCAGCCCTGGGATTTCTTTGGAAGGAATGATGCTAAAGCTGAAACTCCAGTACTTTGGCCACCTCATGCGAAGAGTTGACTCATTGGAAAAGACTCTGATGCTGGGAGGGGTTGGGGGCAGGAGGAGAAGGGGACGACAGAGGATGAGATGGCTGGATGGCATCACTGACTCGATGGATGTGAGTGTCAGTGAACTCCGTGAGTTGGCGATGGACAGGGAGGCCTGGTGTGCTGTGATTCTTGGGGTTGCAAAGAGTCAGACACGACTGAGCAACTGAAGTGAACTGAATGTCTTACAAATATATTCTAAGCATTTCTGATGCTGTAGAACTTTGATCTGCATTAATACTAGGAAGTTCTCCTTAATATACATAGAGGAGAAAATCATGTAAACTTCTGACAACTTTGTACTGTGTATTAAACCTACTTGCAAGGGATTTCTGTGTGTTGATTTTCTATCCTGCAACTTTACTCTATTCATTGATTAGTTCTAGTAATTTTCTGGTGGAGTCTTTAGGGTTTTCTATGTAGAGGATCATGTCATCTGCAAACAGTGAGAGTTTTACTTCTTCTTTTCCAACTTGGATTCCTTTTATTTCTTTTTCTGCTCTGATTGCTGTGGCCAAAACTTCCAAAACTATGTTGAATAGTAATGGTGAAAGTGGGCACCCTTGTCTTGTTCCTGACTTTAGGGGAAATGCTTTCAATTTTTCACCATTGAGGATAATGTTTGCAGTGGGTTTGTCATATATAGCTTTTGTTATGTTGAGGTATATTCCTTCTATTCCTGCTTTCTGGAGAGTTTTTATCATACATGGATGTTGAATTTTGTCAAAGGCTTTCTCTGCATCTATTGAGATAATCATATGGTTTTTATTTTTCAATTTGTTAATGTGGTGTATTACATTGATTGATTTGTGGATATTGAAGAATCCTTGCATCCCTGGGATAAAGCCCACTTGGTCATGGTGTATGATCTTTTTAATGTGTTGTTGGATTCTGATTGCTAGAATTTTGTTAAGGATTTTTGCGTCTATGTTCATCAGTGATATTGGCCGGTAGTTTTCTTTTTTGTGTGGCATCTTTGTCAGGTTTTGGTATTAGGGTGATGGTGGCCTCATAGAATGATTTTGGAAGTTTACCTTCCTCTGCAATTCTCTGGAAGAGTTTGAGTAGGATAGGTGTTAGCTCTTCTCTAAATTTTTGGTAGAATTCAGCTGTGAAGCCATCTGGACCTGGGCTTTTGTTTGCTGGAAGATTTCTGATTACAGTTTCAATTTCTGTGCTTGTGATGGGTCTCTTAAGATTTCCTATTTCTTCCTGGTCCAGTTTTGGAAAGTTGTACTTTTCTAAGAATTCGTCAGGAAATAATTCCATTCACCATTGCAACGAAAAGAATAAAATACTTAGGAATATATCCATTTAAAGAAACTAAAGACCTATATATAGAAAGCTATAAAACACTGGTGAAATAAATCAAAGAGGACACTAATAGATGGAGAAATATACCATGTTCATGGATTGGAAGAATCAATATAGTGAAAATGAGTATAGTATCCAAAGCAATTTATAGATTCAATGCAATCCCTATCAAGCTACCAACAGTATTCTTCACAGAGCTAGAACAAATAATTACACAATTTGTATGGAAATACAAAAAACCTCGAATAGCCAAAGCAATCTTGAGAAAGAAGAATGGAACTGGAGGAATCAACCTGCCTGACTTCAGGCTCTACTACAAAGCCACAGTCATCAAGACAGTATGGTACTGGCACAAAAACAGAAATATAGATCAATGGAACAAAATAGAAAGCCCAGAGATAAATCCACACACCTATGGACACCTTATCTTTGACAAAGGAGGCAAGAATATACAATGGAGAAAAGATAATCTCTATAACAAGTGGTCCTGGGAAAACTGGTCAACCACTTGTAAAAGAATGAAACTGGAGCACTTTCTAACACCATACACAAAAATAAACTCAAAATGGATTAAAGATCTAAACGTAAGACCAGAAACTATAAAACTCCTAGAGGAGAACATAGGCAAAACACACTCCGACATACATCACAGCAGGATCCTCTATGACCCACCTCCCAGAATATTGGAAATAAAAGCAAAAATAAACA
>NW_011494903.1:7077748-7078150 GCF_000754665.1 Bison bison bison
TCATCACAGCACTGTTTATAATAGCCAGGACATGGAAGCAACCTAGATGTCCATCAGCAGATGAATGGATAAGAAAGCTGTGGTACATATACACAATGGAGTATTACTCAGCCATTAAAGAGAATACATTTGAATCAGTTCTAATGAGGTGGATGAAACTGAAGCCTATTATACAGAGTGAAGTAAGCCAGAAAGAAAAACACTAATACAGTATACTAACACATATATATGGAATTTAGAAAGATGGTAACAATAACCCTGTATATGAGACAGCCAAAGAGGCATTGATGTATAAAACAGTCTTTTGGACTCTGTGGGAGAGGGAGAGGGTGGGATGATTTGGGAGAATGGCATTGAAACATGTATAATATCATATATGAAACGAGTCGCCATTCCAGGTTC
>NW_011494903.1:7079202-7103496 GCF_000754665.1 Bison bison bison
GCCCCATGTATTGTAGCCCACCAGGCTCCTCTGTCCATGCAATTCTCCAGGCAAGAATACCGGACTAGGTTTCCATGTCCTTCTCCAGAGGATCTTCTTGACCCAGGAATTGAACCTGAGTCTCTTACATCTCCTGCACTGCAGGAGGATTCTTTGCCACTAGTGCCACCTGGGAAGCTCTGTCCTTCACTGTCTCCCAGAGTTTGCTCAAATTACTGTCCACTGAGTCAGTGATGCTATCTAACCATCTCATTGTCTGCCACCCACTTCTTTTAACTTCAATCTTTCCCAACATCAGGGTCTTTTCCAATGAGTCAGCTCTTTGTGTCAGATGGCCAAATATTGGAGCTTCAGCTTCAACATCAGTCCTTCCAATGAATATTCAGGACTGATTTCCTTTAGGATTGACTGGTCGGATCTCCTTGTTGTCCAAGGGACTCTCAAGAGTCTTCTCCAACACCACAGTTCAAAAGCATCAATTCTTCAGCTCTCAGCCTTCTTTATGGTCCAGCTCTCACATCCATACATGACTACTGGAAAAATCATAACTTTGACTATATGAATCTTTATTGGTAAAGTGATGTCTCTGGTTTTTAATACACCAATAGGTTTGTCATAGCTTTCCTTCCAAGGAGCAAACATCTTTTCATTTCATGGCTGTAGTTACTATCCACAATGATTTCAGAGCCCAAGAACATAAAATCTGTCACTGTTTCCACTTTTCCCCTGTCTATTTGAAGTGATGAGCCCAGATACCACATTCTTAGTCTTTTAAATATTGAGTTTTAAGCCAACTTTTTCACTCCCCTTTTTTACCATTATCAAGAAGCTCTTTAGTTTCTCTTCACTTTAAAGGTCTTTATTTTTATTTGCTAACAATTTTTTTCTTTCAAAGTGACATTTCCATGTTTCTTTATCACTCTTTTCATGGTTATGATTTATGTCTTCTTTGTAACCTCAGTTTACTTCTTAGCATGTGCGTCACTTCATTTTAAAGTTGGCCACACATTTGATTTATAACCCCAGACCACAAAATGTATTTGCATAACTAAAAACACACATTTACACACACAGTAAGTAACATATTCTAAAAGCCTTAAAAACCACAGCAGTCATGCAATTTTACTTGGTCAACAGAAGGTGCTTGTTATTATTTTTATTTTTTAGAAGGTTCATTTTTGCCCTTAGCTATGACTTTCTGGAGTTTTTCCCCATACTTTAGTTAATTTTAACACAGCTTTGCAGAATATGCAATATGATACAATTCAGAGAAATTTTCCTCAGCTTGCCCTCATTTCGTTTGTGGTGGCATAAGAAAAAACATTTACTCCTGGGCTCTCCTAATTTCTTCCATCCAAAAGCAACTGGCTATTTTCTGCTTCTGGTCCCTGCTCCTGAAGCCAACCCTTGACAGTCTACTATGAATGATTTTCCATGTGTTCCAATTTTATTTGTCGATATTCATCATTTCAATACTGGTCCATCTATAACACTCAATGAAAATTGATCTTCCTCTGTGAAAACTTTTGGGATGGAATACAGTCTGGGGCTTGATAAATTAATGTTTTTTAAAAATAATAAAGAGCCAAGAAAAGGAGAATCCAGTAATAAGGAATGTTATCAGGACAAACCCATAGAAACAGACCTCAATCCTGCATTCTGGGAAGTTACAACAAAGATGGCAACACACTGAGAGAACACCTACAGAGAGCAGTTCTCCAAGTTGAGTGTGCTCTAGAAAACACCACTGGGAGGCTTATAAGAATCGTGATTTCTAGACCCCACTCCCAGAGATCCTGATTCAGTGAGTCTGAGGTGGGATCCAAGAATCTGCACCCTCCAGGATTTCTAGGAAAACAGGCTTTGTCGCATGCTTTGCTGAACATTTCAATGAGTAACACAGAAAGCTCTTACAAGATCAACATGTAAATGTTCACAGTATTAAAACAAGAAGGAAGATGAGTTAAGTGTCTATCATGTATGAAAGATAATCATTTCCTTTTTTTCAAATTTTCCAGGTGATTCTTTAAAGAAGGTTAATTAAAGGAACCATTTAAGTAATTCAAGAGAAAAGGTATATTTTAAGGCCACAGTCTTGTCAGGAGTATAAGGAAGTACTTGAACTTGCTTTGAAACATGAAAAGATAGTAAACTCTAAAGGAAAACAGACACTGTTGATAAGGTAGAAAAATTTGGAACAGCTAAAATGGAGGCTAATTTAAACCTTACAGGATTCATTAATTGCAGTGAATAATTGGTCTGCATTATTAGAAGTTTATGGACATACAGCCTTTTAAACTAGAAAGATATTTGAATTAGGTCTTTGACTATGGAGAAGGGATTCTTACTGTTGGCTGCATGATAGAATTATCTGGAAGCTTTAATTCATATTTGTGCATGTGTCCCACACCTTAAATATTGGACTTTAATTGGTCTTAGGCATAGCTTGTGCATTAGGATTTCTAAAACTTTTTCATGTGATTTTAACATGTTAGCAAGGTTAACAAACACTGTTCTAGTTAACCTGGTGAGTAATGCAGCAGTATGAAATTAACCCAAGATAGACCGATACCAAAATAACTGACACACAATCAACAGTGCTTTGTAGTTTATCATTTCTGTGTCTGTTTCCTCTTTCTCTTTTCAGATTTACTGGTGTCTAAAATAAAAGCCTGACAGTGTTACTCAGAGCTGTTCTGGGAGGGAGGGAGAGAAGGGAAGAGGGAAAGAGAAAGAGAGAAACAGAGAGAGAGATTGCGTTAGAAGAGAATAAACATCTGCTCACTCGAGAAACCTTTTATTCTCTGAGTACAGATGAGTTGCTAGGTTTCACTGTGAATGGGAGAAAGTATTCTCAAGACTATCTCAAGACTCTTGCCTCTGTGTCCATAGTCGCTGCTCAGTTTTCTGACTAAATTAGCATCCCTGGAGATGTCAGTACAGAGAGCATGCACTGGCCAGAAAACCTGTGTATCCCAGTGCCCTTAGTATTTATTTCTCTCATTGTAAATTCATATGTTGACAGTTGGTTTATAACATTTTCTCCATTGAGTCTGGAGAGTATTAGCTGAGCCCCTAGCCCCAACAGCCCTTCTAACTGTAATGTCAAAATATTTTCTTCACTGCAAACTTGGTCATGAAGACTTTCTGAGACTGAGCTTAATTGAGCAACTGGACAAGTTCAAAGAGGTAAAGCGACAAGTCAAGGACAGAGGGCAAGGACATTAATGAATAGGGACACAAAACTTCTGAATCTAAGGGCAACACTGCTTCCACAGCATTACTGTGTCTCTCGGGAAAGATTCTTGTCATAACGACTTTGTTTTCATCAACTTAGGAGACCACTGGGTTTTTAATAATGATAGTACACCTTTGTCAGGAAGCAAATCCTTCCATGGATAAAATGACTCCATAATTATCGAAGCTTCATTTAGGATAATTTCCCCCCAAAACTTACAGCTTCCAAAAGCAATTTGTGTTGACGCATGATGATACACCTCTTAAGCCTGACATGGATTTCTTCCTTTTTTTGTCATCCCAAAGTGCCGCTGCCTAAACATACTAAAATCCAGATAGAAAAAGAGAAACAAACTCACTCGGCTTGAAAATTTGATCTTTACTTTGGAAATAACTCTCTAGCTTTGACAAAATGCTTATATTCTACTAAACAATGCAGTCATCAATTAAACTTGGTTTCAGACTTAAGGAATGCACCACCAAAAATCAAAGGCGAGGTCAGGATGGTCCATGAATGTGATTTACTTCCTTCAGCATGTTTAGACAGGTCACCCACGGAGTCACTTTCCAATGTAATAGCTGTATAAAATTTACTTGACCTGTTTTGCTTCAAGTCTCTTATGCTGTCTTTTCCCAGTGTTTACAGGCCTAGGGAATAACAGAAACCAGACCAGGAATCCCTGTATTTTCTCTGGGCTCTAAATGTCATGTGTCACAGCAGTCACTGGACTCCTACCAGCTTGTTGACTGAATTTAGATCATGATCTCCCGACTCAGTCCATTTAAATTAGACAGAAGCTATGAGCTCACCAATGCTCTGAGACAGTGTTGACACAAGCTGGGTAACAGCCCATGCTCAGAACTCAGGAATACCTTCCTGATAACCCAGGAACATCTCTCTGACAAAGCAACTTAGAGGTGTAATGTAAGTCATGCTTTCAATCACTTTGAGAAAAGCCTTTTCATGACTTATTGCTGTGTGTGTAAACTGACAGGGAAAAATATGTTCCAAATGATTATTCAAACCTCCTTTAAACCAATGGTGGTCTCTAAAACAGTGTGTTGTGATAAACATTGGTGAGAGACTTTAAAATGTCTGTGCCTATTCCTTCCTTTCCTATCCAGAGGGATAAGATGGTTTTGCAATGGGTAAGAAAAAGAATTAATTAAAAGAGCATACTCAGGTAATGCGATTGTGTTTGTTGTGAGGTTCTAGGAACTTGGAGAATATTTCTAGGGACAGGGCCTGTCCTGGGTGAGGCACAGAAGGTCCACGTAAGGTATAGAAATTCAACAGTGAGTGATGATGTGTGTTTGCCTGTTAGAAGGCAATGAACAAGAAGAAAAGGATGCCAGGAATAGAAACTCTGTCTAGGAGATCTAAGAGAGAAGAGTTGTGTTTACTGATGGGAAGACGGTTTCTCTTGAACCCAATTATGGAGAATTTAAATCTTGTTGTTTCTCATTTCTGCAGGCTTGTCCTATTCTAGGGCTGTAGTATGATTCTGGGAGAGAGCTTCTCAGTGGGCCTTTTCATAATCAAGAAGCATCTGCTGAGCATCTGTCAAAAATCAAAGATGCAGAGATGAAGAGGATGAGGTCCGAGGCCCTTGGTGTCAGGAGTCTCATTGAATAGTGGAGGCAGCTCCACGGGGCAGTATGGGAATTGCTAAAATAGAAGATGGGGTGCTAAGAGGCCATGGAAAAGAAGCATCTACACTTGCTTTGGGGTCAGTGACGTATTGGGCTTCCCTGGTAGCTCAGGTGGTAAAGAATCTGCCTGCAATGCAAGAGACCTGAGTCCAATCCCTGGGTCGGGAAGATCCCCTGGAGAAGGAAATGGTAACCCACTCCAGTATTATTGCCTGGAGAATCCCATGGAGAGAGGAGCCTGGCGGGCAACCATCCATAGGTTCGCAAAGAGTTGGACATGACTGAAGTGACTTAGCATGCACACTGAAAACTTGAGCTTAGTGTGAAAGGATAACTTAAAAAGAGACGTGAATGGACCTACAATCTGTCATACAGATCGAAGTAAGTCTGAAAGAGAAAAACAAATATGGAATATTAACACATATATGTGGAATCTAGAAAAATGCTACACAAGCACCTATTTGCAGGGCAGGAATACAGATGCAGATGTAGGGAACAGATGTGTTGACATGGGGGTAGGGAGGCTGAATTGAGATTTTGTGATTGATGTATGTGTGCTGCCATGTGTAAAACAGATAGCTAGTGGGATCCTGCCATATAGTGCAAGAAGCTCAGCTCCATGCTCTGTGGTGACCTACAGGGGTGGAATGGGAGGGGAAATGGGAGGGAGGTCCAAGAGGAAGAAGATGTATGTATACATACAGCAGAAGGGCTGGGCCTGGAGGCAAGAGGGGGCAGCTGAGCAAGGTCACAGAGGCAGGAAACATGAAACAACACTGGAGGGAAGTCATAGGAGGGATGATGGCAAGAAATGGGGCCAAGATGGTAAAGGATGGGCAGACTAATAAGGGCTTGGGTAACAACCTCAGGACATAAACTTTATCTGCAATATTACAAGCAGTTTCCTCAGTCTCTTGTATCCCATTTCCAGGTATCTGCAAGTGCTTTGTAATAACCTGTAGAATAACCCTACCAGACACACACAGATATGAAGATAAGGTCAAACCAATGTTGTGAGGCTGCAGACTAATGTGTCACTGTCTTTTTTTTATTACACTATATATCTCAGTTTCACCATAAGAAATATATTTTAAAAGAAATAAAAAACAATGTGATAAATGTGCAAAACCTCTGCCTCAGGAAGATGATAAAAGATTGTGTGGAAGGAATTTCTAAATCAGATGAACTGTTCCCTAGAACATTTGTAGACATACCCGCTAGATGTTCTCAGAAGGAAGACATTTCTATTCATCTAATCAGAGATTTAATTTTCCCATGGACTGTGAATATTCTTTGAGTGCCTTCGGGGTACAGAAAATGGTACTTTAACCCCAGCATGCTCTTAGTGAGAATGGAAATATTATGAGAATTGGAAATTTTTCACTTGGGGAAGAGGAGTATTAATGCACGTTTGAAGAAGGGCTTGTAACCACGGGGACATTTGGGTGGCCAGGGGAATACGAGGTTCACAAAGGCCCTGACTTGTTTACCTGTATCCACAGTGCCTCGCAAGAGGAGGCATTCAGCAAGAACCGATGGGTGGCTGGCTGGCAGGCTGGATGGATGGAGGAAAGATGGGTGGAGACATCTGAAGTGATGCTGCCAACTGCATGAAAGCTGGTACTCCTGGGAGAAGTGATGGAAGTTTTCTGCTGAAGGTCAAAACGGCGGCACAGAGGAGCATAGTGCTGAGAGCATAGACTGAAACCAGATCCCACGGGGCAGCTTCCTGTCTCTGTTGCTTCTTAGCCTGGGATGAGCAAGAAATGTCACCATTTTGTACTAGGTTTCCTCATCAGTAAGTGAGGGAAATTAACAATATAAAAATTATATTTATATCATATGGTTGCTTTGAGGATTAAGTGATATATATCACTTAACATAAATGTGATTATAATTCATATATATTACATGTAAATATATAAAATCAACTTTTGAAAGTTCTCCATTCTAATATAACTTGGCATACAGAAATCATTAAAATGCCATTTATCCATTTATTTTAAGGTGTCTTTCCTCTTTGGTATTTAAACTCTTGAACACTAATAAGAAGAGAAAAGATGGAAATGGTACACAATGTTTCATTGTTTGTTTGTTTTTGTTTTTTCACTCTTCCTTATTCTGAGTTTTTTTTTTTTTAATGGAATGGGAACTATGGAAAAGGATTATTATTAAAGGAGTCAAATAAGTCTACAAAAATCCAAAAAGGGTGGCATGGTTAACTTAATACACACATGGTTAACTTAATATAGCTGACAGAGCCTTGCAGTTTGATCAGCTGGGTTGACATCAAGTTGAATTCACACGGACAGAAAAATGGAAGGAAAATAAGAAGTAGCAGATTTTTCAAGCAAGCCCCCGTGAGAAAAATGCCTTCCCACGTAACAGTTAATCTTTTCCCTACTTGAATCCTCGAAAAGACGGGTGGAGGTGGGGGAAAACCAGGGCCGAGGGCTGCAGCCTGAGCTGGCTCGACTCTGTGCTGTGCTTTGGGCGGCTGAATTCCTGCTGGGCTTACTCAGCTTGTACCGTCTTCACATCACACTGCTCCCAGGAACTTCTCACCGTCACTAGCCAGGGAGCAAATTATCTGCAGCAGGTGGTGACGCCTCCGCAGTGACACTCGCACCCTGCTCTCACCACCAACCACTCTGCTGTCATCACCCCACGACCTTGCCTGTGTCAAGAGGCCTCAAGTGAGAAGATGGTGATGGCCAGCCTTGCTGACAAATCTCTGCTTCTTGGAATTGTTTGGCAGGTGGATTTGCTGAACTAATTTCTCCTGACTTGAGAACAACAGAAGAAAAGAGGAAGAGCTGTAATGCCTGATGTGGCCTGGGTTTGAAAGGAAAGCCCTGCTCAAGGCGGTGCTCTGGTGTCTCTCAGAAGAGACGCTGCCGCGCAGTGCGGACTGATAGCCAAAGCACGGTAGTAGGTCCATCTGGGTATTTCCTGTACAGGCTCTGATGATTTTCCAAATACTGGATCCATCTTCATCCAGTTCCGAGTAAGATGTATTGAGAATTGAGGAATTGACCTTAGTTTTTTAAGGGGCTGTTTAGTTACAAACAGCTTTCTATTTTAGTTATAAACAGCTTTCTATTTTGTTCCATTGATCTATATTTGTCTTTGTGCCAGTACCACACTGTTTTGATGACTGTGGCTTTGTAGTAGAGCCTGAAGTCAGGCATTTTGATTCCTCCAGTTCCATTCTGCAGTTCAGTCGCTCAGTCGTGTCTGACTCTTTGCGACCCCATGAATCACAGCACGCCAGGCCTCCCTGTCCATCACCAACTCCCGGAGTCCACCCAAACCCATGTCCATTGAGTCGATGATGCCAATTCAACCATCTCATCCTCTGTTGTCCCCTTCTCCTCCTGCCCTCAATCTTTCCCACCAACAGGGTCTTTTCAAATGAGGCAGCGCTTCGCATCAGGTGGCCAAAGTATTGGAGTTTCAGCTTCAACGTCAGTCCTTCCAATGAACACCCAGGACTGATCTCCTTTAGGATGGACTGGTTGGATCTCCTTACAGTCCAAGGGACTCTCAGGAGTCTTCTCCAACACCACAGTTCAAAAGCATCAATTCTTTGGCGCTCAGCCTTCTTCACAGTCCAACTCTCACATCCATACATGACCACTGGAAAAACCATAGCCTTGACTAGACGGACCTTTGTTGGCAAAGGAATGTCTCTGCTTCTTAATATGCTGTCTATGTTTGTCATAACTTTCCTTCCAAGGAAGAAGCTCTTTTAATTTCATGGCTGCAGTCACCATCTACAGTGATTTTGGAGCCCAAGAAAATAAAGTCTATTACTATTTTCACTTTTTCCTTCTTCTATTGGCCATGAAGTGATGGGGATAATAATTACATTACCTCAGAAGGTTGCTATAAAGGAGTTCATATGTGAAAGCTCTTAGACAAATGTAAGTACATTTGTCTATGTACAGCCATGCGACACTTAGCCAGCTCTTGGAAGTGCTTATTTAGAGAGAATATATTTAATAAATCACATTTAAGCTAAATTAAATTCAAATTTGAATACAGTGTGCCCAGCACATCTGCAAAGACTGGCCAGGACCTGTTTTGAGCCCTGGTCTCTGCATTTGAGCCTTCGCCTCCCTGCTGGGACTGCTGGGAGTGGCTCATGGGTTCCAGAACTACACAAATAGCTGTGCCCATAGCTATCGAGAAACCCGTGCTCACATTCACGGGACCACTTTGCTGTCTCTTACAAAGGCTCTTGTGTCATTACTGTTTGCTTAACATTGTTGAAAACTTCTGACAGTTTTACTTCCCTGTGGGTTTCTAGCCTTTTCTATTTTAACCTGTGGTTTCCAGCTTTTGTTGTTGTTGTTGTTTAACTGATTTAATGCCAAAACATACAGGAAAAACATATTGGTTAATACACTTGTTGTTCCAACCTCCAAAATGAGCTTTTTCATTCTCTCACACAATAAATATTTCTACAGAAAGTTATTATTATTTCTGCTTATGTTTCTACTCAGAGGTTAATAGAGTTTTGTTTATGAATGTGCAGCTCAGAAATGCTGTCAGAAGAAAAAGCTGCTTAGTAGACAGGAAGAGAATCTTAATTTAAAATTTTAATTCTTTATTCTATTTCAAAGAACTGTGGGCTGGATCAGAGTTCACTCCCACGTTTTTTGAATGAGAGTTAGATGTTAGGATGCTGTCTGACAAAGTTACGCTTGACTTATGAATGTATTTTATGACAAGAAAGAAACAGCAACAAAACATCTAACTCCTTTTCAGGCTGAAAGTTATTTGTCACACTGGGAGGGAGCATTCTGTAATGTATGGTTCCTCAAAGTGTGGTCTTTGGACCATGAACATCAGAAACTCCTAAAAAATTTATTAAAATTCCCAAGGCTCTGGCACAGGCCTATGAGGACAGTTTTCTGGGATAGACACAAAGACCCTGATCTCCAGAAACATCTGCTAATCTTGGCTTTTCCTCACACTAAAGTTTTTGAACACACTAATGAAGTCCACAGAAGATGTTACCTTAATGGTTCTGATATTTAAACTGAAGAAAGTTCTGCTGCTGCTATGTCACTTCAGTCATGTCTGACAATTTGCGACACTATGAACCATGGCCTGCCAGGCTCCTCTGTCCATGGGAATTTCTGCAAGAATACTGTAATGGGTCACCATGACTCCTTCAGGGGCTCTTGCCTACCCAGGAATCAAACTCGCCTGTCTTGCATCTCCTGCATTGGTAGGTGGGTTCTTCACCACTAGCACCACCTGGGAAGTCAGAGCAAAGTCCCGAAAGAGGGCCAAAGTTTCAAAAGTTAAGGTAATCTTTGGAAAAGGAAACCTCTATAGTAAGATACTGGTGTATAAATAAGTATCAGACTTAAAGAAATTACAACCCCACAAAAAAGACGCAGAAAATGAATCAATTATTGGAAGACAAGTCCATAACAAGTTATGATCAATTTGAGGGCTAAAGCATGCGAGTTTTTGAGGATCACATTCTTCAGAGGATGTTCCTTGGAGATGCTGTTGGAAACTGACCCCGAGGAGGCTCAACATTTGATATTTTCAGGATACAGCAAACTTGACATTATCCTGTACATTCCCCCATTAGATTATAAGTCCTCAAAGACAGAAACTGGGCCTCTTATATTTGATGTGTCTCTGGAACTAATAGAAGGCCTATTAGTAGATAATAATAGGTCTCAGCAAATATTGAGCACTTATTGGCTGCTCAGAAAGTATTGGCTGAAATGAACTGGGGGACTGATGATTTTGTTGGGAAGAGTCCACTGTAAAAGAGAAAACCCAGCCGAGTTTGCTGAGATATGAGCTTGAATTTACAAAAGGCACACACGTTGTTTATCCAATGAATCCTTGACATTTTGCTAAAAATGTCTGTCAACATATTTTCCCACTCTGTCTTGACAGTGTTGCATGCAATTTTTGTGTACAAAAGTTCATCACAGTCTCTCCCTAGGTCCTTGGTCATGTCCACCCAGAATTTTTCCAACCTTTAACAAATCTAGTAATACAATACATGGAATTGTCATAATACCGAACTCTGTTTTACAAATTAATAACACTTTAAATAAATTTCTCTCTTTAGATGTATTTTATCATTAGGGATTTTTTTTTTTAGTTTATTTCAAAATCATTATGGCTTAAAAATGTTTCTTTAAAATAGACTTTTTCTTTTTATCAGTTTCACTGCAATATTAAGATACAAAAGAAGTTCTTCCATTGGTTATGACACCCTTGGTGTCAGGCAGGATGACATATTCCATGGGTAAAATTGTACACAAAAGAGCAGCCTCTTTGACCTCTGACAATGGCATGTTTTAAGGAAAATAGAAAACAGATTTTGGCAAGTGTTATCTCCCTTATGAAGGATCCTTTTGATCCCTTTTTGGGAGTGCAGAAGTTAGAAAGATTCGAGTTTAGTTATTGCAAAATCTTTACTTCTGGTTCTAAAAGAGAAGTTGATAAAAGCAGCTTGAAAGAGTTTTTAACATTATTATGAATTACTTAATAATATGAGCTAAAGGCGAAAATGAATGAAAAACACAAAGATTAACAATACTGTTGATCATATATGTGTTTAAAAATTAAGAGAAAAAAAGATTTGTCCTGAGGATAAAGGCTCTTAGTACCTTTTCCACGGCTATAATTTTTAGCAGCCTCTTGGGCCCTCTTATTATGTAAGTATGCAAAATATGGTTATTTGTGCAGAAAGAATAAAGAAATCAACTTTACTTAGAGTCAGTTTATTGTGTGGACCTACCAAAGCAAAATGGATGGCCACATACAGAAAATGCCCCTAGAGATTACTGGTGATCCTGCCATACTGATTTGGGATCAAAGATGCAAAATTGTTTACATGAGATTATATAGAAGGTAAGAGTCAGAGTAAGGCTGGTTCAAAACACCTAATGTTAATTCCTGACAGAAAGGAAGAGTTATTAGGCAATGAAAATGTTAGAAATGCTTACTATTAGTCAAAATAATATCTCTGTGAACCAAAAATTTCTCTGTAATAGTTTATAAACTGTGTAGCAGGCATTTAGTGAAATTAAAATCTTCCATTTATGTAAAATAACTGTATGTGCAATACATACTTTTAAATTTACAATGTTACAAAAGAGCTCTGAATATTTAGTATTTCAGAACTCTTATTCTATGATTAAATTATCCTGCTATAAAATAAGAATATATGAATTCGTTGAATATGTTTTATGTACGTGAGAAATCTACGTTATTGGTGGATGAATATTGAATGGAGAATTTATTCTTAGGTGCCGGCTAATGAACTTAGTATCACATTATCAAAAGATGAATCAGTTTTGAACCTATTGCAACTATTATCATTCTTATATCATATATGAAGCTAATTGCCAGTCCAGGTTTGATGCATGATACTGGATGCTTGGGGCTGGTGCACTGTTTAATTTTTTTAAATTATTTTTGTAGGATGGGAAAAATGGCCTGGTATAAGATTTTTCTCCTTTAAAATGCTACTTTTATGAAATAAAATAAAGAATATACAAAACATTTTAAAATGATAGTATTCACAAAATTTGTACACAGTGGAGAAAATCTTGAAAGGAGAGGTGAATTTGATTAAACAAATCTTTGATTTATTCAGTTTTAACTGGTCCTTCATAATGTTATTTCTCAAAACAATTGTAACAAGACCTCTTCTTTCACTCATTCCTTCATATTATTTTTTTTTCTATTACCACTAACTATGCTTTTCTGGTTCTTTTATCCTTCCAAGTTGGTAAATAAGTGTGTGTCTTTTCTCTATGGCAATCTTTCTATTATAACGAGGTATTTATTTAACTAAGTTAATTTATCCTCTAGACAGATCATTAATGATATGCATGGCTGTGTGTGTCCTGAATACCCAGATGGTCAGGTATCTTATTGTAAATTTTCATGCAAAATTTCAAATTTAAGTCTCTAAACAGATAAACATTTCTCAGAACCAGTTTGAATATTTGTGCCCCAAGTGTCTCTGCTTGTCACATTCCAGATTCTTCTATTTCAAGGCCATTATAATTTATCACCATGAGTATCTGAAGCATGAGATTACAAAAATTTTGTTCTGGGAACACTGTCAGCCTAGGAATTAATTATAGACAGAATAAAAACCAAAACAAAAAATCTTCACTTAGAGTTGAATCCAATCTATCATTGTCAAAAGAGTATCTCAACTTGAGTTATTATTCATTCCCCATTATTTATTTTGAGTTTTGTTTTTATAATAGTTTGAAAAAGTATTTTCCCAGTGTATGCTGCTGCTGCTGCTGCTGCTAAGTCGCTTCAGTCATGTCCGACTCTGTGCCACCCCATAGACGGCAGCCCACCAGGCTCCCCCATCCCTGGGATTCTCCAGACAAGAACACAGAAGTGGGTTGCCATTTCCTTCTCCAATGCATGAAAGTGAAAAGTGAAAGTGAAGTCGCTCAGTCGTGTCCGACTCTTCACGACCCCATGGACTGCAGCCTACCAGGCTCCTCCCCGTCCATGGGATTTTCCAGGCAAGAGTACTGGAGTGGGTTGCCATTGCCTTCTCCTCCTAGTGTATAAAGGGATGATAATAGGACTACATCAAACTAAAAAAAGAAATTGTACAGCAAAAGTCCATCATTGAAATAAAAAGGCAACCTACATAATGGGAAAAAAATTGCAAATTATGTATCTGTTAAAGAGTTAATATAAAAAATATATAAAGAACTCATACAACTTAATCCCTGGAGTAGGAAATGGCAACCCACTCCAGTATTTCCACCTAGAAAATGCCATGGACAGAGGAGCCTGGCAGATATAGTCCATGGGGTCATAAAGAGTTGGACACAACTGAGCATCTAAGCACATACAATTTAATAGTAAAAACAGAAAAATCAATTTAAAAATGGGTAAAGATTCTAAACATAAATTTTCCCAAAGAAATACAGATGGCCAACAGGTACATTAAAAGGTGTTCAACATCACTAACCATCAGGGAAATGCAAATCAAAACCACAATGAAATATCTCTTCACATTGGCAAAACCAACACAATATTGTAAAGTAATTAGCCTCCAATTAAAATAAATAAATTTATATTAAAAAACAAAGAAAGAAAAATAACAATAAGATACAATCTCATAAGAGGAAAGGAAGGGTCTCTTCTGTTCTTATTGGCTTTTTGTCCTGCCTGTCTTTTGCTTTCAAAATTGCTCCTGATATAGCCTTAGCATTTAAGAGTTTACAGACTATTTCTATGTATATGGATCATCACATCAGACCCATAAGATGGACAAAAAATTAATTTTTTTATCAGCTCTACAGAACAAAACTTCAAGTTGAAAGGATGTGACTTCACCAGGGTCACAGGCTATTACACAATGAAACCATGACTAAATTTCATATCTTCTTCCTTCTGATCTACTTTTTATGAGACAATAGGTTATCTATTACCACACAGATTATCTTAAAAACTGTTTTGCAATCTATCAGTTCAGTTCAGTTCAGTCGTTCAGTCGTGTCTGACTCTTTGCGACCCCATGAATCGCAGCACGCCAGGCCTCCCTGTCCATCACCAACTCCCAAGGTTCACTCAGACTCATGTCCATCGAGTCAGTGATACCATCCAGCCATCTCATCCTCTTTCGTCCCCTTCTCCTCCTGCCCCTAATCCCTCCCAGCATCAGAGTCTTTTCCAATGAGTCAACTCTTCGCATGAGGTGGCCAAAGTACTGGAGTTTCAGCTTTAGCATCATTCCTTCCAAAGAAATCCCAGGGCTGATCTCCTTCAGAATGGACTGGTTGGATCTCCTTGCAGTCCAAGGGACTCTCAAGAGTCTTCTCCAACACCACAGTTCAAAAGCATCAATTCTTCAGTGCTCAGTTTCTTTATAGTCCAACTCTCACATCCATACATGACCACTGGGAAAACCATAGCCTTGACTAGACGGACCTTTGTTGGCAAAGTAATGTCTCTGCTTTTCAATATGCTATCTAGGATGGTCATAACTTTTCTTCCAAGGAGTAAGCATCTTTTAATTTCATGGTTGCAGTCACCATCTGCAGTGATTTTGGAGCCCCCAAAAATAAAGTCTGACACTGTTTCCACTGTTTCCCCATCTATTTCCCATGAAGTGATGGGACCAGATGCCATGATCTTTGTTTTCTGAGTGTTGAGTTTTTTTTTTTATTAGCTAAGGTAGTTTATTTTTTTCTTTCTTTCTTTTTAAAAAAATTTTTAACTTTACAATATTGTATTGGTTTTGCCAAATATCAACATGAATCCACCTCAAGACAGCAAAAGAGACACTGATGTATAGAACAGTCTTTTGGACTCTTTGGGAGAGGGAGAGGGTGGGATGATTTGGGAGAATGGCATTGAATGTTGAGTTTTAAGCCAACTTTTTCGCTCTCCTCTTTCACCTTCATCAAGAGGCTTTTTAGTTCCTCTTCACTTTCTGCCATAAGGGTAGTGTCATCTGCATCTCTGAGGTTATTGATATTTCTCCCAGCAATCTTGATTCCAGCTTGTGCTTCTTCCAGCCCAGCGTTTCTCATGATGTACTCTGCATAGAATTTTAATAAGCAGGGTGACAAATACAGCCTTGACGTACTCCTTTTCCTATTTGGAACCGTCTGTTGTTCCATGTCTAGTTCTAACTGTTGCTTCCTGACCTGCATACAAATTTCTCAAGAGGCCAGTCAGGTGGTCTGATATTCCCATCTCTTTCAGAATTTCCCACAGTTTATGGTGATCCACATAGTCAAAGGCTTTAGCATAGTCAATAAAGCAGAAATAGATGTTTTCCTGGAACTCTCTTGCTTTTTTGATGATCCAGCAGATGTTGGCAGTGTGAGATGAGTGCAATTGTGCAGTAGTTTGAGCATTCTTTGGCATTGCCTTTCTTTGGGATTGGAATGAAAACTGACCTTTTCCAGTCCTGTGGCCACTGCTGAATTTTCCAAATTTGCTGGCATATTGAGTGCAGCACTTTCACAGCATCATCTTTCAGGATTTGGAATAGCTCAACTGGAATTCCATCACCTCTACTAGCTTTGTTCGTAGTGATGCTTTCTAAGGCCCACTTGACTTCACATTCCAGGATGTCTGGCTCTAGGTGAGTGATCACACCATCGTGATTATCTGGGTCATGAAGATTTTTTTGTACAGTTCTTCTGTTATTCTTGCCACCTCTTCTTAATATTTTCTGCTTCTGTTAGGTCCATACCATTTCTGTCCTTTATCGAGCCCATCTTTGCATGAAATCTATGCAGTTTAGTAAATCAGACAAGTAGCTTCCTCTACCTTCCTGTCTTTAATCATAATGTGAATTTTTGCTACACTTCAAGTTTTCATTTGATTAAACCTAAAATGGAGCATATTTCAACTGATTGCAAAATCCCCAGAGTAAACCCTCATGTGATTAGGCCAATCTTTTTTTTTTTTTTTTAATGTATGGTTTTCTATTACTTTAGTAAACTGCCATACCACATTTACTTAGTGTATGCAATTTATAAAAACATATCATCTTCCTATTAATTCTCTATTTATTAAAAACTCTGAAAACCAGCTAAATATCTTTAATTTTTAAAAAATCCTGACACTGCTTCTTGCACAATGCATCAGTGCATGTTAAACGATGTATGACATATGACATACCATATACTAGTTTGTTTCTTCTTAAAATATAACAGTATCTGATCAAAAGTTCACAGACTTTAAGAATTCTCATTCATGTATTTTCCAGTAATTGATTTGTTTGGCTCTGGGTTATTGCTTCCCTTTATTTTTTCTTTATAATATATTGTTCTCAAGCTTTGTTTCCAAAATAACTGCTTGTTTAGTAAGTAATAATAATTATAATTTCCACTGAGTAGTAACTTTAATTCTATTTCTCCAAGGAAAACTCACCACTATTTAGAATTTTTTGTAGACTCGTTAAACAGCCTCAATTAAATACATGCAGATGAAATTCATTAGGTGATTTCCTCTGGAAGATGATGTTCAGTTTGATGTCGGGAGCCGCATTAGGCGTTACTGACAAAATGGAGCGACGGCCCCAGATCCCTGTCTTCATTCTGCAGGCACAGTCCCGGGATGAAGGAGTTAGGCCTTGTAATTCTGACTTGTCTTTTCCTCTCCTCGGCTGAGTTGACTGAAAAGGAATATTAAGGTGCTTATTATTCTTGAGAGGAGCATGAGAAGGCACAAAGCCTTCTGATGCTGTGCTCAGAGAATAATTCATAAAGTTAATCATTGACATTTGTTTAAGGACTTTTACAAAAGAGTGTTCCAGGATGAGCACATAGGCTGCAGTTTGAGGCCATGGGAGGGATTGCTATCTGAGGCCTATTTGTGAGGAAAATGTTTATGGCAAAAGAGTTTGCTGAATTTAGGTCTTAGGAGTAATTAAAATAGTTAGAAGCTAAAGATTTAAGGAATGTTGTAAGGTTAGCATATTCTACTATAGCTTATAGAAATTAGGGACTTTAGAGATATTATTAGCTAGAAGCCCTTTCTAAGAAATAGTGAGCTTAGGATACTAGGGGCAAAAAGGACGTAGAAAGATAAGAAATAAACTGAGGAATGTGGTATGCAGCCCAGACATTAGCATGAGTTACAGTGTATTCACAAGGACACATGAGAAAAAGTAGATAAGAGAATCACTGAGGCAGAAACACCTTTGGAGGGGAAACAATGATTTATGAAGACAACAAATCTGGGTCAGTGGGAATTGAAAATATCAAACCTCTGACCTAATGCTTTTGTAAAAGTATAAAAGAAAATCATAAGCTTGAAATAAACAGACAGTCCAAGAAAACTGAGAGGCTGCCTCAGTTTCTCGCTGACGCCACTCACCCCTTCCGGTTGAATCCCTGGCTGCTGGAGCTGGACTCGGGCAGTTTATTTCTATTGTGTTGAAGTGGATTGCTATGGTTGATTCCCTTTCATGTGACTCTTGGGTGTTTTTTTTTTTTTAGTATGATCCTCTTTGTTTGAGAGGACTGTGCTAACCTTTTAGACTTGCACCAGGATCCATGACCTCATCCTGATGGTTAAGAGACTTGCTTTGTACTTCCTAACCTTTGACTTAGCTTCTTCCTATGATGTCCATTAGGGCTTCTTTCTTCCATGTCAGTGTTGTCAAGATGCTGCTTTGTAACGGGGAAAGAAAGCCCTTCAGATTGTAAGTGCTACTTCATCTAGATTTCAAGATCGTACCTTTCCATTGAGTTTCCTAGGAAGTGGTATTCACTATACTTTGAAGCCAAAACTCTTAAAGACAGTTCAAAGAGCTGTTTTGAGAAAGTACTGTCATGTTCATCTAGATGGTAAATGCAGAGTGTGACTCCATTTTGGGAGATTCTGAATATTTTGTGGTGGCTGAATTAAAGATAAATACTTTTTGAGATAGTATGTCATAGACAGATTGAAAACTTAGGTTCTAGTGGTGTGAAGTCCTGGTATCTGGGAAACGTAGTAGCAGACCTGCCACCTTCTTCACACCTGGAAGAGGTGTCAGGATGACACTGAAGCTGAATCTCAATCAGCATCTAAATCTGTAACTCCAAGGTATAGTCTTTCCCATTTGGCTCATTCCTTCCAAAGTTTCCACCCCAGCCACAATATGCTGAAAGCCTGCTACAGCAGGTATGACATTCTAATAGAACATGGAAAAGGTCCTTCGAGAACCAATTGTACCTGAAATGTCATAGCCTTAGAAATTCCTGTTTACCTAGAACACGATTCTAAAAGGAAAATGAATACAGGATTTTGATAAAATATAAACTCCATCTAATTGTTGGGAAGACCACATACAGACTGAAATGTGTAACACAGGTACAAATAAACAGTTGGAAAAGCAGATTGTAGGTTCTGGGTCATGTAAACAAGCTAATGTTAATAAATTTAAAAAATAAGGACAGAATCACAGCTGCTGTTTAAACTACTTCCTAAGAATAGCTGATCTGTATCCATATTTATAATGCTTTCTGAAAGAGGAAAATGTTCTTAGTCTTCAAAAATGTTAGAAACAAAAACTTACAACTGACCCACAAGTGCATGTCACAATTTCAAGGTTACATGACTGAGGAACAATTCTAGAAATTCTGTTATTACATGGGAAAAAGGAAGTTGCAGGACCATGTGGACTTTGGTTAGACTTTGTTGTAGCCTCACAAGCCTTGGAAGTCAGTAATGATCTAACCTTGGAATACACACACTGTCATTCTCACACTATCCATGAATACCAGGCAGCAAGTTCATTGGAGGCCACCTTGGATGGCATCTGGGAACTCACTAGACATTTGTCATGTCTAATGGCATTCAAGGTTATCAATAAAATATGCACCAGTTATGCAAGAGTTAAATGAAAATTTAACTCTTTAACATACTTAGGTATTCCAGGATGATGTTCATTGCCAAATTGTGTATTGACTACCAAACCACATGCATCTTTTATTGATAACCTTGAATGCCATTAGACATGGCAAATGTCTAATGAGTTCCCAGATGCCATGCAAGGTGGCCTCCAATGAACTTTGCTCCCTGGTATTCATGGATAGTGTGGGAATGTCAGTGTGTATATTCCAAGGTTAGATCATTAAAGGCATTGCAGCACTTGCTTTACTCTCTCTTGGATCACTCTGGGGAAAGCCAAGTGCTGAGGTATGAAGACATTCAAGAAGATTTATGGTGAAGATCCATGTAGGGAGAAACTGAGGTCTCCTTCCAGCATTTACTTGACAGAGTTGGAAGTGAGCTACCTTGGATGTTGATTCTTGAATCAACTTGGATGCTGATCCAATCACCTGCAGGGGATGGAGGTGTTGGCTGACCTCTTGAGCACAGACTCAGGAGAGACTCTAAGCCAGATCAATTCAGCAAACTGCCTCCTAATTCCTGAGTCAGAAATTGTGAGATACTACATGTTTATTGTTCTAAGATACTAACTTCAGGGGTAATAGTTTATGCAGCCACAGAAAACTAATACAAATGTATAAAGTATTGTTCTCCAAAATCTCATTCATCAAAAATGTGCTTCCGGCTGAGACTCTCCCAGACCTTTTTCAAAATGCTAGAGTCTAGGTCATAGAGGATAACCAATGGCCAAAAAAAAAAAAAAAATGGGGATAATGAAGCACTGTTTCAGCTCTGCTTTAGTAACTTGGCCCTAGTGATCAGAGGGATCAGAAACATCCTGCTGCTCACTCTGTTTTCTTCACTCTTCTCTGGTTTGAATGACACTTAAATGGCACCTGAATTGGAAGAACTCTAGAAATAAACATAATGGACTCCAAACAGTTTTGCTTGAGTGCCTTAAATTTCTAGCTACACCACTAGGTAATTCAGAATTGAAAGGACCACTGGGGTGGTAAATATGTAAGAGTGTTGCACTAAAAATGACTGAGAAGAGCACCTGGAGAAGGGTTCTGTCAGGTTCCAAGATTCAAGAAGGTGGACCCATTTCTTTTCAAATCCCAGGACTTTAACCTCATGTGCTAGGTAGCACACTTGCAAAGCTGCAGTGCATGGAACAGAAGCTGGACCAGGCCAGGGTTGCAGGTACTATGGGCCATGTAGGAGGCATGGGGGATGTGCAGTGCAAAATCATGGAGAAAATACTTCAAAAGAAAACTTGAAATATGAGAAACACTTCTTTCGGAATTTAATCATTCATTTTTTATGAACTTACCACAAGAGGCATAAACTTGGAGAAGACCTTCAAGAGATTGCAGAAGAATGTAGCCATTACGTAGAATATGGGAGTTGATAATAAAGACAGTTGCTGGGAAGAAAGACTTTCAGAGTCCATGGAAAGAACCAGAAAACCATCAGGATCATGTGAAGAGAGGTGACACCAGAGGGATGTTATGCACATTTGGAGAATTTTTAAAATGTCTCTTGAGAAGAGAGCAGATGGAGGGGTAGCCAGAGAAGATAGAAGAGAACATCCCAACAACACAGGCTTAGACCTTATAATCCCTAAGGGAAAGGTTAGTCTTCTAGGGTAAGAATGCTAGTTTGGAGGGGTGCTGGACAGATGATTTGTTGAATGGCAACTTTATAATAGTTAAACATTCAAATAAAACAGAAACACTTTTGATAGCATGTATGAAGACGATGAATAACTTTCATGTGGCTGAGAACTTCCTAAGAAAGAGAATCTGTCTGTAACATCCTTGGATACTCAGTTGCCTGGCATACTCCCTGGCATATGATTGGTGTTCAGAAATATTTATTCAAATATAAAATCTAATTTTACCTAATTTTGTTAGTGAAGTTGTGCAATTCATCTTTTTGACCTCCTAATAAGAGTTCCAGCAGCTAATAAGGATTTTGTTTTGGGTTTAGGGTTGGTTTGATCTGCTCTTGCCACATATCCAGTTGGCATAAACAATGGTTTCTCTTTCCCCAGCTCAGGGCCTCATATTGTTCACATGGTCCTGGAGAATCTCTCTGGTACCAGGCAGCTTGCTTATTAGTTCTATGTGGTTCCTCTATTTCGCAAATGGGAAATCTGAGAATTTTGCCGGGGCATGCAGCTGGAGAAGAGTGGGTTGGAACATTGTTAGCTACACCCTAGTGTTCTTCCATCTCAGCTACATCCTAGTCCTCTTAGGTGTAGGAGAGACCCTAAACCAGATCCATTCAGCAAATGGAATATTAGCTACACCCTAATCCTCTTCCATCTTACAGCTTTATCAATAGACCCATATCAGCCCCTCTTCTGAATCCTGCCTCAAAACCAGCAGTAGCTGACCCTGAGCCATGAATTCTTTGTGAAATATAGAATTTAGAGCATCAGTTTGGATTCTACTTACAATTGTTAAGTATGACAATAACTTGGAAAATAGGTTGACTACACTGGACAATAGTAATTTTCTTTTCACCCAAATATTGGCACTGTGGATTCTAGTCTTCTATGCAATGCTTTTCACCAGCTATAGACATCTGAGAAGCATGCAAAGGGAAAAATAAGATGACTCTCAGAAAGAGAAAGACAAATATCACATGATACCAAAAAAATGTAAAATATTACACAAATAAACCTATCCATGAAACAGAAAGAGAATCACTGACATAGAGGACAGACTGGTGGCTGCGAACAGAAAGGGGATTGGGGGAGGAACAGAGTGGGAGGTTGGGGCTAGCAGATGCAAGATTCTATATTCAGAATGGATAAACAACGAGATCCTACTGTATAAAACAGAGAACTATATTCAATATCCTATGATAAACCACAATGGAAAAGAACATTCTAAAACAGAATGTGTGTGTGTGTGTGTGTGTATATATATATGCATATATATATATATGTATGTATGTATAACTGAATCACTTTGCTGTATAGCAGTAATTAATACAACACTGCAAATCAACTCTCCCTGATTTTTAAAGGAAGCTACCTCTGCTGTCTGTTCTGTGTTTGCTATTCCTCCACCCAACCCCCACCACCGCAGATCCTCTGTAAGTAGAGTCTTAGTGCTTCTCTGTCTTGCTCTGTGTGTGCCCTGGGAGGAATCAACCCTGAAGTTTGCAGTTCCTAGGCATCTTTGTGTCCTGGCTTCCCACTGGGTTTGGTGAGAGAGTTGAGGGAAGAAAGAGGAAGATTGGGGTTCTTCTCTCCTTGTTCCCTCCTGGCTTCCGCACTAAGTTTTGGCAGAATCTGTGACCACACCTCCTATCATCACCTTCTTTCCAAAGTTCTGGGTCTCACAAGGCTCTAGAAATACTATCTCTACACCCTGGATTCCTCTTGCCTGAAGAGGTCACAGCTTTCTCTTATTGATAAATCTTAGGAGCCTTCATATCACTTGCCCATATCCTCAAATTGCCCATAGCTCTCTAAGTCATCTCTTTATTCATTTGTTTCTAAGATCCCAGGTGGATGAGGCTTTTGCTTCCTGCCAGGACCCTGTCTGATGGAATCACTCTAAGAGAAACACTTTTATAATCAAGATTTTTAATCAGGCTTTATAATCAGGATTTCTCGACCTCAGTAGTATTGTCCATGGAATTCTCCAGACAAGAATACTGGAGTGGGTAGCCACTCCCTTATCCAAGAGATTTTCCTGACCCAAGGATTGAACCCAAATCTCCTTCATTGCAGGCAGATTCTTTACCATCTGAGCCACAAGGGAAGCCTATTGATATTTTAGGCTGGATAATTCTTTCCTGTTGAAGGATCTGCCCTATGCTTTGGTGGATATATAGCAGCATCCCTGGCCTCTATGCTCAAGCTGACTGTGGCTCAGATCATGAACTCCTTATTGCCGAATTCAGACTTAAATTGAAGAAAGTAGGGAAAACCACTAGACCATTCAAGTATGACCTAAATCAAATCCCTAACAATTATACAGTGGAAGTGAGAAATAGATTTAAGGGACTAGATCTGATAGATAGAGTGCCTGCTGAACTATGGATGGAGGTTCGGACATTGTACAGGAAACAGAGATCAAGACCATCTCCAAGAAAAAGAAATTCATAAAAGCAAAATGGCTGTCTAGGGAGGCCTTACAAATAGCTATGAAAAGAAGAGAAGTGAAAAGCAAAGGAGAAAAGGAAAGAAATAAGCATCTGAATGCAGTGTTCCAAAGAATAGCAAGGAGAGATAAAGCCTTCCTCAGTGATCAGTACAAAGAAACAGAGAAAAACAATAGAATGGGAAAAACTAGAGATCTCTTCAAGAAAATACCATGGGAACATTTCATGCAAAGATGGACTCAATAAAGGACAGAAATGGTAGAGACCTAACAGAAGCGGAAGATATAAGAAGAGGTGGCAAGAATACACAGAAGAACTGTACAAAAAGGATCTTCATGACCCAGATAATCACGATGGTGTAATCACTCACCTATGGCAGGACATCCGGGAGTGTGAAGTCAAGTGGGCCTTAGAAAACATCACTACGAACAAAGCTAGTGGAGGTGATGGAATTCCAGTTGAGCTATTCCAAATCCTGAAAGATGATGCTGTGAAAGTGCTGCACTCAATATGCCAGCAAATTTGGAAAATTCAGCAGTGGCCATAGGACTGGAAAGGTCAGTTTTCATTCTGATCCCAAAGAAAGGCAATGCCAAAGAATGTTCAAACTACCACACAATTGCACTCATCTCACATGCTAGTAAAGTAATGCTCAAAATTCTCCAAGCCAGGTTTTAGCAATGTGTGAACCATGAACTTCCTGATGTTCAAGCTGGTTTTAGAAAAGGCAGAGGAACCAGAGATCAAATTGCCAATATCTGCTGGATCATGGAAAAAGCAAGAGAGTCCCAGAAAAACATCTATTTCTGTTTTATGAATATGCCAAAGCCTTTGACTGTGTGGATCACAATAAACTGTAGGAAAATTCTAGAAAGAGATGGGAGTACCATACCACCTGACCTGCCT
>NW_011494903.1:7103596-7114500 GCF_000754665.1 Bison bison bison
AAAGGCAATGCCAAAGAATGTTCAAACTACCACACAATTGCACTCATCTCACATGCTAGTAAAGTAATGCTCAAAATTCTCCAAGCTAGGCTTCAACAATATGTGAACCGTGAACTTCCAGATGTTCAAGCTGGATTTAGAAAAGGGAGAGGAACCAGAGATCAAATTGCCAACATCTGCTGGATCATGGAAAAAGCAAGAGAGTTCCAGAAAAGCATCTATTTCTGCTTTATTGACTATGCCAAAACCTTTGACTGCATGAATCACAATAAGCTGTGGAAAATTTTGAAAGAGATGGGAATGACCTACTTCTTGAGAAATCTGTATACAGGTCAGGAAGCAACAGTTAGAACTGGACATGGAACAACAGACTGGTTCCAAATAGGAAAAGGAGTACGTCAAGGCTGTATATTGTCACCCTGCTTATTTAACTTATATGCAGAGTACATCATGAGAAACACTGGGCTGGATGAAGCACAGGCTGGAATCAAGATTGCTGGGAAAAATATCAATAACCTCAGATATGCAGGTGACACCATCCTTATGGCAGAAAGTGAAAAAGAACTAAAGAGCCTCTTGATGAAAATGAAAGAAGAGAGCGAAAAAGTTGGCTTAAAGCTCAACATTCAGAAAACAAAGATCACAGCATCCAGTCCCATCACTTCATGGCAAATAGATAGGGAAACAGTGGAAACAGTGGCTGACTTTATTTTCTTGGGCTCCAAAATCACTGCACATGGTGACTGCAGCCATGAAATTAAAAGACGCTTGCTCCTTGGGAGAAAAGTGACCAACCTAGACCAACCTAGACAGCATATTAAAAGCAGAGACATTCCTTTGCCAACAAAGGTCCATCTAGTCAAGGCTCTGGTTTTTCCAGTGATCATGTATGGATGTGAGAGTTGGACTATAAAGAAAGCTGAGCGCTGAAGAATTGATGCCGTTGAACTATGGTATTGGAGAAGACTCTTGAGAGTCCCTTGGACTGCAGGGAGATCCAACCAGTCCACCCTAAAGGAGATCAGTCCTGAATATTCATTAGAAGGACTGATTTTGAAGCTGAAACTCCAATACTTTGGCCACCTTATGTGAAGAGCTGACTCATTTGAAAAGACTGTGATGCTGGGAAAGATTGAAGGCGGGAGGAGAATGAGATGGTTAGATGGCATCACTAACTCAATGGACATAAGTTTGAGTAAACTCCAGGAGTTGGTAATGGACAGGGAGGCCTGGCATGCTGCAGTCCAGGGGTCACAAAGAATAGGACACGACTGAGTGACTGAACTGAACTGAATAAACAATAAGGGTCTTCTCAGTCATGCTAGAGGAAAGAACCTCCCAGCAGATACAGGAGACTTAAGAGAAGTGGGTTCAATCCTAGGGGCTTTGCAGGTGGTGCTGGAGGTAAAGAACCCACCTGCCAATGCAGGAGATGCAAGAGACATGGATTTGATCCCTGGATTGGGAAATCCCCTGAAGTAGGAAATAACACCCCACTCCAGTATTCTTGACTGGAGAATCCCATGGACAGAGGAGCCTGGCTGGCTACAGTCCATAGGGTCACAAGGAGTTGGACATAACTGAGTGTCTGAACAATAAAAAATAATTCCTCTGTGGCTGAGTACTAAAGAATCTGCCTGCAATGCAGTGGACATGGATTCCATCCCTGGGTAAGGAAGATCCTCTGGAGGAGGAAATGGCAACCCGAACCAACATCCTTGCCTGGAAAATTTCATGGATAGAGGAGCCTCATGGACTAGTCCATGAGGCTCACAAAAGAGTCGGACACAACTGAGTAAGTGAGCACTCAATAAATTATAATAGCAAAGCATTTTAAAAAGAATATATATATATATATATGTATAATCACTTTTCTGTACAGCAGAAACTAACACAGCATTGTAAATTAACTATATTCCAGTTTTTAAATGTTTATTTAAAAAAAGAATTACTGGTTTATATTAGTCATACCCTTTATGGAGCTTCATCTCTTTATGTCTTACTTCCAATCCACAGTTGATATTTGTGTCACTCATTAATAATCACAATTCCATTTACGGTTCATCTTTCACATATTAACTTGTTTGAATTTCATAGGAGTAGGCTCAGCCTGTTTCAGTGCTATGGGAAACCAAAGGTCAGTAAAGGTTTTGTGGTTTCTTCAGGAGCTAATGGGGGACTTTAGATTTAACCCTTACCCTCAGCCTGCAAGTCCCTTGCTTCATCCAGCTGGCTCTCAGCCTAGGGTGATTTTACCCCAGGCATTCACAGGGCCTTGTCTGGACATTGGTTGTCACAGGTGTTGGGGAGATGCTGCTGGGATCCACTGGGTAGAGACCAGGGGTGCTGCTTAACATCTCACAATGTACAAGACAGCCCCTCACAATGAACAATTTCCCTCCCCAAACACAAACAGTGCTGAGTCTGAGAAACCCTGATCTCTCCACCAGGCTATGTTATCTCCTTAATCAGCTAGTGTTTTCTTTGACTTTTCCTGCCCTATCACATTTATAAAGATAAATCGAAACCATAAATCAGTAGAGAGGTTCCCATTTCACGGAGCTTAACGCATGCTGTTTAACTTTTTAAAATGTAATAGCCCTGCCTCTCTCCTCTATTATTATTTTTTTTTCTTTTATTTTTTTTTATTTTTTTATTTTTTTCTAATTTTATTTTATTTTTAATCTTTACATAATTGTATTAGTTTTGCCAAATATCAAAATGAATCCGCCACAGGTATACATGTGTTCCCCATCCCGAACCCTCCTCCCTCCTCCCTCCTCATACCAACCCTCTGGGTCGTCCCAGTGCACCAGCCCCAAGCATCCAGCATCGTGCATCGAACCTGGACTGGCAACTCGTTTCCTACATGATATTTTACATGTTTCAATACTAGTCCCTATAGACTATGTTGGTTTAAAAAGTGTACAGAGAAATCTGCATTTTTCTAATTAGATTTGAAAGCAATTTGGGAACACGGGAATGACAAAAGGGAAAAGAACATTGGTAAATACATTGAAACCTAAAGGAAATTTTTATAACTTGATTATGAATGAAATATTTACAAAATATCCTAGAGCAGGAATAAAAGTTATAATACTTTTCAACCTTGACCTAGAAATATGATAAACAGGAGGATTAAGGAAAAGAAATTTTTAGTAAGGTTTGACTGAGTCAAAAGGGTATAAGAAATGTGGTATAGAGTCTGGTGTGTTGTTATTGTTTTAGTAGTCCTGGACTGGCTCTAAACTCTGCTGCTTTCATTTTTTGTATTTTTTTAAATTAATACACAGTAATAGGCTATTTTAATGTATTTTAATGCCTGTATTTTATGCATTTGAATATATAGAGGTATGGATTTGTGTAAATACTATCACAATCAGAACACAACAGTTGCATCACCCTAAAATTCTCACTTAACATCCTTCTGTTGTTTACTAACCCTTAACTTCCTGGAAACCACAATTTTGTTCCTCATCATTATTGTTTTGTCTTTGCAAGAATATCATCTGAAGTGAAATACAGAACACACCACCTCTGCAGACTGCTCTCAGTTCTATAAGGCTTTTGAAATTTGTTTTAGTTATTGAAGATATCAATACCTCATTAATTTTTTATTGCTGAGTCTCATTTCATTGTATAGCTATACCACACTTTATTTATTTATCTCTTGAAGGATATTTAGTTTCCATTTTTGGGGCTATTACAGAGCTACTATAAATTTTAGTGCAAAGGTTTTTATAGGAATATAAGTTTTTATTTCCCTAATGTAAATACCTGGGAGTGAGATTGCTAGGTCATATGGTAAATGCAAGCTTTCCTTTATATGAAACTGCCAAACCGATTTCCAGAGTGGCTGTGACACTTTGCATTTCCATTGGTTGCTAGATGAGTCTTCCTGTTGATTTGCGTCTTCACTAGCACTTTTAGTTCAGTTCAGTTGCTCAGTCTTGTCTGACTCTTTGCGACCCCATGAATTGCAGCACGCCAGGCCTCTCTGTCCATCACCAACTCCCAGAGTTCACTCAAACTCATGTCCATCGAGTCAGTGATGCCATCCAGCCATCTCATCCTCTGTCGTCCCCTTCTCCTCCTGCCCCCAATCCCTCCCAGCATCAGAGTCTTTTCCAAATGAGTCAACTCTTCGCATGAGGTGGCCAAAGTATTGGGGTTTCAGCTGTAGCATCATTCCTTCCAAAGAACACCCAGGACTGATCTCCTTTAGGATGGACTGGTTGGATCTCCTTGCAGTCCAAGGGACTCTCAAGAGTCTTCTCCAACACCACAGTTCAAAAACATCAATTCTTTGGTGCTCAGCTTTCTTCACAGTCCAACTCTCACACTTTGGTATTGTCAAAATTTTTAAATTAATTTTAGCCATTCTAGTAGGTATGTAGTGGTATTTTATTGTAGGTTTTATTAATTTTTTTAAACATAACTTCATTTCAGAAGTTTTAGATTTACAGACTTATGAAAATAGGTCCAAGAGTCCCCATGTACCCTCACCCAATTTGCCCACTCATTAACATCTTATATTAATCTGGAATATTTTTCACAGTTAATGAACCATATTAATACGTTATTATTATTAACTAAAGTTCATGTTTTATTCCATTTTCCTCAGTGTTTAGCTAATGTCCTTGTTTGTTCCAGGAGCTCCCTCAAGATACCATGTTTTACTTACTCATCACGACTACACACCTCCTTTTGGCAGTCATATTAATAATTGTCTAATCTTTTTTTGACTTTGATAACCTTGAAAGTCTTAAGGAGTACTTGTCAAATATTTTGTAGAATATCCCTTTTTTGAGATTTGTCTGATATCATCTCATTTTCAGATTGGGATAGTGAAGTTTGGGGAGAAAGACCACAGAGGTTAAGTACAATTCTCATCATATCAACAGTTAATGTGTTAATATTAATATCTGTTAATACTGTTAATATTAATATCTGCTTGAGAATATTATTGATGTGATGTGACTTTGATCACCTGACTCAAGTGGTATCTGTTAAAATTTTCCACCATAGAGTTATCCTTTTGTTCCTTTTCCATATTGTGCTTTTTCAAAGGAAGTTCCTTTGTCTACCCCAAACTTAAGGAGTGAGTAGTTATGCTCCAGGGCTTTATCTCCTTGTGGGCTGAGTAACTGCATAAGTAAATTATTTGTTATTCTTCTGCATGGGAGATTTATTTGTTCTTCCTTATTTATTTGTTTATTCAATACTTTATACAAGTATGGATTTATGGATATTTATTTTTATACTTTGGGTTATATAATTCAGAACTACTTTTTTTTTTTTTGCTCAACTGTTTCCAGCTTTGGCCATGGGGAACTCTTTCAGTTGGTTCATTCTGCGTCATTTTGGTTTTTGTTTGTGTTGTTTGCCTAGCACTTCCTTACTTTCTAGCACAAAAAGATGTTTGAGGATCACTTTGTATATGCCATATCCCAGCTGTAGAATCAGCAGTTTGTTCAAGGAGACCTGGTTCCTTTTATTGGCGATGGTATTAGAAACCAAATTCTTGTCCTCCCATTTGTGACTAGGGTATCATTGTTTCTAGGTCTTCTCAGCTGAGAGAAAGGAATTACTTGTATGTACACTAACCCATACATACATATCTATAAGTGATTCTATGTGTAACCATCCATATCTTTATTAAGCATGAATTTATACCGATGCCTCCCGCTCTAATCCATTGTCACATGCATCAGTCTATTTTCCTGTTCCCTATCTGCAACCTCGCTCTCTCTAATGGTGAGAAACCTGCCTCTCATCATCTGGTATCTATACTGTGTATTTTGAGTTTATATGGATAGTAGTTTCAGAATCATAAATCCATATACCCATGGGATACAACATTATCCGCTGAAATACGGTACTTATGTACAGTTTCTTTTGCCTTTTGTTGTATGTGCCCCACTCATTTCTAAAGTGACATAAGTCAGCACCTTTTCTCATCACCTTCTTCAGTAAGACTTTTCCATACATTTGTAACAGAGTTAGATTTATTAATATTTAGTCACATTATACAACCCATCCTGGGATCCTTGAACCCCCTAAATTTTTTTTTCTTTGCATCATTTAAGGTTCACTCCATGGGTTTGACAAAATCATAGTGTCTTGTATGCTTCACTATAGTACCATACAGACTAGTGTCACTGTCCTAAAAAGTCCTCTGAGCTATTAACCTTCTCACTCCTGAACACTGGCAACCACTGAGATATTTACCATCTCATAGTTTTACCCTTCCAAGTTGTCATGTGAATGCAATCATAGTACATGTAATCTTTTCAGACTGCTTTATTTCATGCATCAATATGAATTTAAAATTCATGAATAAACATTCACACCCAGGTTTTTGCGTATACTTAAATTTTCAAGTCAGTTGAGTAAATATCTGAGGCAGGAATTGCTGGACTGTGTGGTAAGACTATGTTTAGCTTCGTCTGTCTTCCAAAGTGGCTTTACCTTTTTGCATTTCCACAAACAATGAATGAAATTCTTATTGCTCCATGTCTTCACTAGCAATTGGTATTGTTGGCATTTTGGATTCTAATGATTCCAACATGAGTATATCACTCTTTATTTCTCTCTCCTGTCCATTGTGACATTGTTATCATTCATGTCACTTCTCCATGTGCTTTAATCACCCAATATATTGTTACTATTATTGATTTAAACAAACATATCTTTTTGATCCATTAAACATTTTAAAATTAAGATCATAGTTTATCTTCATTTATTACTTCACTGATGCTCTTCCTTTGCTTATATTGATTCAGGTCTCTGATATATATCATTTTCCTTCTGCCTGAAGAATGTCTTTTAACATTTCTTGTTAGGCAGGTCTGCTGGTAATGAATCTCCTATTTTGTTAGTCTGAGAAAGTCTTCATTTCTTCTTTACTTTCGAAGGATAATTTTGTTAGGTATAAATTCCAACTTAGATTGTTCCTTTGAACATTTGAAATCTTTCATTCTCTACTTACTCTCTGTTATATTTATTCTGCTTGGTACTATCTGAGCTTCCTAGATTTTTGATTTGAGGTATGTTTATTCATTTTGAAAAGTTCTGGGCCATTACTATTTCAAAGATTTTCTCTCCTACTTTTCTCCTTTCTCCTCATTCTGCTAGTCCAATGATGTGCATGTTATACCTTTAAAAGCTGTCCTCCAGTTCTTGGATGTTCTCTTCTGTTTATATGTTCTTATTTTGCTTTACTTTTTAAAAATATTTTTCTTTGCATTTCACCTTGGGAGATTTCTACTGACCTATCTTCAGACTCACTGATATACCCCTTTGTGGCCACTGGCAAGTATACGGATGAGCCCATCAAAGACATTCTTCATTTCTGTTACTGCATTTTTGCTTTCTAGCATTTTTTTTGATTCTTTCTTAGAGTGTATTTCTCTCTGCTTACATTACTCACTTGTTCTTACATGCCGTCTACTTTCTATAATGTAACCCATTTCCTATTCATCATATATATTCTAAATTTACTATCTCATAATTCCAAAATCTGTGTCACACTTGCTTTGTCTCTTCAGACTGTTTTTTTTTTTTTTTTTCCCTTGCCTTTTAGCATGCCTGGTAATTTTTTTTTTTTTCGAATGCCAGCAAATACTGTAAGATCTTAGATACCTTACTTAGCCACTCTAAGTAACTGCCTGTTCTTCATCTCTAAAATAATGCCCTACTTATAAATCTGACATGAAGATTGCTTAAAATCAAGATCTGTGTAAAGGTGAGACTTATGGCAGCCAAGGTGAAGTGCATGATTTGACATTTCTTGGAGGTCAGTCTAGCTGATTTTAGGAAGTAGCAAGTTTTCTTTCTTCCTTGGATTTTCATGGCACTCCCTCTGTTTGAGGATGACAGAAATGGAGGGAGTGCTGAGAAAGGAGAATCAAATCCTGTATACCTGTTGGAAAGTAACTAAGCCTAACTAAGCCTAATGGTTACATAGGAAGAATTCCATCAACTATCATTCCTGAATGTGGAAATTGGTTTTCTCACACTAAGCACCAGGTCATTTCCTGGAGTTGTCAGATTGCATTTAAATCTACGCCACTGCAGTTTTCCATACTAAAGGCAAATGGGATGATAGTCATGGTGGGAAATTTGGAGTCAGGAGAAAGCTGATCATATACCACCATTCAGTCTATAATACTGTAAATCAAACTCATTTAATGAAAAATACACTCACAGGAAAAGATATTTTGCTCAAGAAGAGGTTTAAAGAGCCTCTCGGAAAACACAGATGACAGCACACACACATACACCAATCAATTATTTTAATCTTAAATTCTTTAATTGAATAGAAGTAATTTTAACATGCAGTTTTGCTCCTCTATATTTCAGTGCAAGGAAAGCTATGGAGTTGCCTGTTTGGGGCAAGTCTATAGAAACAGTTGGTTATCTATTATTAGAGATACATGCCCATACCTTGTGTGTCAGCTTTTCTTAGCCTTGAAAGTACTACCTGTGAAAGGCAGAATAATGGCTTCTCAATGATGTCCATGTCTTAATCTTTGGATCCTTTGAAAGTGTTACCTTACATGCCCAAAAAGAGTTGGCAGATATGAATAAGTTAAGGAGATTGAGATTGTTCCACGGAGTTGCAAATTGAGATGGACATTGAGATTATCCAGGATTCCAGGTGGGTCCATTGAGATTATCCAGGATTCCAGGTGGGTCAAATCTAATCTCCTGGGTTAGTAAAAGCAAAGAACCTTTCCTGGCTTGTGGTCACAGGGACCACAAAGAAACAAAGAACAACTAACAACAAAGAAAACTTTATAGCAACAAAGAAAACTAACACAGCACTATTTTAGAAATTAATTATATTGTTTGCAATAGTTCTACCACTATTCAAAAAGGAAAGCTTTTGTAGTTCTCCCAGTAAACTGTCCAGATCCTAGTACTATATTTGACAGATTATCCACATGGCATTAATGTCCTAGAAATAGTTCTGACCACTATTTTAATTCTGACTATTAAAAATCCATTTGAAAAACATCAGTCCTGAACTTCATGACAACCTGTCTCTTCATAGATTTAGGAGCACAGACAGAGTAGTTAAAGTAATTTCCAGTTTTTAGGAAATAAGACAGATCACCAAGACTTCAGATTTGCTGAGTGTGGTAAAAGAATCCACAATGTAGGTGATGCAGGAGACCCAGGTTCTATCTTTGGGTCAGGAAAACTGCCTGGAGGAGGAAATGACAACCCACTCCAGTATTCTTTCCTGGGAAATCCTATGGACAGAGGAGCCTGGCGGGCTACAGTCCATGGGGTTGCAAAGAGTTAGACATGACTTAGCAACTGAGCACACACACACACACACACACACACACACACACTACTTTGCCCTAGCTGCAAATCTTTTACATGTTATTATAGGCTGCTCATATGAGTCACTGCATTTCCACATCTTATAGGTCTTATGGCCCATCGGGAAAAAAAAGTATAAAGAGAACATGGGGCAGCAGTGTATTTTCTGAAGCTAAAGACAAGCAGCAAACAACTGGGCCCCTGATCCTATTAATCATAGCAGAGGTCAGAGAAAGATAATATTTCAGTGTAATTAAAAAAAAAACTCACATAACAATAAGAAATATGAAATTCTAGGTTTTTATAGCATATAAAAATAAAATTGTCCAACATTTAGCAGTCCAAGGAATGAAAAGTTAGAGGGTACAAGTCATCCAAAAACAACCTCTCTTAGCTCTTGGTATGTATATTGGGGGAATTGATAAAATCTGCTTCAGGGAAAACTCAGCCAATTTAAATAAGAAATAAGCTCATGTGCCCATACATGTCAAATGAGTGAGAGCTTCATTTGTTGTGAATCCCCAAGAAGTTGACATTTTTTAAGAATGTATTTCTCCTTTCCAAAGATTTATCTGGGAAGACAGTTAGTCATAGAAGGACCCTAGAATTTTCACCAGAATTGTGGCAATTGAGATCTGCTATGAAAAATATTCTGTAGGACAGTTTGGCATTGTGGGATCCTTAGTATTGTTGCTACGGTTATCGTAATGGAATGATTTTTGCTTAAAAATTAGATAAAAGTACATTTGAACTGCACAAGAAAAGTGACAAAATAACCAACAATTATTTTCCGCAGAATGCAGTAACTGAAAATACGAAAGCTTAAGTTTTTACAGCAAGTGAAAAAAATCTTTCTTTGTTGGGGGCATATAGGCAGTTTATTCTCAATTTTGCACTGCATCGTTTGGTAAATTTTAACTTTTCTTCTCTGATTTTAGCCTGATTTTGAGTCTGCTGCTGCTAAGTCACTTCAGTCATGTCCGACTCTGTGCGACCCCATAGACGGCAGCCCACCAGGCTCCGCCGTCCCTGGGATTCTCCAGGCAAGAACACTGGAGTGGGTTGCCATTTTCTTCTCCAATGCATGAATATGAAAAGTGAAAGGGCAGTCACTCAGTCATGTCTGACTCTTTGGGACCCCATGGATTGCAGCACACCAGGCTTCCCTGTCCATCAGCAACTCCCAGAGCTTCCTCAAACTCATGTCCATCGAGTCAGTGATGCCATTCAACCATCTCATCCTCTGTTGTCCCCTTCTCCCAGCATCAGGGTCTTTTCCAACGAGTCAGTTCTTAGCATCAGGTGGCCAAAGTATTGGAGCTTCAGCTTCAGCATCAATCCTTCCAATGAATATTCAGGAAATCAGTCCTAAAGGAAATCAGAGAATCTAGGGTAGTTTGAACCTTTTACTGGATAAAAAAAAAAAATGTTTTAGAGAATTCATGCTAAAGATAAATAGAATCCAGTAACTCTAATACTCCATATTTAGTTCTTGCTGTGCTGCTTGGCTTAATCCAAAATGAATTACATGGATACACCTTGAAAAAACAGAAGAAAATACAGGTCAG
>NW_011494903.1:7114600-7115653 GCF_000754665.1 Bison bison bison
AGGTCAGAGAGTGACACCTGTCAGAAATTAGATTATCTGACCTGGAGGGGGAAGCAGCAGGAATGAGCATGTCAACAATAACACCAATTAGAAAGTTTTAACCACCTCTCTTCTCAATGAAATCATATGATTGATTCAGACGGAGTGACCAGATATTGGCTGAAGTTATTATGATCCCTAAGGAAAACACTCTTCCTTCTTTGCCACCTTTAGCAGTGTAAAGAATTCTGAAGCTATATTTCCTTTCAAGAATCTGCATTTGGGTTACAGAGATTTGCCACAATTATATATATATATATATATATGTGTGTGTGTGTGTGTGTGTGTGTGTAAATAAAGGACAAATTCCAGAGAGCATTTCTTTTGGTATTTAGTGATTGCAAAGTGAACACTTTTTCAGAGAAATGCAAACCTTTTTTTTCATGCCTGGCTAATATCAATAGACATTTATTATGCACAAGTTTGTGTTGTCCTCTCTTAATAAATACTAACTCCTTGTTACAACAGCACTATGAGGTAACCATTGTTATCTAATTTTTCAGATGCAGAAGCTACAGCTCAAATGATTGGCATTTGCCCAAGGTTATGCATCTAATATATAGTAGAGCCAGTAGGTGTGACTCTAAATATTCTCTGTCTCAATTACAACAGGGAACTATTTCTGTGAGCTGGGGTGGAGATGGGGCACTTATTGGCCTTATATTAATACTGCATCCATTTCCTCTCAGCTGCAGAGCTATAGTCATGTATCCACAGCCAGGAAACCCACCCAAGCTAAAAAGTAAGTTATGTGAAATGTTGATGTCATTAATAAATCAACATGGAACTCCTGGGAGCTGAATGGATGCAAAGACAGTCAAACATTCTACATGTCCTCTTTTTAATAGCAGCGTAGCAGTGAGCAGTTTGATAGTAAGTAAATGGAAGCTTTTCATTTCCTTTATTTATGCAATAATTTGATAAACATTGGTAGAGAGTTACTGTGTATCTGTAAACATTCAAGGTTTTTTTTTTTTTTTTTAAACTTTACATAATTGTATTAGTTTTGCCAAA
>NW_011494903.1:7115753-7184715 GCF_000754665.1 Bison bison bison
TCCCCATACCATCCCTCTGGGCCGTCCAGTGCACCAGCCCCAAGCATCCAGCATCGTGCATCGAACCTGGACTGGCAACTCGTTTCCTACATGATATTTTACACGTTTCAATGCCATTCTCCCAAATCTTCCCACCCTCTCCCTCTCCCAAGGTTCTAAAGAACCAGTGGTGGCTGAGAAACGTATCCTGCCTTCAGAAAGCTCAATATCTAGTGAGAAAGCCAGGGAAGTGGGTAGTTTACGAAGATGTGCAGTAAGTGTTCTGCTACACTAAAGCAGGATTCTCTGAGCACATGTACAAGGATTGCCTCCTCCAATCTGGAGGACGAGAAAGGCTTCTCACACAAGATAAAATTATCACAACGTCTGCTATTTTAAAGTTCTCAGTGAAAACAGACAAAAATGGCAGTGAATAAAAGAGATTCAGTTAGAATTTTTGAGAAGATCACTTTTGTATGTTTTACAGGCATGGTTAAAACCTTGGATTATTGAAATCAACAGATTGAACTCCACGAGCTCGTCAAGAGAAAGGACTCTATGTTAGACAAATTTATACCGTCAGTACCTAGTACAACACATAGAACCCAATAGGCATCTAACAAAAGGTTACTGAATCAAATCTGACAGAGGGTTGTAGTGGTCTTGTTTGATTGAAGCACCATGTTTAAGAAAGATATGATCACTAGAGAAGAAGAAAAGAACAGTAAAAAGATGATTGAAATCTATGTATGAAGTCTTGACCCCTAATTAAAATTTCTGTTTTTCTGCAGACCTGCTTCTATAAAAACGGACTTGTTCTTGAGTCTGATCTGCTTCATCAAAAGTTCTCTTGGAGAATGTTAAAAACCACGAGTTGTGAGGAGCAACCAATCTATGCTTCTCATCTTGGTTAAAGAAGGTAGGATAAGATTGCCCTAATTCTAAAAAGTTAAGAATCACCTGCTTCCAAGTCTAGCTTAAGGATGAAAACTTAAGCTAGACAGTAGAATTAAATTTGAAGTGAACTTTAAAACACAATAACAATGGAAATATGTCAACATTCCTACTCAGTCTCAGTTGAATCACATGCTTCCTTTCCTTCTCTCCAGCTCTTCTACCACTGGGAGATTTGGGAGTGAAATTGTGAAAACAGGGATGAGGTCAGGTTTGAAAGGTGAGATGGTATCATAGGAAAAGACTACAGAGTCACTGCAGAATTTAATCTCCGCTAAAGAACAGAAATATTAGCACACTGCCCAATACTTCCTGCCCCACAACTTACCACCAACAGACATGAACAGATGCTAAGAAGAAAGCGCTTGACAGTAGGGTAAATGCCAGAATTCTAAGGATGGAGGCCATGCTCTTGTTGCAAGTTTTTATAAAAAAACATCATTTCGGGGTGAAGAGAATATACACTAGAAGCAGTTGTAGTGTTTTTCTGCCTGTTTTTCTTACTATGTATTGTTTTCAAAATCATTCATCTTTTTGAGAAAAAGAACAACTGAGTTTGATTAAAAATGAATCTAGCTATATTAGATTGTCACTTGAACCAAACCCAACATGCTAGGGGAAATAAACCACTTTAACAAGAATTTAAATGATGTTGTCTAGCATTAATGTATCTGAAGAACCACCACATAGTTCAATGTGGGGGACATCATGCTAAATGGGAAATGTATCAGGGAAGACTCTGCTGGTTGGAAAGAGGTTTCATGTTTAAACTTCCTTTAGGATGGGCTTTCATGTTCCACAAGCTAATATGGAGACATGTCATACCTGTCAGATCTGCAGTGTTAAGATCTTACAGAAATATGTTACAGTTTCAGAGCTGGGCATAAGCTAGAAATCAACAGGTGCCATGAATGTTCGCTAAATTCATCTGCATCAGGATTCTTGTTGTTGTTCATTGTTCAGTTGCTAAATCGTGTCCAACTCTTTTTGACCCCATGAACTGCAGCACATCAGGCTTCCCTGTCCTTCACTATTTCCCAGAGTTTGCTCAAACTCAATTCATTTAGTCAGTGATTCAATTCAATTTATCCAACCATCTCATTCTCTGTTACCCTCTTCTCTTGCCCTCAATCTTTCCCAGCATCAGAGTCTTTTCCAATGAATTGGCTCTTCACATCAGGTGGCCAAAGTACTGGAGCTTCAGCATCAGTCCTTCCAATGAATATTCAGTGTTGATTTCCTTTATGATTGAGTGGTTTGATCTCCTTGCTGTTCAAGGAACTCTCAAGAGTCATCTCCAACACCACAGTTCAAAAGCATCAATTCTCTTGCACTCAGCCTTCTTTATAGTCCAATTCTCACATTCATACATGACTACTGAAAAATCCATGGCTTTGACTATACAGACTTTTGTTGGCAAAGTGATGTCTCTGCTTTTTAATACACTGTCTCTGTTTGTCATAACATCAGGATAAACACAGAAATGAAGGATATGTATTTAGAATTACTTACAGCAATTTGACAGTTATTTTGTATCTTTTGCATGTCACAATTTTTTTAAAAGCTAAGATTAACTTAGTGTATCTTTGCTTTAAATTTCATTTCCTGGTCTTTATTTTTTTTTTTACTAAATCTGATTTTATTTTATTTTTAAACTTTACATAATTGTATTAGTTTTGCCAAATATCAAAATGAATCCGCCACAGGTATACATGTGTTCCCCATCCCGAACCCTCCTCCCTCCTCCCTCCCCATACCATCCCTCTGGGTCGTCCCAGTGCACTAGCCACAAGCATCCAGTATCAGGCATCGAACCTGGACTGGCATCTCGTTTCATATATGATATTTTACATGTTTCAATGCCATTCTCCCAAATCTTCCCACCCTCTCCCTCTCCCATAGAGTCCATAAGACTGTTCTATATATCAGTGTCTCTACTTAATTTTCCAAAGTTATCAGTCCTTGGGAAATTGGAACTTTTTTCTAAAAGGTCCTTCTACCTATAGTTTGAGAACTTCCCTGGATTAGGGCCCATGCTGAAATGACCCCAGGGGCAGCCTGGGGCATGTGAAGGTAGAAAGAGGGGGTCAGTATGCACAGTTGCAAGTTCATCTTTCCTTGCTTTGGAAAGCAACACACTGTTAATCTGTTTTAAATATTGTATGTCTGCAGGATAGATGATTGTTACAATGAGAGTTACAATGAGATTTATGCTGAGAAGGAGAAAAGGAAGTCATATACCTGAAGAACTAATGCTGAAGCTGAAGCTCCAATACTTTGGCCAACTGATTCAAGAATTGACTCACTGGAAAAAAAAAAAAAAAACCTGATGCTGGGAAAGATTGAAGGCAGGAGGAGAAGGGGATGACAGAGGATGAGATTGTTGGAGGGTATCATAGACTCAAAGGACATGAGTTTGAGTAAATTCTGGGATTTGGTGATGGCCAGGGAAGCCTGGTGTGCTGCAGTCCATGGGGTCACAAAGAGTTGGACATGACTGAGCAACTGAACTGAACTGATGCCTATAATAGCTCCCTCTAAACAGAGAGATAATTTATGTTGCTTTTATACCTGTATACTCCTCTCTGTCCCCTAACGTGTTTTCAGGGATGGGAGTTCAGCCTAAAATATGTGATCAGGTTGGAGGAGAAACTAATTTCTCTCTGTGTTTTGTGCTGTGGATGCACCAAGGAGTTGTCCTTATTTAACAGATCTTCGGAACTCAATTTGGGTATGGGATAGAAATTCAAACTGATCTTTTTGAGAAATATTGGAAATTTGAAGGCATTTGAAGGCTTTTGAAGACTAAGGTGGTGATGAAGAAAGAAAGAAAATTCGAGGAAGATAACCTAGAGATGGGAGAAATTCCCGATGACAGAGAAAGGTTGTGGATTTTAGGACAGTATTGCTTAGTATTTCATTTTAAGTTATTGTCCAAGCTATACTATTAATATTACAGGCAGGAATTTCCTTCCATTAGCCCAAATCTTTTATAAAAGTCCATTTCCTCCAACTGTTTTGTATTAATAGAATTTAAGGGATAGGAAGGAATGGAGTGGATGTGTTATGCATTTGTGCAAAGAGAGGTATAGGGTAAAATATCAACTCTGAGGCAAGTTCACCATTCCAAGGGCAGCAGTGGCAGAAGCGGAGATGCAGAACAGATACGGAGAATCCAACAGAGTCAGACAAGTGGATGAGAAATGCCCAGAGTGTCAACGTGCTACTTCGGCTTCTCCCCTGGCCATCACCTCACAAAGATATTTTGTGGATGGGGACTGGACTTCTCACTGAACTTCAAACAGGAGCTCAAAGCATTCATTTCAAATGTGAGAGGAAACATGAGATGATAATGCTGAGGGCTCTGGGGAGAGGAAAACAGAACATAGATGGAGCTAAAAATTGTCACACTGAGTGAAGTAAGCAAAGACAAATATATGATATCACTTACATATGGAATAAAAAAAAGGGTACATGAACTTATCTACAAAACAGATATAGAGTAACATATGTAGAAAACAAACTTACAGTTACTAGGGGATAAGGGGGGAGGAAGGATAACTTGGAAGATTGGGATTGACATATATACACTACTATACATAAAATAGATAACTAATATGGACCTACTGTATAGCACAGGGAACTCTCCTCAACACTCTCTAATGACATATATGGGGAAAAAATCTAAAAATGAGTGGATATATGTGAATGTATAACTGACACACTTTGCTGTACACCTGAAACTAACACAACATTGTTAATCAACTATACTCCAAAAAAATTGTTTTTTAAAAAAGAACCTGCTGCTGCTGCTGCTGCTGCTAAATCACTTCAGTTGTGTCCGACTCTGTGCGATCCCAGAGACGGCCCCACCAGACTCCCCCGTCCCTGGGATTCTCCAGGCAAGAACATTGGAGTGGGCTGCCATTTCCTTCTCCAATGCATGAAAGTGAGAAGTGAATCTTTTGGACTCTGTGGGAGAGGGAGGGGCGGGGATGATTTGGGAGAACGGCATTGAAACATGTATAATATCACATAAGAAACGAATCGCCAGTCCAGGTTCAATGCATGATACATGAAGCTTGGGGTTGGTGCACTGGGATGACCCAGAGGGATGGTATGGAGAGAGAGGTGGGAGGGGGGTTCAGGATTGGGAACACGTGTATACCCATGGCAGATTCATGTTGATGTACGGCAAAACCAATACAATATTGTAAAGTAATTAGCCTCTAATTAAAATAAATAAATTTAATTAAAAAAAAAAAAAGAAAGTGAAGTCACTCCAGTCATGTCCAACTCTTAGCGACCCCATGGACTGCAACCTACCAGGCTCCTCCATCCATGGGATTTTCCAGGCAAGAGTACTGGAGTGGGGTGCCATCAGTGGCCCCAAAGCTTGTCAAGAAATTTCTATGTGCTAAGTGTAAGAACTTCATTTGGCATCTCATTTACTCTTTAACAAGACCTCAGTAGTTTAATTCTATCAGTATTACATTTTATAAGTTTAGGAAAGCTAAAAACACAATAGTGACAAATTGAAAATCACTGAGACCAACCTTCTTTATCTTTAAAGATAAAGATAAAACAGAAGTCCAAAGATTATAAGTTAAACAAATAGAATACAACAGTAAGTGTCAGGGTCAAGTCTAAAAGAAGCCCAGAAGCTTTGCTAGAAACTTATTCTTTTACAAGAGAGCAGAAAAGGGACCAACAGCATATTCTTAAAGAATTTAAATCTGCACTTGGCAAATTAATCTTAAATGACAGCTTTATTTCCTGACAGCTTAATTAGAAATGTTTCTGTTTTATCTGAGTGGCCAAGTTGGGTTTTCTCTCCTCATTCTCTTTTACCTTCTTCTGCTATTGCAAAAGAAGAATAAAGGTGTGTTTCTCTAGCTGATTATTCCCATAAGAAAAAACATTCTGTAATGGCAAAAGTATCAGCTAAAGGCAGCTCTTTGTGGATAGATTAGCCTTATCTCTAGACTGACACCTCCATGTATGTATTTACCAGTCTCTCCAGTTTGGAGTAAACAATACCATGTGTGAATTGAGTAGGGTAGGCAATCAGTCATAAGAAGTTTGTTCTGTTTGATAGGTTTCCTATTTGAGAGTCGAGTACCAGTGCCACACCCTGTCTTACATCAAGGCGTGAAACATTGTCCTGTTGTCCTGGCAATCCCTGATATCACCCAGGGAAACACTCTTTCCTAGTATTTCTTGAATCATGATTCACTTATATGCATCTAGTTAATATGTGGCTTAAATAGTTTCCCAGACTCAGAAATGATGAGTTTGAGTCGTTATTTCTTCTAGTTTATACTTAAATTTTTTTCATAGATGTATAATTGAGACCTTAAATATCATCTTGAGAAATCTCTTTGATTGCCCAGATGAGGAAACTGAGGTTTGGTTCCTATGCATAGCCGTTTTTATTGAACCATTTGATAGAACAAAACTTACTTGTGGGTCATATGGCAGAGTTGTGAGAAGAAATCCAGTCTGGAAACATCTTGCTCATGGCCCTTTGTACTACATCATCATCTTCCATCAGCCTAAATACACATCTCTCAGTTACTCTGCAACTGCTCACAAAGAGGGAAATTCCAAGTATAAAGAGATAAGAGTCAATGGGGGAGGCTTGGTTTCTAAACAATTAGATTCTGCATCTACTGCAAGGCAATTGATGGGGACCATATTTAAAAGAATGCTAAGCAAACAAAGTAGAGGCAACTAAGAGCACTTCTTGCTTATGCTTCTCTGTTTCTGTCTGTTTCCCTTTCCTGAGTAGCAACCTAAAAGCCACAGGTGGAAAGAAGCATAAGGCAGAGAGCAGCAAGCAGCAGAGCTGATAGAAAGCAGTGTCTGGAAACAGTGACTATCATTAATATACCAGCTTTGGCAATGGTTTCAAGTAACATGTTAGCCTGAAGCGGAGGCCAAAGGCAAAGTAACTGCTGACTAGTATTCCTGTGAAACAATGTAACTCTTTCTGGAAGGGAGCCTATGAGAAAGAATTTTCCATCTCTTCTCAAACCTGGGACACCATGCCCTTCCACTGCAGTGCAAATGGTTTCAGTCTGCTCCAAAGGGAAGCTTATTAGAGTGAGCCAGTATTCGCCAACTTAAAAAAAAAAAAAAGAAGAAAAACAAAAAACCCTGTCTGCTGTCTCTATCTCCCCATGGAGACTCCTCCAAGTAAATCTGGCTTTCCTAATTCTTTGTTAGCACTTTCCTCATTCTCGTTGACTCTCAGGCATTTTTTTCAGCCACCGTAGACCACATGAGTTTACTCTCCTTCCAAAGGGTTTTCTTAAAAAGAAATAACAATGTGAACCCTCTGTGCCATGAATCAGAGGAGATTTACTGCTAATAAGCAAAGCACATTAATTACAGTAGCAAGACTCTACTCGCCATCAGAAGTGGGACCCAGCTTCTGGTGGCTTCAGGCTGTTGGCATCCTATGGAGTCTAGGCACTGTCAGTGGATACACTGATAAACTCAGGGAGACATTTAGGGCAAGAGATTTCAGAAGCTGATGGGGTTGGGACATCAGAATCTACAAGCTCTAATACTGAGTAGTCTAGTAGTTTCTTTGTCTGAATCATAGTTGGTGCTTCTATACAACAGAAAGGTATTTACTTAATGTGATTTATAGATATGAGTGTTATAATGAGCTTACATATGTATGAGTCTAACATTTGCTCCTCTAATTTCTAGCAAGCAGAGAAAAGGTGGTGAAAGTAGATCTGAACTCAATTCATACAGGAGGAAAAGTCTAAAATGTCTAGTGCCAAAGATTTAAGGATATTTCCTGAGATCTCTTTACCTAGGAGCAAGGGACATTTCTCTGCTTATAAAGGGACGATATGTATACCTTCCAGCATTAGGCTTTTATGTCTATCCAAGTGTGCAAAGGTTAAGTGGTTTGGATGAGATCTTGCAAACACTTACAAGTTTTAATCAGATCATTATTCATGAATATCAGGATCATGCTTTTCTTGTTCTCCAATGAATTCACACGACCTGGCATTCAGACAGTTGTTTCACAAATGAATAAATGATTCATGAATGGAGCACCCTTTGGAGTGCTTGCTGGTCTTCTATGCGGAATGCCTTCTCAGGTCTTTGCAAGGCTGGCTGGTTCTTATCATTCTGGACTCTTCCAATAATACTTTTCTAGAGAAACTATTTTTTCAACCTTCATTTAATAGTCCCTAACCCACCTTGGTCAATCTATTTTCACCCTGCTTTATATTGTTCATAGTTATTATTATGATCTGATTACTTCTTTGTGTGTTGAACTATTGACTTCTCCTCTAAAATGAAAACCTCATGTGGGCAAGAAATTTGTCTTGTTCTTTGCAGAAACCACAGTTCCTAGAATGGTGGTACCTGGTATACGATAGGTACTCAATAAATTTGAGGGAAATAAAAGTTCTTTGATGAAATAATATATCCCTCTAGGTGCATTGGATAGAAAGAGAAGTTTTTAGCAAAACTTTATTTCTTCTCATCTGTTTGGGAGCTGGGAAATTTTATTCCTCCCATCCCTCACGTGTGTGAAACATATTTCTCAAAACACTTCTGTGGATCAAAACACTTCTGATGCCTAATCATCCCAGCCTTTCCTTCAGTAGCTCAGTTTGGCTTTCTCCATGAGCATGAATCTTACTCTTCCCTGCACTCTTGACTGATGAACAGCCCTAATAAAAGAATGTGCAGCGGCTTCCCAGGTGGTGCTAGAGGAAACGAACCTGCCTGCCAATGCAGGAGACACAAGAGATGCAGGTTCAACCCCTGGGTCAGGAAGATCCCCTGGAGGAGGGCATGGCAGTATTCTTGTATTCCTGCATGGAAAATCCCATGTACATGCTACAGTGTATAGAGTCGCAAAGAGTCAGACACAACTGAGCACAGCACAGCACAAATGGGTAGTAGGAATCAATATATTTTTAATCACTCCATTAAAATATTTATCTGTAAAGTTTTTCACGTCCACTCTTAAAACTGATGTCCATTACATATACTCTACATCCCTCCTCACTCTCCAGTTCACCACCTAACATTCCACAAACATTTCCCCAGTCCATTTTCATCACCCCAGAGAATAAAATGTTTCTTGGTTTTCTAGTAGGGTCTTTGTTTTAATCTAGGTTGGCCTATAACTTTGTCAAAGATGAAGGTCTACCCTTTCATTCCTCGATTAAAGTCAAGTATTGATCAACATCAAAGTATTGAGAGGCTTCAATAGCTAAAGTTCTTGCTGCAGCTTATAATATTTTTTATATTTAAAAAGACTAGGGGGAATCTAGGATTCCTTTTAAAAGTAACAATAATTATAATTGTATAAAATATCCATGACCTCTGGTTTGCTCTAGCTTCTGAGTGGAATGATGTGGATACGTCAACAGCTTGAAGCATCAATTCTTCAGTGCTCAGCCTTCTTTATGGTCCAACTCTCACATCCATACATAATTTTTCATTAAAAGCTTACTATATCCTAGGTTGTTGTTTCTAACTATTAAAAATTAGCCCCAAGTGCACCACTATGAATATAAGGGATGAAAAACAAAATGGCAGGTATACTCACCCTGTCTGTTGAGGCTCTCAAGACAGTCAGTCTGTCTAGATGGGTTGGATTATTCATGGTTTTATCATTTCTTCACAAAGACTGTATGTTTAAGGTCAAGATTGGCACAATGTTTTGTTCTCTACTGACCACATCCAAGAAGCTATCTCAGTGTTAAATGCAATGCATTATTGAGCTAAAAATACCAATTTCAGTATAATGGGATACAGTAGTTCTCAGCTTTTTGTCCATCCCCACATCCTTGAAACATGCAATATATTTCATGGTTAGTGAAACCTTACTTTGCCAGTGTTTCCTGTGGGAAGCAGAGTGTGAGAAATCCATTCAGTTGATTCTGATTTTACACACTCACATGCACACACCTACTGCATAAAGAATTAAAATATAAAGTGGATCTTCATTTCTGTAACATTGTTAGATATTGTTGTTATTTAGTATTCTGCCATTCCCAGCATGTGTAGAATAAATACTTGTTGTTCAATCACTCAGTCATGTCCAACTCTTCATGACCCCATGGACTGCAGCACGCCAGGCTTCCCTGTCCTTCAGTATCTCCAGACTTCACTCAAACTCATGTCCAGTGAGTCAATAATGCCATCCAACCATCTCATCCTCTTTCGTTCCCTTCTCCTCCTGCCCTCAATCTTTCCCAGCATCAGAGTCTTTTCTAATGAGTTGGCTCTTTGCATCAGGTGGCCAAAGTTTTAGAACTTCAGCTTCAGTATCAGTCTTCCCATTGAATATTTAGGGTTGATTTCCTTTAGGATTGATTGGTTGGATCTCCTTGCTATCCAAAGGACTCTCAAGAGTCTTCTCCAACACAACAGCTTGAGGCATCAATTCTTCAGTGCTCAGCCTTCTTTATGGTCCAACTCTCACATCCATACACGGCTACTTAGATGGACCTTTGTTGGCAAAGTCATGTCTCTGCTTTTTAATATGCTATCTAGATTTGTCATTGCTTTTCTTCCAAAGAGTAAGTGTCTTTTAATTTCATGGCTGCAGTCACATTCCACAGTGATTTTGAAGCCCAAGAAAATAAAGTCTGTCACTGTTTCCCTATCTATTTTCCACAAAGTGGTGGGACCTGATGTCGTGATCTTAGATTTTTGAATGTTGAGTTTTAAGCCAGCTTTTTCACCCTCCTCTTTCAGCTTCATCAAGAGGCTCTTTAGTTCCTCTTCCCTTTCTGCCATAAGGGTGGTGTCATCTGCATATCTGAGGTTATTGATATTTCTCCTTGCAATCTTGATTCCAGCTTATGATTCATCCAGCCCAGCATTTCACATGATGTGCTCTGCATATAAGTCAAATAAGCAGGGTGACAATATACAGCCTTAACATACTCCTTTCCCAATTTGGAACCAGTCCTTTGTTCCATGTCTGGTTCTAACTGTTGATTCTTGACCTGCATACACATTTCTCAGGAGGCAAATAAGGTAGTCTGTTATTCCCATCTCTTTAAGAATTTTACAGTTTGTTGTGCTCCACACAGTCAAAGGCTTTAGTGCAGTCAATGAAGCAGAAGGAGGTGTTTTTCTGAAATTCTCTTTCTTTTTCTATGATCCAATGGATGTTGGCAACTTGATCTCTGGTTCCTCTGCCTTTTCTAAATCCAGCTTGTATGTCTGGAAGTTCTCAGTTCACATACTGTTGAAGCCTAGCTTGGAGGATTTTGAACATGACCTTGGTAGCCTGTGAAATGGTGCAGTAGTTTGAATATTCTTTGGCATTGTCCTTCTTTGGGATTGGAATTAAAACTGGCCTTTTCCAGTCCTGTGGCCACTGCTGAGTTTTCCAAATTTGCTGCCTATTGAGTGCAGCACTTTCACAGTGTCATCTTTCAGGATTTGAAATATCTCAGCTGGAATCCCATCAACTCCACTAGCTTTGCTTGTAGTGATGCTTCCTACTACCATCATTTGGACGATTCTGCAAGCAAATGTCACATGCCACACAGTATTTCTGAGACTTGTAATGAAGAGACATTTTAACACATTGATTTGCATTTTTAATATATTACTTTTTGATTGAATGGTAATTGCTTTACATTATCATGTTGATTTCTGCCAAACATCAACATGAATCAGTCTTAGGTATACATATATCCCCTCTCTCTTGAACCTCTCTCCCACTTCCCTCCCTATCCCATCCCTCAATGTTGTTACTGAGTCCTGGTTCGAGGTCCCTGACTTATACAGCAAATACCCATTGGTTATCTATTTTACATATGGTAATATATGTTCCCATGTTACTCTGTCCATATATCCCTCCCTCTCCATCCCCCACCACCACATGTCCATAAACCTGTTCTCTATATCTCTGTCTCCATTGCTGCAAATAATTTCATCAGTACACACTGGTTTAAAATTTCACCAAGCTGCTTTTAAGGACAAGAAAGGTCAGTGTTTTGGTAAAGCTAGAAGCTTAAATGATGCTAAAAGAAAAAAAATTCAGAGGTGGAACGGTGATGGCATGTACTTCATACTTAAAAGAGGCAATTATTTTACAAATAAAGTCAATAAGTACTTGAAATAAATCACAAGATTGTGAGACTGATTTGGCTCATTTCAGGTCAATGTAACAAAGAGAAAGCACATATCAAAATCAGTCAAGGAATTTTTCCATCAGACATACACCTCCCACCTCTTGTTGAGTATATGCCCACTTTGCCACCTCAATGTGTGAACTGAAAAACCTCCAGGTTACTGTGAATGGCTCCCCCACTTTTACTCCTATTGCAGTGAGTATTAAAAATTTGATAGGAAACAAAGAAGTAAGTATTTAAGGCAGCAGGAGCAGAAAGAGTGACTACTTTGAGGCTAGTGGCTTATAGAAGAAAAAGATAACTTCAGATTTAACAAAGTTGCAAATGTAACAAAACAGCTAAAATTTATCAAAGTTTGTTATATTGCAGATAGCACATAATAAGCACCATGGACAGAGGAGCCTGGTAGGCTGCAGTCCATGGGGTCGCTAGGAGTCGGACACGACTGAGCGACTTCACTTTCACTTTTCACTTTCATGCATTGGAGAAGGAAATGGCAACCCACTCCAGTGTTCTTGCCTGGAGGATCCCAGTGATGGAGGAGCCTGGTGGGCTGCCGTCTATGGGGTCACACAGAGTCAGACACAACTGAAGCGACTTAGCAGCAGCAGCAGCATCCACCAGTTCATTCATTAGTTTACTCTATTTATTAACTCAACAAATATTCACAAAGTTCCTCCTATGTGCTGTATATATGATAATATTCCAAACAGATTTGTAACTAAGCTTTATAGAGCTTCCATGGTAGATGGGAGAGATATTCGTTCAACCAGCGGAAAAACGTAGTTAAAAATTCTAATTTGTGTTATGAAAGAAAACTGAAGTAATATGAAAGAGAAAAATAGGTTAGATGAGCACATGGGGCCCTATTTATAAAAAAGACTCAGGAGGAAAGATTTCTCCATGAAATGTACATTTCAGTCAAAGCCTCAAGGATAAACAACACTTAGCCACACGTAGCAAGGTACCAGTGCCCTGTTCCTGTCCCTTCACACTTAATTCCACTGTCAGGGGACTGATTCCCAGCTGCCAGCTCCTGTATCTCTTTTCCTGGGGGCTTTCTCAGGTAGCCAGAGCCCACTGTGTTCCAGTGCAGTAGGCAAAAATGCTGGGAAATTACCTCCCCACCCCCAGAGTAGGCTCAAGTAATATCTGACAGGAGTTGATATGTAAATACCCCAGCTTTCTTGCCCTTGGGTAGGATAATTCTGACATGCACTGTGTCAGCTATTTTTCAGTACTCTCTGTTGGGATTGAGCTCCAGCCATCCACAGCAGTGGCCATGGGGTGCCGGGGTCCAGCCCCGGTGGATCCAGGGAAATTCGAAGGAGAGATGGCTTCGGCGAACTGAATACAATAGCTTTAATTAAATATTAATTAGAGATATAAAGAGTAATAGAATGAGGATAGCTCAGTAGGAAAATTCAGTGGAGAAAAGAGATTGAATAACTTGGTTTATGTGGAAAGCTAGTAAAATTCCAAGGCAAGGAATTTACATCACCTACATAGGCCACAGGCATCCTCCCGTTCTCCCGAAGGAGAGGAGACACTAAGGCCTCCCCAGTCAAATCTTAGAAGCCCAGGCATAATTAGTAGGCTTGATGAGCCTCCACATTACAGATGGGGATTCAGCCAGAAGGTGAGAGAAAGAATGACATGGGGAGACCAGTCTTTCAAGGAACTGATCCCATTTTTTATTTTTCCAGGGTCTGTTTTTATACACTGAGATGTTATACAAAAGTCACGCGGGGTCAGCAGTCCTGACTTTTATTAAAGTCAGGTGCTTCATACAAATGTATACAGAGGCCTTAGGGGTGTTACATCATCTTCTGGCCAGGGGGCCTGCTGACAATTTATGACCCTCTCCTTGTGACAGTGGTCAGTCAACCAGAACACTTATTTCTCCAGGGGTGATTATTCTTAAAATAGACGCCACCTTCCGAAGGTATCAGATAAAGTTACATTCCTATAGGGTGAGGGTGTAGTGGGTTTTAATTCAGGAAAGAATTTGCTTAGTCTAAGGTCTAATGTGATTAATATCAAAGGTTAATATTTATTTCTCTTATATGTTAATTATATTCATTAATGTGTATAAGGGGAAAAGGATATGGAGATGTAACAGTAAACATTGCCTCAACAAATGAAAAACCCTTCATCAATACAATTTCTAATCAGCCCACTATACTATACTAATAGTTTTCTAACTTCTCTAAAGAACCTGTTTTTAGAAGGTTTAAAGCATCTCGTGCCTCTCACGGTTGGGAGGCTGTGAACAATCACGTGTGGCCGGACAAGCCTGTCAGGCAGGCTAGAGAACCTTCAGAGGAGTTTGTAGATTGAAACACTCCTGTCATGCCCAGAAATTATTATTAACTGGAGCTCTAAGTTAACTCCTTCTCTGAAAAATGTGGTGGGAGACAGCCCCCCATAAAGTCAGAGGTGTAGGTGAGAGCACAAAGCAGTAAAGTAGGCACACTCTGGTTTTGGGGGTAGATGCTCGAGAATTTCCAGGGGGACTCCTGAGGCTCGATCCCGCCTTTGCGTATGTCAAGCCTCCTTCCTCATGACCTTTGCCACAGGCGGAGGTCCTCATGCTGGCTCCTGGCAATGGGGAAAGTGAGGTGGGTTGGCTCCGAGGCTGGCCATAAATAAGGATGGGTTTACTATAGCACATCAAGTGAGGTGGGGAGTGCCTGAGACCAACCAGAAGGAGAAGGCAGCTATAAATCAAGCAGAGTCCTAAAAGCCCTCATTTACTATTGCCAGATAATATTCCTAAGCATACACTTAGTGGCCTAAGCTACGTAACAAAGCTATTATCTTACAGTTCTGGAGGTCAAAGGTCCAATATGGGTCTCATTGAAAGAACTAAAATCAAGATACTAGCAGGCCTGTATTCCTCCCTAGAGTCTAGTGCCTGTTCTGTCCCTTGGTTCATGACCCTCTTTCACCTTCAAAGTCAGCAGTGGTTGGTTGAGCTTTTCTCACTTCTCATCACTAGGATTCACTCTCTCTTGGTCCCCTCTTCCACTTATAAGGATGCTTATGATTATATTGAACACACTTGAATAATACAGGCTAACCTCCCTGGTTTAAGATCAGCAGATTTGCAACCTTCATTCCATTTGAAACTTCACTTCCCTTTTGCCTTGTAGCCTTTCATAGTCACAGTTCCAGGGATTGGAATTTGAACATCTCTTAAGGGTTGTGTTATTCTGTCTGCCATGACCATAGAAAGAAGTTTGGATTTTTCAAAGAGCTAGAGACAAATGGAGAATTTTAAACTATAGAATGGCATGATCTAATTTTTTTTAAAAGATCCTGCTTGGATGCCCTATGGTTGGAGGGGATAAAAGTGAAAATGAGATTGATCAGGAAACTATTTCAAACATTCAGATGAGAAGCAGTGATGAGGGACCAAGGGATCAGAGATTTGGGGGGAGGTTCAACCAACAAGACTTGGTTAATGATTGGATCTGGGGAAAAGAGAGGGGAAAGTTTAGAATATGATCCCCATATCCCGCTTTAGCATCTGGGTGAATGAAGCTGGTCAATGACTGACATGGAAAATATTGATTTAGAGAAGATAAAACTTTCAGATTTCATCAAGCTCATTTTTAGATGCATGTGAAGTATATAAATGTATATAATCAAGTGGATATATGAGTCTGGAATTCAAAAGTGATGACTGGATCAAGAAAAAAAACATTCGAGCCACTACCATATAGATTGTATTTCTAACCATGGTAATTAATGTAGTCATCACCAGATAGAGAGAAGTAAAAAGAGAGGAGGAGGGGACGAATTGTTTCAGCACAGCCTACACTTGGAAATTATTAATATTTGTTCATTCTTCTGTTCATCAGGTGGATTTTCCTCTATGTTCGGCCTCCAGGACTTCTATTTATCAGATCCTCTCCTTTGAGACTGTATGCTTCTAGACTGTTCATATTTTACATTTATTATTTTTTAATCTGTATTTTGGATAAATTTCTCAAATCTATAAAACAGCATGCATGCATGTGTGATAAGTGGCTTCAAATGTGTCCCACTCTTTGTGATCCTATGAACTATAGCCCTTCAGGCTTCTCTGTACATGGGATTCTCCATGCAAGAATGGTGAAGTGGTTGCCAAGCCCTTCTCCAGGGAGTCTTCCTGACCCAGGGATCGAATCCACATCTCTCACATCTGATTAGCAAGTGGGTTCTCTACCACTAGTGCCACTTGGGAAGCCCCATACAATTGCATTTGGTGTTGTTCAGTCATTCAATAGTGTCTGACTCTTTGCGATGTCATGGGCTGCAGAACACCAGGCTTCCCTGCCCATTACCACCTCCTAGAGCTTGCTCAAACTCATGTCCATTGAGTCAGTGATGCCATCCAATTATCTCATCCTCTGTTGTCCCCTTCTCCTTCTTCCCTCAATCCTTCCCAGCACCAGGGTCTTTACCAATGAGCCATTTCTTTGCATGAGGTGATGAAAATATTGGAGCTTCAACTTCAGCATCAGTCCTTCCAATGAATATTATGGGTAGATTTCCTTAGAATTGACTAGTTTGATCTCCTTGCAGTCCAAGGTACTCTTAAGAGTCTTCTCCAGCACCACAGCTTGAAGGCATAAATTCTTCAGTGCTCAGCCTTTTTAATGTCCAGCTCTCACATTGTACATGACTACCAGAAAAACCATAGCTTTGACTAGACAGACCTTTCTTGGTAAAGTAATGTCTCTGCTTTTTAGTATGCTATCTAGGATGGTCATAACTTTTCTTCCAAGGAGTAAGCGTCTTTTAATTTCATGGCTGCAGTCACCATCTGCAGTGATCTTGAAGCCCAAGAAAATAAAGTCTGTCACTGTTTTTATTGTTTCCCCATCTATTTGCCATGAGGTGATGGGACCAGATGCCGTGATCTTGGTTTTTTGACTGTTGAGTTTCAAGCCAGCTTTTTCACTCTCCTCTTTCATCTTCATCAAGAAGCTCTTTAATTCCTCTAGGTTTTCTGCCATTAGGGTGGTATCATCTGCATATCTGAGGTTATTGATATTTCTCCCTGCAATTTTGATTCCAGCTTGTGATTCATCCAGCCCAGCACTTCCCATGATGTACTCTGCATATAAGTCAAATAAGGAGGATGACAATACACAGCCTTGACATACTCTTTTCCTAATTTTGAACCTGTCCATTTTTCCGTGTCCCATTCTAACTCTTGCTTCCTGACCTGCATACAATTTCATAGGAGGCAGGTAAGGTGATCTCCTATTCCCATCACCATCTCTTTAAGGATTTTCCACAAATTGTTGTGATCTACACAGTCAAAGGCTTTAGTGTAGTCAATGGAGTGACATATATATTTTTCTGGAGTTCCCTTGTTTTTTCTATGATCCAACAAATGTTGGCAATTCGATCTCTGGTTCCTGTGCTTTTTCTAAATCTAGCTTGTACACCTGGAATTTCTTGGTCCATGTACTCTTGAAGACTAGCTTGAAGAATTTTGAGCATTACCTTGCTAGCATGTGAAATGAGTACAACTGAGCAGTAGTTTGAACATTTTTTGGCATTGGCCTTTGGGATTGGAATGAAAAGTGATCATTTCCAATCCTGTGACCACTGCTGAGTTTTCCAAATTTGCTGGCATATTGAGTGAAGCACTTTCACAGCACCATTTTTTAGGATTTAAAATAGCTCAGCTGGAATCTCATCATTTCCATCAGCTTTGTTCACAGTGATGCTTCCTAAGGCCCACTTGACTTTGCACTCCAGGATGTCTGACTCTAGGTGAGTGATCACACCATCATGATTATCTGGTCATTAAGATCTTTTTTCTATAGTTCTTTTGTGTATTCTTGCCATGTCTTCTTAAAATCTTCTGCTTCTGTTAGCTCCATACTGTTTCTGTCCTTTATCGAGCCCGTCTTTGCATGAAGTATTCCCTTGGTATCTCTAATTTTCTTGAAGAGATCACTAGTCTTTCCCATTCTGTTATTTTCCTCTATTTCTTTGCATTGGTCACTTAGGAAGGCTTTCTTTCTTTCTTTTTTTTTTTTGGTATTTTTTTTTCTGATATATATATATATATATATATAATTTATTTTTAGTTGAAGGATAATTGCTGTACAATATTGTGTTGGTTTCTGCCAAACACCAACATGAATCTTATCTCTCCTTGCTATTCTTTGGAACTCTGCACTCAGATGGGTATATCTTTCCTTTTCTCCTTTGCCTTTTGCTTCTCTTCTTTTCTCAGCTATTTGTAAGCCCTCATCAGACAACCATTTTGCCTTTTTGAGTTTCTTTTTCTTGGGGATGGTTTTGATCATTGCCTCCTGTGCAGTGTTACAAACCTCCATGTATAGTTCTTCAGGCACCCTATCAGATCTAATCCCTTGAATCTGTTTGTCACTTACATAATCATAAGAGATTTGATTTAGGTCATACCTGAATGACCTAGTGATTTTCCCTACTTTCTTCGATTTAATTCTGACTTTTGCAATAAGGAGTTCATGATTTGAGCCACAGCCAGCTCCCAGTCTTGTTTTTGCTAACTGTATAGAGCTTCTCCATCTTTGGCTGCAAAGGATATAATCAATGTGATTTCGGCATTGACCATCTGGTGATGTCCATATGTAGAGTGATCTCTTGCCTCGTTGGAAGAGGGTGTTTCCTATTACCAGCATGTTCTCTTGGCAAAACTGTTAGCTTTTGACCTGCTTCATTTTGTACCCGAAGCCCAAACTTGCCTGTTACTCTAGGTATCTCTTGACTTCCTACATTTGCATTCCAGTCCCCTATGATGAAAAGGACATCTCTTTTTGGTGTTAGTTCTAGAAAGTCTTTCAAGTCTTCATAGAACACAATTGCATAATTGTGTCTAGTCTACTATTTAACATGCTCGTAGAGCTTTTTTTCCCTAAAATTCAGTGACTATACTTGTTTCCACAATTTCTACTTAATTCTTCACAAAATCTTTCTGTCCTTAGATTTCCTTCTTGACTATTTTATTACTTCCTTCATCTTTTCAAACTTTTAAACTTTGCTCATTTGAGGTCTCTTTTTTAAATGTATTTTTTAATTGGAGGAAAATTGCTTTACAATATTGTGTTGGTTTCTGCTGTGCAATGATGCAAATCTGCCATAATTATATGTGTATCACTTCTTTCTTGAGATGTTTAAAATTTTCAGTTCTTGAGTTGCAAAGACTCTCCCCCTCCTTTTTTTTTTTTTTTTTTCATTTGCTATTTATTCTTCAGAATGATTTAGTTCCTTGACTGTTTGCTATGTCTGTGAGGTCAACACTGCATTTGGTGGTCAGTTCATCTGCTTTGGCCTGTGGACATTTCTCTCTGCAATTATTTTGTTTACTTTTGCTTTACCTCACCTAGGTTCCAGGGATGCACCAGTTTTACATGAATTTTTATGTGAAAAGCCCAAGCTTACCAATTATTCCTCATTATTGTTGTTAATTAGTTGCTCAGTCATGGCTGACTCTTTGTGACCCCTGGATTGTAGTCCTTCAGACTCCATGGATTCTAGTAATAGACCAGCCATTCAAAAAATCAGAAATAGCTGATTTCAGGTTTGATAGTTCCCACATGCAAAGGATTTGTATCTATACCCCTCCCCTACTGCTACACATGAAGGACTGAACCCCAGCAACAGCCATTAAGGCTGTGTTCTAACCACTAGTCAATTATTAGATTTAGCTCCCACAAACTATGCTTCTTTTGAGATCCCTGTTTGTTTGAGGGTTTCTCTCTCTTAGTTTACTGCTTGGCTATGTATCTAAGAATTTTAAGACTGAGTTAATTAAAAATCCCTGCTCATTCAGTTATAAACATAAAACTGTTTATTTTTTCAGTGTGTGTGTATGCATGCATGCTCAGTCATGTCAGACTCTTTGAGACCTTATGGACTGTAGCCTGCCAGGCTCCTCTGTTCATGGGATTCTTCAGGCAAGAATACTGGAGTGGGCTGCCATTCCATTCTCCAGGGGATCTTTACAGCCCAGGGATCGAACCTGTGTCTGCAGTGTCTACTGCATTGCAGGTGGATTTTTTTTATCATTGTACCTCAGTAACTGCCACCAACTGTGTTCTAGCTAGTCCTCTTTCCCACTAGGCATCTAACAGGAGCCTTGGCAACTCCTTGACCAGATGCCATCGCTTTTCAAATAAAAAGCTTTCATTTTGGTTAATTCTAAATATTTCCATTGTAGAATTATAATCTCCCATCACACGTAAAACTCTCACTGACTCACAAAGTCCGTCAGACACATCTCTTCCCAATTCCAAGTGTACTGATATCTGTTGAACCTTAAAATTGGCCATGATCTGAGTATTTACACTATGGCAATCATCAAACACTGCAAATCGCACTCACCATCCACCGACTGCCTCCCAGAGAACCAGTTACTAAACATTCACCAGCACACCGTTGCCCTTTCCCTTTGAGGTAAATGTGTGGCTCCACTGTGCTGCAATATATACGTCTGGGAGTGGGGGAGTTGGGGAGTGGGAAGGAAGAGGGGTCATGCCTCACCCCTGACTCACCTCCTCTGGCTAACATCCTGCTATTGCTACTGGAGGATGTCTATCACAAGTTAACTGTATTCTTCTGTACTACAATTTGCTTCTAATGGGAAAAGACTGATACTGAAGCTGAAGTTCCATACTTTGGCCACCTGATGTGAAGAGCTGGCTCATTGGAAAAGACCCTGATGCTGGGAAAGATTGAGAGCAGGAGAAGAACAGGATGACAGATGATGAGATGGTTGGAAGGCATCACCACCTCAATGGACATGAGTCTGAGCAAATTCCAGGAGATAGTGAAGGACAGGGAATCCTGGTGTGCTGCAGTTCATGGGGGTTGCAAAGAGTTGGACACCACTTAGTGACTGAACAGCAACATGGGGACTCTGACACTTGTGGTCATGAATCTACGATCCCATTTCTGTTGATCATCACTACTGATCCAGGCCTTAGTCTAGATCTCAGGAGAGTGAGGTCCAACATGTCCTAGTGACAAGAAACAATCCCAAATAGCTGTTCGCTGGGTACTGCTGGACTCTGGGACTGGGTTCCACATTCCAGCAGCTCCCCAGCTGATTGCCTTGCACCTGCATCCTTCTGATACGTATGTCTCTTTGCCCCATGATGGAGAGACTCTGATAAGCATGTGACCATCATATTTATGGACCTCTTGCACCTAAATTCTGGGTCCACAGACTCAGGTAAGATGTATCTTCTCTCCTTTTAACCAAGAACTTCAGGAGGCAGTCTTTTTTTTTTTTTTTAATTGAAGTATAGTTGATTTACAATGTTGCATTAATTTCTGCTGTACAGCAAAGTTTTATATATATACACACACACACACACACACACACACATACACACACATATATACATGTTCTTTTTCGATATGACTTATTATAAGCTACTGAATATAGTTCTTTGTGCTATATAATAAGCCCTTGTTGTTTATCCAGTCTATGTATAATGTTTGCATCTGCTAGTCCCAACCTCCCAATGTAATGCTCCCCTGTGCCTCCACCCCTGCCCTTGGCAGATACAAATCAGGAGCAGTCTTTGTAGCTGTGCGTTCTGGCCTTACCCAGGCCTTATTGATCTCCAACTACAAAGCAAGCTTTCACGTCCCCTTCTTGCAGATACCAGAGGATTTATAATGCAAGTCTTGAGTCTGTTCACACTGTTCTCACACCTGAGGGCAAACTTTCAGTCTCATGCCAAGAATAAGATTTTCTTTAAAGAAACCAATCAGACCTTGAAGAATGTTGCCACTTTGTTTTCCATCTAGAGCTATCACCATGTCTTATGTTGATATCTCTGTTACATGTAATCTAGCAGTTAATGTCATTTGAACAAGAGGCATTGGGCTTTGCATCAGCTCAGTCTCAGGAGAGGAAGTCAAATTTCACTTCTACCTTCCTGAATTCTATGTTGTTTAAATCTTTATACCTTACTTTTATGATAAAAAAATAAATAAATGCAATGACATAATCTTAACGCACCCTTTCTGACAGAGGTTGGAAGAAGGCAGCCTAGAAGTATTCTGCATCTGGGAAAAGAGATATAATATTGTAATTTTTAAACAAGATATTGTATATATAATCAAATGTTGGTTGCAGTATTTTGGTCAATAAGAAAGTAAGCAGATTTTTCTATCTCAAGTTATAGCATAAACACGTGATTCCACATGAAAAAAAGTTACCTTTCACACTTCTCTTATCCAACCCTAACATACAAATGAGAAAACAGATAATTTAATTATGCATAATAAATCCAAATACTTCTGAGAAATTCTTAAAAGGACATAGTAGTGGTGACTTTGAAATAAATAATAAATAGAGAGTCCAGTAGGAAAAGAGTGGATTCTGTGGAATTAAAACACATATGTAAAGTAAAAGTGAAGTTAGGATAGTAAGAAAGAGGGTCACAAACCTGTTAAACTATCAGCAAAATATCCAGGATGTCAAAGAGATAGCAATGGTTTCTTAACCTTGGGTCTGTGGAGTAAAATGATACACATGCTTCATAGCATGACAGTTTTACTTTTAAGATACTATTGTTTTACTTATGATAATGTTCCTACAGCAAATAAAACCAACAATGTATAATAGCCAGAAAACAACAGAGATGTACTTTAAATTTTTTTTATTTTTATACAATTTTTAAAGGTTATTTTCCATTTACAGATAGGACAAAATGTTGGCTACATACCCCATGTACATCCCCATGTACATTCCCCACAGTACATCCTTGAGTGCATCTTACACCCACTCCAGCTTTGTGCCTCCCACTCCCCTACCCCTGTATCACTTCCTCCCACTGGTAGCAACTAGCTTGTTCTCACATCTGTGAGTCTGCTTCTTTTCTGTTAGAGTCACTAGACTTTTGTATTTTTTAGATTCCACATATGTGACATCATACAGTATATGTCTTCCGCTGTCTGGCTTACCTCACTTAGCATAATGCACTCCAAGCCCATCCATGTTGCTGCAAAGGGCAAAATTTTTACTTTTTATGGCTGAGTAAAATTTCTCTATCTCTCTCTTTCTCTACACACACACATGCACACACACACACACACACACATCTTTTTTATCCATTCATCTGCTCATGGACACTTAGAGATGCATTTCGTACTCATGTTTACTAGTGGAGGATGAGCAGAGGTTGGTTGAGAGTCTTTCACACAGTCACTCAGAGATGCAGGATGATGGCTGTTTCCAGGGTCACCTTGAGGCTTGTCTCTATCCTTGCCAGAAGGAAGAGGAGGATTACAGAGGTGCATGTATGAAAAGTTTACGTGGTCCAGGCCTATGAGTGGTTTTGATTTCCACCCATACTCCTCAGCTAAAAGTCAGTCACAGGGACACGCCTCACTGCAAGAGAAAGTAAGAAATACATGCTTGCCCCAAAAGAACACGTGTTAGTCACTCAGTCATATCTGACTCTTTGCAACCCCATGGACTCTAGCCCACCAAGGTCTTCTGTCCATAGAATTCTCCAGGCAAGAATACTGGAGTGGGTTGCCATTCCCTTCTCCAGGGGATCTTCCCAACCCAGGCATCGAACCTGGGTCTCCTGCATTGCAGGCAGATGCTTTACCATCTGAGCCACCAGGGAAGCCCTAAAAAGAACAAGGGAACATGTACTTGATAAGCAGCTAGCATCAATAAACATAAATAGAATTACCTTCTCTGAAGGTTGTTCAAAACAGAATAACTCTTCATCTGAATGCAATAGGATGTGCGTAGCAAGGCCTCAGGTACAAGCATAGACTTCACCAAATGGTCTCTGAAGGACTCTTCAAGTCCTCTAATTTTTTTGAAAGTCTCTTGTAGTTTTATTTAAGAAAAAAAAAGAGCTCATGGAAGAAGTACACGTGTAAAGCAGTGTGAATGGAGCAATTGGGAAATTACATAGAGTTTCTTGTTGTCAGGGGACCTGGAAGGAAGAAAGTTATAAGGGAACGTGTAGCAAATAAAAAGGAGACAGTACTGGGAGGGAAAGGGTGTGGGAAGGGGAAAAAGAGAACGCTTTTGTTTTTCTGACAAAAATTCTGCTGAGAAAAGTGTCAAAACAGAAATGAACAGTGTTCTTAAAAGTTGAGAGAAAATACCTCAGTACATTTAGTGCCACTTATTCCTAACTCTATAAACTTGATCGGCAAAACGGGTTTGTAAATGCAAAAATACAGACTCGGGCTTGGGAAGTCGCTACCACATCAGCCTCAAGGCTGCTTTGACGGTCAGTAAGTCAGAGCTGATATGATTTTAACACAATATTTACACTTGGTTAATATGTACTGAAATCAGCTGCCTATTGTCACTATTTGACAATTCTTTCTTAATAAAACTTTGATTTGATTTGGATTTCTTTTTTCCTTTCTCTCTTTCCCCACTCTCTCTGGAGCCCATGTCGAATAAGACATTCTGTAGCTGCTTTAAAAAGATTAGTGCTATGAAGGAGTTTGAGGCTTTTAACTAATAAATAAATAAATCTAGTGGGGACGATCAGTTTAAATTCTGCATGAGACTTTAAGCCTGCCCATATTTTCATATGGTACATTTAAATGAAGATGCCAGAGCCACAAATGACCTCAGTAACCAAAATCAAGCAAAGCTGCTGATTCCAACTTTGTGATTTCTTCTGTATCCAGGTGTTTATCATGTCTACAGCTGCCTACATGGAGAAGCACTGCAGCACTTTATCAGCTATTTTGTTTTCATTAGCCTGGCATCAAAATGGCGTGTTCCACTTGGATCAGGATGGACTTTTGAAATGCATCACCAGTTAGAAGGTTGTTCCTTAGCACTTTGCCTCCTTGCTTTAAATTATAGTGGCCAATGTCAGTTGATTGTCTCATGGACTGTAGATCATGTGAAATCTGCAGGATCCACAAAATTTATTTTGGTTCCTTCTACAAGAAGGAAAAAAAGTAGATGCAAAGTAGAAACTTTAATTGGACACTTTTCCATCTCCATTGGCTCAAAGTAGCTGACCTAATATTTGCCTTTTGTTGTAGACAATGGCAATCACTGGAGCCAAAATTATTGTCTTAGTGTATTGACTTGGCTAGACCTCATGTAATTTTGCCCCAATTTTATTTTTTTAGCAATGGCTCAAATTCCTTGTCCACTGAAGCCATAAATTATACATATGCATAGAAAGGACTATATACTGTCAGTTACTGGTGATTAAGGGATAGTCTCAGAGATGTTGGCAAAGGATGAAACTTTTTTCAGATACAAGCAAGGAGTATAACAGTCTAGAGACTTTGGCAAAAGACATTATGGACATAGGATAAACCATGTGAAAAATCTAACAATCAATAAAGTTAGTGATATTTCCTTAAAGCATACAAAAAAATGGTGTACATGTCAAATTTCTTTGTAGATTAATACTACAAAAGTTTTTTGTGTTTTGAGTGAGTTTTTCTACTTATAAGTTTGCAAAAAATGTATGTGTACGTGGGAAATGAAAAAAGTGTTAAAATTAGGTATGTTCATGTCGATTGTTCTTTTGAACCGAGACTTATTTGGTCTCATAGATGGAGATCAAACCAGTCAATTCTAAAGGAAATCAACCCTGAATATTCATTGGAAGGACTGATGGTCAAGCTGAAGCTTCAATATTTTGGCCACCGTCTTTGAAGAGATGATTCATTGAGAAAGACCCTGATGCTGGGAAAGATTTAAGGCAAAAGGAGAAGAGGGTGACAGAGGACGAGATGGTTAGATAGCATCACCAACTCAATGGACATAAACTTGAGCAAACTCAGGGAGATGGTGGAGAACAAGGAAGCCTGGCATACTGCAGTCTAGGGGGTCACAGAGAGCTGGACACGACTTGGAAACTGAATAACAACAACAAAAGTTACATGCATGGACTTCTGGTCCTTTCTATATAGGCCTAATCTGTAAGGCCCAACAAAGTTCAATTGGGGAAACAAGCCATATTTCTTTACCTTATTGATTTGAGTTTCATAAAGATAGGAGGTTAATGTACTTTCCTTGATGTTAGAATAAATTGCCATTAGAGGACAATATGATAGGCAGAATAATGGCCCCTCAAAATTGTCCATGTTCTAATCCTCAGAATCTATGAATATGGGCAGTTATATGACAAAAGCAAATTAAAGACACAGATGGAATTAGAGATGCTAATCTGTTGACCTTTAAACAGATTAACCTGGATTATCTAGATGGGCTCAGTGTAATCACAGGGGTACTTAACAGTGGAAGAGGGAGACAAAAAAGAAGTTAGAGTCCTGCCACAAGAGAACTGCTCAACCCTAAACACAGAGGACGTGAACCATGAATGAACTGTGTATCACAGGGAACTCTACTCAATGCTTTGTGGTAACAAAGAGGGGATGTGTATGTACATGTATAGCTGCTTTGCAGCTGCATGGTGTGCTGCAGTCCATGGGGTTGCAAGGAGTCAGACACAACTGAGCAACTGAACAACAGCAGAGCTGATTACTTTGCTGTATAGCAGAAACTGACACACATTGCAAAGCAACTATACTCCAATAAATTTTCTTTTTTAAGAATTGGGCACTTATAAACAGGCTCCCCTAGAGCCTTCAGGAGGGAATACAGCTCTACTGACATCTTTGTTTTAGTCCATTAAAACCACTGTGGGGCTTCCCTTGTGGCTCAGCTGGTAAAGAATCTGCCTGCAATGCAGGAGACCTGAGTTTGATCCCTGGGTTGGGAAGATCCCCTGGAGAAGGGAAACGTTACCCATTTCAGTATTCTGGCCTGGAGAATTCCATGGACTGTATAGTCCATGAGGTCACAAAGAGACAGGATTGAGTGACTTGCACTCACTTCAAGACCATTGTGGGACTTAGAAAAATGGTACATCTGTGTAAATCCATGAATTTGGAGATAACTTGCTTTGGCAGCAATAGAAAACTAATACAAATGTTATCAGGTGCTCTAGAATATCAGTACTTGGAGAAAAATTGATCCCGGCCACAGAGTAGATTGAGGTAACATAGCTAAACTTCATGCTACTGACTTGATACTGCATAAAATATCATAGACCTTTTGTTGTTTTTCAGCCACTCAGTTGTGTCTCACTCTTTGGGACCCCATGGACTGCAGCATGCCAGGCTGCCCTGTGCTTCACCATCTCCTGGAGTTTGCTCAAACTCATGTCTATTGAGTAGGTGATACCATTCAACCATCTCATCCTCTGTCATCTCCTTCTCCTGCGTTCAATCTTTCCCAGTATCAGGGTTTTTTCTAATGAGTTGGCTCTTTGTATCAGGTGGCCAAAGTATTGGAGTTTCAGCACCAGTCCTTCTGGTGAATATTTAGGGTTGATTTTCTTTGGGATTGATTAGTTTGATCGCCTTGCTATCCAAGGGACTCTCGAGTCTTATCCAACACCACAGACTGTTAACAGTATATATAACAAGCTATAATGGAAAGAAAATAAAATCACTTGGAGGAAGATATGAAGAGAGAATTTAAAACCAGTGGGAAAAACTCAAAACTGGTAGAATTTTGAAGCAGACACAAGTATTCTACTGGTAATGGGAATAAAATGTTCCAGCAGAGAAAAGAAAGAAATGAATTACACCTTGAGTACGCAAGGGAGCCTAACATACTTCCCTGACATGTAAATTGGAAACCAGAGTGAAATATCACCAGGTTAGTGAGGAAGGCAGAAAGGCATTGAAGACCTAGACCAAAGACATTTGGCATGAGTGTGGAAGGTATGTTCCAGAAACTACACTGGTGCTTTGTGTGGGGTGACCTACAAGTTGAAAGGGAAAAGTAGATTTGGTCCAGATCAGGCAAAGTCTTGGATATCTTCCTAAAATGTTTTGACTTTCTTACAGGCCGAAGGTCACAAACTAGAGGCTTGTGGAGGTATTTTAGTTGGCTGTCATATTATTTTTGTACGTACTAGGGATTTTTTGTTTGTTTTATTGTGTTTTGTTTATAATTTGAATTACAAAATTAAAAACATTTTTTAAATTGGGAGAACATAAAGTTCTAGACATCCAGCTTTACTTGGGAAAAAAATGACAGCAAAAATTTAAAACAGATGATTTGACCACATTTGACCTCATTTGACCACAAATGGTTAGAGCCAAGTAGTTTCTGATGCCATAGTCTAGGCCTGTTCTTGCCATTCTATAGTTTTCAAACTCTCCACCACTCACTCTTGTTAAGATATCTGCCTACCTAAGAAATATTTATACCTGCTGGACTTCCATGGGCATTTGTGTTTGCAACCTCTGCTGTAAACAAGTGGTAACCATTGAAGAGTTTTAAGGTAAAATCTGTGATTTGGAGAGAAAACCCTAGTAGCAATCTTAAGATACCCTCTTGCCTTCTGATGGCACATTATGCATATTTCTGCCATTGCACTTACATTAGTACCACATTAGGTTAAAATGATCTATTTCCATGTTCACTGTCTCCTCTTCTAGACAGTGAAATTTTATAAAAGGTCAGAGACGTTCCTTATTCTCCTGTGATTCTTTGTTACCTAGTGTCCTGGTTGGCAAGTACTAGACACTGAATGAAAGACAAGGATGGGTGAAACTCTAGAAGCAGAGATAGGTAGGGAGAATATTAACCTCATCTCGGGGAAATATAATGAAGGCTGAATTAAGGTGGACCAATGATCATGATAAGAAGGTCCGATTATCAAAGATATTTAGAAAGAAGTATTAATTGGATTTGGCAACTGATTTGGTAAGGAAGATGAAGAAAAAGAGAAATAAAAAAATGGCTCTGAGATGATGATCAGGCTATGTGGAGTTATTTCTCATGATTTATTGTTCACCAATTCAAAGAGAGTTACTATTCCGTCCCAGGACTTGAGCCTCCTCTATTCCACAGAGCATGTGGTAGAAGATGTTCCTACTGAGAAGCAGTAGAAAAGCTCAATGGGCACAACAGAAGGTACATGAAGAATCTTCTGGGATGCTGGTAACGTTTTGTTTCTTGATGCAGGTGCTGGTCACACCTGGCATATTTTTCCAAATTTTATTGAGCTGTATGTATGCAATTTGTATATTTTTTGTATGTTCATTATAGCTCGATAAAGTTTGTTTTAACTTTAAAGCTTATTTCATGGGGAATGACCATGTTCATCACAAGTTGAAAGATAAATCAATCTTTGACCAAATTTTTTAACTGATTTGGCACTAATCCCAAAAATGTTCATAGTAAGTAAAAGAAATGTTGTCTTCAATTACTTGACTCAATTTGATTTTCATTTTAGTTGGGAATGTGCTTTTTATCCCCTTCCCCCCACCTCTAAGAAAAGAAAAGCTGGTGGCTAGAAACAAAAAGATTTGGATTGATCAAATCTCATCCCCTTCTTACATGTGTGCTATGTGTGCATGCTCAGTAGCTCAGTTATGTCTGACTCTTTGAGACTCCAAGTATTGCAGCCTGTCAGGCTTCTCTGTCTATGGAATTTTACAGGCAAGAATACTGGAGTGGATTGCCATTCCCTTCACTAGGTGATTTTCCTGACCCAGGGATCATACCTGAGTTTCCTGCATCTCCTGCATTGGCAGTTAGATTCTTTACCACTGCCCAACCTGGGAAGCCCCCTTATTATGTGTGGCCTTGGGAAAATAAATTAACTTCTCTAATGTTGAGTTTCCTCATATGTAAAATGACAGCATAATACCATAAGAATCTATTAATATGGCTTTGTGAGGATGAAGCTAGTTTATCTCAAAGTGTAAGTCATTTGTGACCCCATGGACTGTAGCCCACCAGGCTCCTCTGTCCATGGGATTCTCCAGGCAAGAATACCAGAGTGGGTAGCCATTCCCTTCTCCAGATCATCCTGAACCAGAATCAAGCCTGGGTCTCCTGCATTGCAGGTGGATTCTTCACCTGCTGAGCTACCAGGGAAACCCAGTTTATCTCAAAGTACTTTTTAAATCATGTTACATTATTCAAATATATATCATGTACAATATACATTAAGTATTCTGCTAGCCACTAAGGATGCAAGGATTAATAAAGCATAGAGATAAATATTCAAAGAGTATGATTTTTAAAATATAGTTAAATAAGATATAATAACATGTAGATATGGATTTAAATACAAAGATATTTAATTATGTTTTCATTCAACACTTTCTTGCAATTTTTCTAGAAGAATAATATTCTACTAGTAGTTTGCAGCCTAGGACCATGAATTGTAGGCTAATTCAGGTTCCATGCTTGTTTGTATTTCTCCACCACTGAGCTACACTTTTGCTGTGTTAACTAAGTATAACTGGATGATGGTGTATTTATTTTTTAATGTAATAAATTATGTTTAAAGGAGTGTTTAATACACATAAGGCATTTAAGTCTGTCTTACCCAGATCCTTTGAATCACAAAGAAATCCTCTACAATGACAATGACTGTACTACATATCTGGCAGTTTTGTGACACTGGAAAATTCCAGTGGAAAAAAATTGAAATAAGCCACAAGAAAACTATCAAATTCAGTCTGAGTAAATGTAGGTACTTAGATCACTTCCCTGCTCATCTCTCCGCCCTCTTCCATAGATAATACATTAAAATCCATTTAGTATGAGAGCTTCTCTATAATAGTATGTTCTATTGCTTCAGCAATTATGTAGGGAGTGAGAGTAGTCTAATTCCAAATAGCTGGCCCATTTGAAGCTGCAAAAAAAAAAAATGACACCAAGTGAAAGCTGGGTCACGGTGCTAACAGATCTAAATATATCCACTCAGCTAAATGAACCAAGTTGCTTTCTAATTTATAATAGAAAAATGTTTTAGATTATTTAGTCACAGAGAAATTCACATGGGAATAAAGCTGAAAACAAATCTAGAAAAGTTACCCTACCAGTGTTTCAATTTGCATCCCAGGTTCACATTGGTAGGATTACCTAGGCATATCCCAATTATTAATATGCTGTAAGGCTATACATCTATTAAATAATGATGTATATCTTTTGTTGTTGTTCAGTTGCTAAGCTGCATCCAACTTTTGCAACTCCATGGACTGCAGTATGTCAGACTGCCCTGTTCTTCACTATCTCCCAGAGTTTTCTCAAATTCATGTCCACTGAGTTGCTGATGCCACCCAACCATCTCATCTTCTGTTGCCCCTTTCTTCTTCTGCCTTCAATATTCCCCAGCATCATGGTCTTTTCCAATTAGTCAGCTCTTCACATCAGGTGGCCAAAGTATTGGAGCTTCAGCTTCAGCATCAGTCCTTCCAATGAATATTCAGGACTGCTTTCCTTTAGAACTGACTGGTTGGATCTCCTTGCAGTCCAAGTGACTCTCAAGAGTCTTCTCCAGCACCACTGTTCAGTTCAGTTCAGTCACTTAGTTGTGTCTGACTCTACAACCCCATGGACTGCAGCACGCCAGGCCTCCCTGTCCATCACCAGCTCCCGGAGTTTACTCAAACTCATACCCATTGAGTTGGTGATGCTATCCAAGCATCTCATCCTCTGTCGTCCCCTTCTCCTCCCACCTTCAATCTTTCCCAATATCATGGTCTTTTCAAATGAGTCAATAGTTTGAATCAGGTGGCCAAAATTTTGGAGTTTCAGCTTCAACTTCAGTCCTTCCAATGAATATTCAGGACTGATTTCCTTTAGGATGGACTGGTTGGATCTCCTTGCAGTCCAAGGAACTCCCAAGAGTCTTCTCCAACACCACTATTTGAAAGCACCAATCTTTGGTGTTCAACCTTCTTTATGGCCCAACTCTCACAGCCATACATGACTACTGGAAAAACCATAGCTCTGTCTATATAGATCTTTGAGGGCAAAGTGATGTCTCTGCTGTTTAATATGCTATCTAGTTTTTTCATAACTTTCTTCCCAAAGAGCAAGCATCTTTTAATTTCAAACTGCAGTCACCATCCACAGTGATTTTTGGATCCCAAGAAAAGATCTGTCACTGCTTCCACTTTTTCCCCTTCTTCCAGTCCCATTGTACATATGTCCTAAATCACTTCAGTCGTGTCTGACTCTTTGCCACCCTATAGACAGTAGCCCACCAGATTCCTCTGTCCATGGGATTCTCCAGGCAAGAACACTGGAGTGGGTTGTCATTTCTTCTTTCAGGGGATCTTCCTGACCCAGGGTTCGAACCCATGTCTCTTATGTCTTCTGCATTGGCAGGCAAGTTCTTTATAACTAGTGCCAGCTGGGAAGCCCTCTGGTCCCATCACTTCACGGGAAATAGAAGGGGGAAAAGTGGAAGACCTTTAAAGCAAAATTAAAAAGTTCTAGAAGCATAGAAACACATGGAAACAGAATCTTTTGTCAAGACAAAACCAGATAATTTTGGTTTAGGAGTACAAACCACTTTTCATAGTTAGAGTCTCTGATGACCACCAATTTAAAGTGACAAAAATGACTAGGAACCTATTGGCTTAAAGTGTTTAACAAAAAGTCTGTGAACACTGTTATGTCAGAATGTGGTGGGGGGGGAAAGAAAAGAGCTTTAATCAAAATCTGAATAGATAAATCCTTTTCTTCCAGAAAGAAATCTTTTTCTTCTTGGAAGACTTCTTCCCAATTTTCTTAAAATGGAAGCAAAGATACCCTTCTAGAGCTTCTCTGGTGGCTCAGTGGTAAAGAACCTGCTTACAAATGCAGGAGAGGCAACTTCCAATCCCTGAGTGAGGAAGATCTCCTGGAGAAGGAAATGGCAACCACTTCAGTATTCCTGCCTGGGAAGCCCCATGGACAGAGGGGCCTGGTGGGTGACAGGCCATGAGGTCACAGAGGAGTGGGACATGACTTAGTGACTAAACAACAGCAAAGATACCCTGCACCCCCACCAAAGAAGTGCAACAGAACGTTAAGGGGAAAGGGAGGAGGGGGAAGGAGTCCTAAGGCTCAAAGTAGAAGGTTCCATCAACTTCACTATCCATGTAAAAACATTTTGAAGCCTAAAAAAGATAAACAATGGCCACACACAGTTCTATTTTTTAAAAAATGAATGGGAAGAGTTTCAAACTTAAATGTTTACTGGGAATCTTAAAAACTAAGATTAAAGAAAATTCCTATACTAATCTAGATACAAAAATAATTTTTTGAAGTTATAGCAAAAGGAACAAAAATCATCCTGATTTTAGATAGTCACCAACACTAAAAAGATGGAAGATTTTTCCAGTATATGGTTAGTGGATGCTTGTGGGAAAACATGGGGACCCCTATTCCTGGTTAACTTGTTGTCTACCAAAGCAAGAGGAATCCATTCAAACATGCTCAAGTGATGAGAAAAATATGCCATTTGTATATTCATTGGCATGGGGTGACAGGGGTAAAATGTGCTCTATCTGGCTAAAAAATTAACCAAAATCAAAGTATCGAGAATGTGAAAATTGAGGCATCCCTGGTGGTCCAATGGCTAAGACTCTACACTCTCAATGCAGGGGACCCAGGTTAGATCCCAGGTTAGGGAACTATATCTCACATGCTGCAACTGAGACCTGGAACTGTTAAATAAATAAAAATAAATAAATATTTATTAAAAAGAATGTGAAAATCGTTGTATTTATAGTCTATGCTGCTGCTGCTGCTAAGTCGCTTCAGTTGTGTCCGACTCTGTGTGACCCCATAGACAGCAGCCCACCAGGCTCCTCTGTCGCAGGATTCTCTAGGCAAGAGTACTTGGGTGGATTACCCAAGTGTGTTGCTATTTCCTTCTACATTATAGTCTATGAGTGAATATCAAAAGACATTAAAAGTAAAGTATAAATAATCATTAAAAATATCTGTTTAGGTAGAGTTCCCCCAGACATAGAGCTTGAGGCATGGATTTAAGAGCAAGTATTTTCTTCAGGATGCTAAGAAACATGTAGAGGAATAAGAAAAGGAAAGTAACCAGTATAGGATAAGTCAACAAGCCAGTTACCTTGAGGGTGACTAGAGTTTAATCCCACAAACTGTGCAAATTGCATGTCCCAGTTATGGAACCCAAGGGGCAAGAGAGCTGGGCTGTTTATATATCAGTGCTCGCCAGCCATTTGTTGAGAAACTTCAGGAGTGGGTTATTCAGATAAATTTCCAGCCTGGATTTTGGGCAGAGCCCCCTGTGCAGTCTTGAGGACCTGAAGTGTAGCATGGGATGTGACAATCAGCAGGAGCACAGGGCAGGGGTTACAGCCAGGGGAATGTCAAGTGCCACAGACAGGGGGCACTGCAGGCTAGTTAGGACTCTGAATGCAAGCAGCCAAATTGATTCTTAAAGATGATTTTATAGAGAGAAAAAAAATGCAGAGTGTAAGCTGACTCACAGCTCCAGATTAAATAAATATAATTCTGAGAATTAAAGAAGAGGAGATAAGGGAGAGAGATAAATCCATGGCAAACTTCTTATTGATTGTACATGAAAGAGAAAATGTTACTATTGGCTGAAAATTACAGAAATATAGGTTTAGCTCAGGTCTTCCCTGGTGGTTTAGCTGGTAAAGAATCTGCCTGAAATGTTGGGAGACCTGGGTTCAGTCCCTGGGTTGAGAAGATCCCTTGGAGAAGGGAACAGCTACCCTCTCCAGTATTCTGGCCTGGAGGATTCCATGGACTATACAGTCAATGTGGTCACAAAGAGCCAGACACAGCTGAATGACCTTTACTTTCAATAGTTAGGTGGCACTAGTGGTAAAGAGAAGAAGGCAATGGCACCCCACTCCAGTACTCTTGCCTGGAAAATCCCACGGACGGAGGAGCCTGGAAGGCTGCAGTCCATGGGGTCGCTGAGGGTCGGACACGACTGAAGCAACTTAGTAGTAGTAGTAGTAGTAGTGGTAAAGAACCAGCCTGCCAATGCAGGAGACATAAGAAGCGCGGGTTCGATCTCTGGGTTGGGAAGATCCCCTGGAGTAGGAAATGACAACCCGCTCTGGTGTTCTTGCCTGGAGATCCCATGGACAGAGGAGCCTGGCAGGCTATAGTCCATAGGGTTGCAAAGAGTAGGACACGACTAAAGTGACTTGGCATGCACTCAGGCTTAGTTTAACCATATGTTTGACAAAATTAAGGGCAACTACAAGGTTCCAAATAGGAAAAGGAGTACGTCAAGGTTATATATTGTCACACTGCTTATTTAACTTATATGCAGAGTACATCATGAGAAACGCTGGGCTGAAAGAAGCAGCTGGAATCAAGACTGCTGGGAGAAATATCAATAACCTCAGAGATGCAGATGACACCACCCTTATGGCAGAAAGTGAAGAAGAACTAAAAAGCCTGTTGATGAAAGTGAAAGAGGAGAGTGGAAAGGTTGACTTAAAGCTCAACATTCAGAAAACGAAGATCATGGCATCTGGTCCCATCACTTCATGGGAAATAGGTGGGGAAACAGTGGAAACGGTGTCAGACTTTATTTTGGGGGGCTCCAAAATCACTGCAGATGGTGATTGCAGCCATGAAATTAAAAGATGCTTACTCCTTAGAAGGAAAGTTATGACCAACCTAGATAGCATATTCAAAAGCAGAGATATTATGTTGCCAACAAAGGTGCATCTAGTCAAGGCTATGGTTTTTCCTGTGGTCATGTATGGATGCGAGAGTTGGACTGTGAAGAAAGCTGAGCACTGAATAACTGATGCTTTTGAACTGTGGTGTTGGAGAAGACTCTTGAGAGTCCCTTGGACTGCAAAGGAGATCCAATCAATCCATCCTAAAGGAGACCAGTCCTGGGTGTTCATTGGAAGGACTGATGCTGAGGTTGAACGTCCAATACTTTGGCCACCTCATGCGAAGAGCTGACTCATTGGAAAAGACCCTGATGGTGGGAGAGATTGGGGGCAGGAGCAGAAGGGGACGCCAGAGGATGAGATGGCTGGATGGCATCACCGACTCGATGTGCATGAGTTTGAGTAAACTCTGGGAGTTGGTGGTGGACAAGGAGGTCTGGCGTGCTGCGATTCATGGGGTTGCAAGGAGTCGGACATGACTGAGTGACTGAACTGAACTGAACTGAGCAAGGGAATAAAATGCTAGTTATTTTCTTTCTAAATTGCTACACTCAGGAGAATGTCAAAGGCTTGCACCCAGTTTAACTTTGTGTTTGAGAAAATTAAGGGCAGCTACAAGGGAATAAAATACTAGTTATTTTCTTTCTATATTGCTACACAAAATATAAGGAAACAAATGAAGGAAAACCAAAGAGAGGTAGACAGAATTAACACTACTTAGGTTTCCCTTGTAAGTATGTATGAGTAAACTGCTGTATCAAAATGCAAATGTTGTCCTTCATAATTCCTACATATGCTGCTTATGGAAAATATATAAGCAGCACAGAGTTTAAAAGTAAATAAGACACCATGTCTACATGCAATGCCAAGTCAAAATGGAAATGTTTTCCTGTGAGGAATATACAGTATGCAGTTATAAAGTAACCATTCATTGTGTTTATTTGTGGAGTTTACTAATTCGCCATGAAATACTGTTTTAGGTTAAGATAATATAAAATTTATAATGTACATGTGTGCTAAGTCATTTCAATTGTGTCCAACTCTTTGTGACCCTATGGACCATAGCTTGCCAGGCTTCTCTGTCCATGGAATACTCCAGGAAAGAATACTGGAGTGTGTTGCCATGCCCTCCTCCAGGGGATCTTCTGACCCAGGGATGGAACCCACGTCTTTTATGTCTCCTGCATTGGCAGGATAGTTCTTTACTACTAGCACCACCTTGGAAACCCATAAAACTTATAATATCCCACACTAAAATGAGGTCATTGACAAGAAACTGGCTAATGATTATCATCAATTAGAGTATTTAAGAAGTGAAAGTCACTCAGTTATGTTGGACTGTTTGCGACCCCATGGACTGTAACCCACCAGACTCCTCTGTCCATGGAATTCTCCAGGCAAAAATACTGGAGTGGGTAGTTGACTCCTTCTCCAGGGGATCTTCCCAACCCAGGGATCAAACCCAGGTCTCCCGCATTGCAGGCAGATTCTTTACCATCTGAGCCACCATGGAAACGCATTTAAGAAGAGTCTAATATTAAAAAAAACTTGAAATGCCTTGAAATCTTATAGCTTATGTAGGAGAGGCTTTCCAAGTTTGCAGCTCACACCACATTACCAATAAAATGTGAAAATGAATCAATAATGAAAAATTCTGATCAATTATGCTATAAGAGATTATTGTTTTTCTTTGCTCTATAGATGATATTTTAAAATCTGTTCTTGCTGTGGAAAAATATTACAGAAAGAAACAACCGAAGAGGACATAGGAAACAATGGAGAAAAAATAATAAAGTATATCTGACAACTAATTAATAAAAATATCATGTGAATTTTTCTGGATTTTCTGATGTTTGTGGTACTTATAAGCTTTTGAAAATGGATAAATTGCTATGTTTTTCTTTTCTCATTCTAAGTAAACATTCGCTGTCACATTTCCTTTGTGTCTGTAATCACTTGTGTGTGTATTCCTTAAAGAGAAATCCCCAAATCTATGCTTCAACCCCACAAAATCTGGGTCCAACTCAGCATATGGACATTTGTGATTTTCAAAGCTAATGCCAAATTTCCTTCTACTGAGGACATGCCAACTCAGATTCCCACCAGCAATTATGAACATGCTTGTTTCCTCCAAACAATTTTGAGAAGTAATAGCTATGAGGAGAGTCCTGAACTTCCACCTATTGATGATCTGGTGATAGATAAACATCAGTGAACTAGCCTGGAAAGCCCAGGAAGAGATCACAGAATCTATATGAAGAACATAGCATATAGTCTTTGAAGTGGCACTTCAAATCAGTGGAGAAATAAAAAGTGATTCAATAAACTGCTTGGAAAATAAACCTGAGAAAACAGTGGTGGCAGATATGTATTTCATTCCAGGTAGCAAGCTAACTTTTGCATGGATTAGAAATAAAGTGTTAAAAATATTAAAAGTATAGACACATATTCATCTCATTTATGGATGTGAACACTTGACTAATCAAAAATCTGTAAAAAATAGTAAGCCACAAAGGAAATTATTAGTGAATTAAATTTAATTTAGTCACATAAAATTAATATCATAAAAATTATATATCATAAAATTTTTGGAAAGATATTTCCATATGTTTCATATATATGATAAACATAAAATTTCTGTAATAGGAAAAAATTTTTGGTGGAAAAATAGGCAAATAGGAATTTGAGAATAGAAAAATACAAATGGTCAATAAATATAATAAACATCCAACCTCATTAGTAGTTAAATTTAAACATATTTCATAATAATGTGAACAATGTCTTTGCTTTTCAACTAGGTGAATATTTTGGTACTGTTGTTGCTATTGTTCATAATGGTGAATATGCAGTAAAACAGACCCTTTTACTCACCATTTCTAACAATGTACCTTATTTTCTATAGGACAATTTGACGACGTGAATAAATTTTCAGAATGTAAATTATTGTTCCTGTTACTATGAATTATTGCAAAGGAATGTACAAGAATTGGATGCAGATTTATGACCTAGAATGTCCAGTGCAGTGGTATTTATAATAGCAGACATTTAGAAACAACTCAAATTTCTGAGGATTAAGATCAAATATAACAACACAATCATATGATGAAATCCCATGAGACCACAAGAAAAGTTATGCCTTTAAGGAGAATTAGTCATGGTAGGAAATGTTCATGGCATATGTTAGGTGAAACACCAGGATTCAAATATCTCTTTTTTCGGGCTCTTTTCAAGCACTGGCTGTGCTTTCTGCTTAGATACTATTCATCATACTGTCTACCCTCTAATGGATGAGGATAAGAGGCTTGTGGAAGCTTCCTGGTGGGATTGACTGGTTGTGGGGAAAACTGGGTCTTGCTCTGGTGGGCAAGACAATGTATATAAAATCTTAAATCCCATTTTCTGCTGATGGGTTGGGCTGTGTTTCCTCCCTATAGTTTGGCCTGAGGTCAAACTATGTTATGGGTAATGGCAGTTTAGTTCAGTCACTCAGGCATGTCTGACTCCTTGCAACCCCATGGACTGCAGCACATAGTCTTCCCTGGCCATCACCAACTCCCAGAGCTTGCTCAAACTCATGTCCATTGAGTCAGTGATGCCATCCAACCATCTCATCCTCTGTCCTCCCCTTCTCCTCCTGCTTTCACTCTTTCCCAGCATTAAGGTCTTTTCTAATGAGTCAGCTCTTCATATCAAGTGGCCAAAGGATTGGAGCTTCAGCTTCAGCATCAGTCATTCCAATGAATATTCAGGATATATTTCCTTTACGATTTTCTGGTTTGATATCCTTGTAGTGAAGGGACTCTCAGAGTCTTCTCCAACACCACGGTTCAAAAGCATCAATTCTTCAGTGGTCAGCTTTCACGTGGTGAAAGCTCTCACATCCATACACGACTACTGGAGAAATCACATCTTCGACTAGATGGACAATTGTGGCAAAGTAATCTCCTGCTTTTTAATATTCTGTGTAGGTTTGTCATAGCCTTTCATCTAAGAAGCAAGCGTCTTTTAATTTCATGGCTGCAGTCACCAACCACAGTGATTTTAGAACCCAAGAAAATAAGTCTGTAACTGTTTCCATTGTTTTGCCATCTATTTACCATGAAGTTCACAATAAAGGACAGAAATGGTATGGACCTAAGAGAAGCAGAAGATATTAAGAAGAGGTGTCAAGAATACATAGAAGAACTATATAGAAAAGATATTAATGACTCAGATAACTATGATGTTGTGATCACTCACCTAGAGTCAGACATCCTGGAGTGCAAAGTCAAGTGGGCCTTAGCAAGCATCACTACAAACAAAGCTAGTGGAGGTGATGGGATTCCAGTTGATCTATTTCAAATTCTAAAAGATGATGCTGTGAAAGTGCTGCACTTAATATGCCAGTAAATTTGGAAAACTCAGCAGCGGCCACACTACTGGAGAAGGTCAGTTTTCATTTCAATCCCAAAGAAGGGCAATGACAAAGAATGCTCAAACTACTGCATAATTACACTCATTTCACATGCTAATAAGGTCATGCTCAAAATTCTCTAAGCTAGGCTTCAACAATACATGAATCGAAAACTTTCAGGTGTGCAAGCTGGATTTAGAAAAGGCAGAGGAACCAGACAGAGGTTTTGAACTGGATGTGGAACACCAGACTGGTTCCAAATTGGGAAAAGAAGTACTTCAAGGCTATATATTATTACCCTGCTTATTTAACTTCTATGTATAGTACATCATGTGAAATGTCCAGATGGATGAAGCACAGCTGGAATCAAAACTGCCAGGAGAAATATGAATAACCTCAGATATGCAAATAGCACCAGCCTTATGGCAGAAAGTGAAGAGGAACTAAAGAGCCTCTTGACGAAGGTGAAGAGGAGAGTGATAAAGCTGGCTTAAAACTCAACGTTCAAAAAACTAAGATCATAGCATCAAGTCCCATCACTTCATGGCAGATAGATGAGGAAACAATAGAAACAATAAGAGATTTTATTTTCTTTGGCTCTAAAATCACTGCAGATGATGAGTGCAGCTATGAAATTAAAAGACACTTGCTCCTTGGAAGAAAAGCTACAAACCTAGACAGTGTATTAAAAAGCAGAGACATTACTTTGCCTACAAAGATTCTATAGTCAAACTATGCTTTTTCCAATAGTTATGTATGGATGTGAGGGTTGGACCATAAAGAAGGCTGAGTGCTGAAGAATTGATGCTTTTGAACTGTGATTTAGAGAAGATTCTTGAGAGTCTCTTGGACTGTACAGAGATCAAACCAGTAATCCTAAAGAAAATCAACCCTGAATATTCATTGGAAAGACTGATGCTGAAGCTGAAACTCCAATATTTTGGTCACCTAATGCAAAGAGCCGACTCTTTGGAAAAGACCCTGTTGCTGGGAAAGATAGAAGGCAAGAGGAGAAGGGGATGACAGAGGATGAGATGGTTAGATGACATCACTGACTCGATGGACATGAGTTTTAGCAAACTCCGGGAGATGTTGAAGGACAGCGAAGCCTGGTGTGTTGCAGTCCATGGGGTCGCAAAGAATAGGACACAACTAAGCAACTGAACAACAACTATTCTCCAAGATCTTCTAATGGCTTCCTCCTTATCTTTCAAATCTCACTGCAAATGTTCCTGGCTCAGAATGGCTTCCAGAGCCCGCTGGTGAAAGCAACCCTTCCTCACATCTACCTCTGGGAACCAGAACTTTATTTCACCTTTCCCACCATTTGTTATACCTAAAATTTTCTTGGTCCTTTTGTTTAAATATTTATTGCCTATCATTCTTCATGCTCTACCCCCAGTACACACAATATAATCGATGCTCATTGGCTGTTTTTATCATTACTGAGTCTCTACCTCAACAATGGACTATTGCTGGTCAGCCAATGACTAATGGACAAATGCATGGGAAAAAAGAGTGGAAGAAAATATACCAGATTTTATTTTTAAGTGCCCATCTCTGAGTGGTGATATGATAGGTGCTTCTTATCTTCTGCTTTATGTGTGTTTGAGTCTTTAGGCTTTTTTGTAGACATACAATCAGGAAAAATAAGGTAATCTCCTCAGTGTTGATAGTCCAGCTCAATGTTAATAGTCCAGTTTATAGTCCAGTGATTCTTCAGACTTTTTGTAGACACACAATCAGGAAAAATAATGTAATCTCTTCAGTGTTCATAGTCCAGCTCATAGTCTATCTTCTCCATTCAGCCGTCACAAATTCCTTTGGAAGTGAACTAATCACCAAAAAAAAGAGCACTCATGCAGCATTCTACACCTCTTTTATAATACTCACCACATTCTGTCTCTTTACAAACCAGCATCCCAACAGATCATAGACTTTTCTCATACAATATCTATGCCTTCATATCTATCTGTCTGTCTGTCTATCCAGATACTAGCAAAGTATTTGGAACATTGGGTATTCCATAAGTGTTGAAAGTATTTATCCTGAAACATGTATACCAAGATGCTGCTGCTGCTGCCAAGTCACTTCAGTCGTGTGCTACTCTGTGCGACCCCATAGACGGCAGCCTGCCAGGCTCCCCCGTCCCTGGGATTCTCCAGGCAAGAACACTGGAGTGGGTTGCCATTTCCTTCTCCAATGCAGGAAAGTGAAAAGTGAAAGTGAAGTCGCTCAGTCATGTCCGATCCTCAGCGACCTCATGGACTACAGCCTTCCAGGCTCCTCCATCCATGAGATTTTCCAGGCAATAGAGAACAATTATCTTAAAGCAAACACCCATGGAACCCTCAGCCTCAACAACAAATGCAACATTGCTGGCATTTCAGAAGCTCTTTGCATGCTTGTTCCTAATTTTGACCCTCTTGTTTCTTCTCAAATGTAACTCATATTATGAATTATTAAGCAATCACTTGCTTGATTTCATCATCTTAAAATAATCCTAAACATTGACTGCTAACTGAATCTTGCATAACTGGAATCATAAAGCTTCTTTGGGGCAGTGTTATGTTTGTGAGGTTTATCCACGTTTAATATATACCTGCAGTTCATTAATTTTTAGTGCTGTATACTATTCAATGGATAGTTTATTCATTCCACTGTGGTGGACATTTTTGATGTTTTTCATTTTGGGCTTCTCTGAATAATATTACTAATGTCTGTGAATATTCTCATTCATGGTTGGTGCTTATTTCTGGTAGGTGTAACTATAAGTGAAACTGCCGGTTTATCCGGCAAGTGTATTTTTAAATTTAGTAGATGTTGTCAAACTCCTTTCTAATGTGACTGCATCAGATATTACACTTACATTAGTCACACCTGGGAGTTCCCACTGCCCCATAACTTTGGTTGTTTTGGTCATTTTATTTTAATACTAGTCATCCTGATTCAGTCCTGTCTGACTCTTTGTCAGACTCTTTGTTCCCATGGAAACTTCTCCAGGTCAGAATATTGGAGTGGGTAGCCTTTCTCTTCTCCAGGGGATCTTCCCAACCCAGGGATCAAGCCCAGCTCTCCAACATTGTAGGTGGATTCTTTACCAGCTGAGCCACAAGGAAAGCCCAAGGTATATGTTGCTGCTGCTGCTGCTCCTCTAAGTCACTTCAGTCGTGTCCAACTCTTCATGACCCCATGGACTGCAGCCTACCAGGCTTCTCCGCCCATTGGATTTTCCAGGCAAGAGTACTGGAGTGGGATGCCATTGCCTTCTCTGAGGTATATGTTAGTATTCCCTTAATTAGCAATACTGTTATGACTCTTCCACAAGTAGTACATTGACTACTTGTGTTTCCTGGGTGTGAGATGCCTGTTTAAACCTCTTGCAAAAATGGTCTTCAAACTGGAAACATAAAACCTCATCAACTGTAAACTCATGAATAATGGTTCTGATTATATTTCTATTATCAATGCCAATTGTGTTCAGATTTTGCCTTGATTATAGGAATAAGAAGAAAAAGCTTTATTGAAAAGTAAAAAAAAATTTTTTTTAAAAGAATGAGAAAAAAATTAAAAAAAATAAAAATTCTTAATGGAAAAAATAAATAAATAAACTTCAGAATCTTGTCAAGACCCTCTTTCTTTTCCTTCCCCCAAAGATTCCCACTGTGGTTTTATAAGAATCATATTAAATGCATTGATTAATTTGGAGCTAAATGAAAAAAATAAATAAAAATAAAAATAAATTTATCTCATCAATCCTTACTAATGGAGGAAACACATACTAAAATTATGGAATTTTTAGACAACAATCAAATTTATAGAAATAAAGAAAATTGATACCAAGAGAAAAAAGTTTTATATGCTAGTCAATAAAAGAAGAAATTTTAAAAAGAACTAATGAATTTGTGACTAGTATGTTGAAAAAAGCACAATAAAATAGATTGTAACAATATAAAAAGAACTTTAAAAATGAAAATAGGAATTAATAAATTAGAAAGTAGAAAAAGAATAGAACTAAAAAAAAAAAACAAAAAAACCCAACCTCATATGTGCGTACTGAGTCATGTCTGACTCTTTATGACCCCCTGAACTCTAGCCCACCAGATTCCTCTGTCCATGGGATTTCCCAGGCAAGAATACTGGAATGAGCCACCATTTCCTTCTCCAGGGTATCCTCCTGACCCAGAGTTTGAACCCACATTTCCTGTGTCTCCCGCACTGGCAGGTGGATTCTTTACCACTGAGCCACATGAATGGCTTTTAAAGAGTAAAATTTAAATTTTAAAGAGTAAAATTAAAAAATATACATCCAAATGCTGGTTTTTTGAGAAACTCAATAAAATAATCATTAACTACTTTAAGGGGAAAAAGAAAGGTATAATTATACCAAAATAATAATAATAATAACAAAGGAAATTTAAAGAATCATAAGAAAGCTTTTGTACAGTTTCATACAAATAAACTGAAAATTTGGATTAAACAAATAATTTTCTAGAAAAATATAACTTAAAATTTATCTCAAATGAAATACACAATATTAAAAGACATTTTATATAGGGGAAAAAAAGATAATTTTTTTCAAAGAAACAACCTCACGGTTACCAGATCTGAGGAGTTTGTCCCAAATCCTAAAATTTACCATGCTATTTCATGACTGAAAGCATTGAATAATGGAAATTTTCAATGGAAAATTGAAATTTTGGAAATGGAAATTTTCCAAAATTTTTAATTGATACCCACATTACTATATGTAACATTAATAATGCAATAATAATACTGGGAAACCAAAACTACCAAACCAAAATTATAAATGAAATATTTCCAACTATATGAATAATACATTATGATCAAGTGCAATTTGATACAAGGTATGTCATACTGTTTCAATGTTAGGAAATTAATTGGGATAATATATTATTATATTTAAGGATACTAATGATGTGATCATTTCAAAGCAAATTCAAAAAGCATATGACAATATTTAAGATTCTTGAGACATAAAAAAGAAACAAGAAAATAAAGACAGATGAATAGTCAGTATAACAAACTATTTTATGTCAACTCCAGAATCATGATTAAAGAGAAAATACTAGATTCAGGAACAAGACAAGGAGTTCCACTACTGCTATTTTATTTAACATATTACAGGTAAAAAGTCATAACAATTAAGCAACAGAAAAATATCAAAGTTACAAAATTTGAAAAGGATAAAATGACTGTATCCCTATTGCAGGTGGTATTATTATATAACCAGAAAAGTGAAAATTATAAAAAATATTTAAGAAATAAGATGTTGGATAAGTTTGGGGAGTACAAAATCCATTGTTTTCACACACATAAACAATAAGATATATATATATAGCATTATAGATTTATATATTTAGTAAATATATATTATTTTAATAAGAAAATAATTATAATAAAGCAAACATAATTATGGGCTTCCTAGGTAGCATTAGTGGTGAAAAAGCCACCTGCCAAAGCAGGAAACATAAGAGACGCAGGTGTGATTACTGGGTTGGGAAGATTCCCTGGAGGAGGGCGTGGCAACACTGTCCAGTATTCTAGCCTGGAGAATCCCGTAGACAGATTAGCCTGGCAGGATACAGTCCATAGCATTGCAAAGAGTCAGACATGACTGAAGCGACTTGGCATGCAGGCACGCAAACATAATTATAATTTTACCTTGATTTTATAATTAGAATAAAATTTTTAAATGTATCTAGCTATGTTTAATGTTTTTATAAATAATAAAGACCCAATAACAACCATTAAATTCTGGAAAGACAAAGCAGTAATGATGAGAATAGCCTTACCAGACATTACGGTATATTATAAAGTTTCAATAATTAAAACCATACCATATCAGTGCATAAACAGATACACAGGACAATGGAACAGAAAATTACTTATGAAAAAGATCCAAACACATCTAGAAACTTAGTTTATAATTAGATAATATTTCAAATCAGGTAGCTGCCTGAGAAAAATAATGTTAGGACTATATCCAACACCCTTCATGGGAATAATGCCAAATGGATCAGCTATTTAATTATTTTAAAAAAAGCCATGAAACACTAAATTTAAAATTTAGATAGTTTCTTTATACTTTTGAAGTAAAGATAGCCTTTCTATGATCCAAAACCTGTAAGTTATAAAGGAAATTTTGACTACATAAAAGTTTTTTTAACTGCATTAAAAGAAAAGTCAAAGTCTAAACGTGAATGAGAAGAATAATACGCAAAAGATAAGTGAGAAAAACAGTTGATCATCACAACAAGAAGGACATATCTTCAGTTCAGTTCAGTTACTCAGTCGTGTCCGACTCTTTGCAACCCCATGAGCTGTATAGCACGCCAGGACTCCCTGTCCATCATCAACTCCCGGAGCCCACCCAAACTCATATCCATTGAGTCAGTGATGCCATCCAACCATCTCATCCTCTGTCATGCCCTTCTCCTCCTGCCCTCAATCTTTCCCAGTATCAGGGTCTTTTCAAATGAGTCAGCTCTCCACATCAGGTGGCCAAAGTATTGGAGTTTCAGCTTCAGCGTCAGACCTTCCAATGAACACCCAGGACTGATCTCCTTTAGGATGGACTGGTTGGATCTCCTTACAGTCCAAGGGACTCTCAAGAGTCTTCTCCAACACCACAGTTCAAAAGCATCAATTCTTCTGCACTCAGCTTTCATTATAGTCCAACTTTCACATCCATACATGACTACTGGAAAAACCATAGCCTTGACTAGCCTTTGTCAGCAAGCAATGTCTCTGCTTCTTAATATCTGTCTAGGTTGGTCATAAATTTCCTTCCAAGGAGTAAGCGTCTTTTAATTTCATTGCTTCAATCACAATCTGCAGTGATTTTGGAGCCCAAAAAAATAAAGTCAGCCACTGTTTCCACTGTTTCCCCATCTATTTGTTGTGAAGTGATAGGACCAGATGCCATGATCTTCGTTTTCTGAATGTTGAAGTTTAAGCCAACTTTTTCACTCTCCTCTTTCACTTTCATCAAGAGGCTCTTTAGTTCCTCTTCACTTTCTGCCATAAGGGTGGTGTCATCTGCATATCTGAGGTTATTGATATTTCTCCCAGCAATCTTGATTCCAGCTTGTGGTTCCTCCAGCCCAGCGTGTCTCATGATGTACTCTGCATAGAAGTTAAATAAGCAGGTTGACAATATACAGCCTTGAGGTACTCCTTTTCCTATTTGGAACCAGTCTGTTGGTCCATGTCCAGTTCTAACTGTTGCTTCCTGACCTGCATATAGGTTTCTCAAGAGGCAGGTCAGGTGGTCTGGTATTCCCATCTCTTTCAGCATTTTCCACAGTTTATTGTGATCCACACAGTCAAAGAGAAAGAGCAGAACAGATCACTACTCAGCACTCTTAGCACGAGGCCAGTCCTGGAGCCCCATTGTGTTGGAAATTTCAATAATCCTTTAGTGCTCAAAGGAAATCTTACTCCAAGAGCAAACATAGGGTTTTCTACCTCAATTCCACACCCTTCGAATAACAGCATGGAAACTTACTTGACCGAGATGCAGCAGGAGTTGGACAGGAGCATAGCTAGAGAACTAAGAGAAGAGTGAAGACGGTGTGCAGAGTGAAGGTACAGGCAGAAACGCTTAATGGTTCCTGTGTTCCAAGAACAGAGATGCTCCACCAGCTCACTCCTGAACCTTGTTTCCCAGCAGGTCAGGAAGGGCGGGGGTGGGGAGATACCTCTCATCCAAGGTAAGGAGCAGCGGCTGTGCTTTGCTGGAGCAGCCGTAAAGAGATATCCCACGCCCAAGGTAAGAGAACCCAAGTAAGATGGTAGGTGTTGCAAGAGGGCATCAGAGGGCAGACACACTGAAACCATACTCACAGAAAACTAGTCAATCTAATCACACTAGGACCACAGCCTTGTCTAACTCAATGAAACTAAGCCATGCCCGTGGGGCCACCCAAGATGGGCAAGTCATGGTGGAGAGGTCTGACAGAATGTGGTCCACTGGAGAAAGGAATGGCAAACCACTTCAGTATTCTTGCCTTGAGAACCCCATGAACAGTATGAAAAGTCAAAATGATAGGATACTGAAAGAGGAACTCCCCAGGTCAGTAGGGGCCCAATATGCTACTGGAGATCAGTGGAGAAATAACTCCAGAAAGAATGAAGGGATGGAGCCAAAGCAAAAACAATACCCAGCTGTGGATGTGACTGGTGATAGAAGCAAGGTCCAATGCTGTAAAGAGCAATATTGCATAGGAACCTGGAATGTCAGGTCCATGAATCAAGGCAAATTGGAAGTGGTCAAACAAGAAATGGCGAGAGTGAATGTCGACATTCTAGGAATCAGCGAACTGAAATGGACTGGAATGGGTGAATTTAGCTCAAATGACCATTATATATGCTACTGCAGGCAGGAATCCCTCAGAAGAAATGGAGTAGACGTTATGGTCAACAAAAGAGTCTGAAATGCAGTACTTGGATACAATCTCAAAAACAACAGAATGATCTCTGTTCGTTTACAAGGCAAACCATTCAATATCACAGTAATCCAAGTCTATGCCCCAACCAGTAACTCTGAAGAAGCTGAAGTTGAATGGTTCTATGAAGACATACAAGACCTTTAGAACTAACACCCCAAAAAGATGTCCTTTTCATTATAGGGGACTGGAATGCAAAAGTAGGAAGTCAAGAAACACCTGGAGTAACAGGCAAATTTGGCCTTGGAATACAGAATGAAACAGGGAAAAGACTAATAGAGTTTTGCCAAGAAAATGCACTGGTCATAGCAAACACCCTCTTCCAACAACACAAGAGAAGACTCTATACATGGACGTCACCAGATGATCAACACCGAAATCATATTGATTATATTCACTGCAGCCAAAGATGGAGAAGCTCTATACAGTCAGCAAAAACAAGACCAGGAACTGACTGTGGCTCAGATCATGAACTCCTTATTGCCAAATTCAGACTTAAATTGAAGAAAGTAGGGAAAACCACTAGACCATTCAGGTATGACCTAAATCAAATCCTTTATTATTATACAGTGGAAGTGAGAAATAGATTTAAGGACCTAGATCTGATAGAGTGCTTGATGAACTATGGAATGAGGTTCGTGACATTGTACAGGAGACAGGGATCAAGACCATCCCCATGGAAAAGAAATGGCAAAAAAGCAAAATGGCTGTCTGGGGAGGCCTTACATATAGCTGTGAAAAGAAGAGAAGTGAAAAGCAAAGGAGAAAAGGAAAGATATAAGCATCTGAATGCAGAGTTCCAAAGAATAGCAAGAAGAGATAAGAAAGCCTTCTTCAGCAATCAGTGCAAAGAAATAGAGGAAAACAACAGAATGGGAAAGACTAGAGATCTCTTCAAGAAAATTAGAGATACCAAGGGAACATTTCATGCAAAGATGAGCTCAATAAAGGACAGAAATGGTATGGACCTAACAGAAGCAGAAGATATTAAGAAGAGATTGCAAGTATACACAGAAGAACTGTACAAAAAAGATCTTCACGACCCAGAAAATCATGATGGTGTGATCACTCACCTAAAGCCAGACATCCTGGAATGTGAAGTCAAGTGGGCCTTAGAAAGCATCACTATGAACAAAGCTAGTGGAGGTGATGGAATTCCAGTGGAGCTATTCCAAATCCTGAAAGATGATGCTGTGAAAGTGCTGCACTCAATATGCCAGCAAATTTGGAAAACTCAGCAGTGGCCACAGGACTGGAAAAGGTAAGTTTTCATTCCAAACCCAAAGAAAGGCAATGCCAAAGAATGTTCAAACTACCACTCAATCGCACTCATCTCACATGCTAGTAAAGTAATGCTCAAAATTCTCCAAGCCAGGCTTCAGCAATACGTGAACCATGAGCTTCCTGATGTTCAAGCTGGTTTTAGAAAAAGCAGAGGAACCAGAAATCAAATTGCCAACATCCGCTGGATCATGGAAAAAGCAAGAGAGTTCCACAAAAACATCTATTTCTGCTTTATTGACTATGCCAAAGCCTTTGACTGTGTGGATCACAAGAAACTGTGGAAAATTTTGAAAGAGATGGGAATACCAGACCACCTGACCTGCCTCTTGAGAAACCTGTATGAAGATCAGGAAGCAACAGTAAGAACTGGACATGGAACAACAGACTGGTTCAAAATAGGAAAAGGAGTACATCAGGGCTGTATATTGTCACCTTGCTTATTTAACTTATATGCAGAGTACATCATGAGAATGCTGGACTGGAAGAAACACAAGCTGGAATCAAGATTGCTGGGAGAAATATCAATAACCTCAGATATGCAGATGACACCACCCTTATGGCAGAAAGGGAAGAGGAAGTAAAAAGCCTCTTGATGAAGGTGAAAGAGGAGAGTGAAAAAGTTGGCTTAAACTTCAACATTCAGAAAACGAAGATCATGGCATCTGGTCCCATCACATCATGGGAAATAGATGGGGAAACAGTGGAAACAGTGTCAGATTTTATTTTGGGGGGCTCCAAAATAACTGCATATAGTGACTGCAGCCATGAAATTAAAAGACGCTTGCTCCTTGGAAGGAAAGTTATGACCAACCTAGATAGCATATTCGAAAGCAGAGACATTACTTTGCCAACAGAGGTTCGTCTAGTCAAGGCTATGGTTTTTCCTGTGGTCATGTATAGATGTGAGAGTTGGACTGTGAAGAAGGCTGAGCGCCGAAGAATTGATGCTTTTGAACTGTGGTGTTGGAGTAGACTCTTGCGAGTCCCTTGGACTGCAAGGAGATCCAACTAGTCCATCCTGAAGGAGATCAGCCCTGGGATTTCTTTGGAAGGAATGATGCTAAAGCTGAAACTCCAGTACTTTGGCCACCTCATGTGAAGAGTTGACTCACTGGAAAAGACTCTGATGCTAGGAGGGATTGGGGGCAGGAGGAGAAGGGGACGACAGAGGATGAGGTGGCTGGATGGTATCACTGACTCAATGGACGTGAGTCTGTGTACTCCAGGAGTTGGTGATGGACAGGGAGGCCTGGTGTGCTGCGATTCATGGGGTCCCAAAGAGTCGGACACGACTGAGTGACTGAACTGAACTGAACTGAACGGAACACAGTCAAAGGCTTTGGCATAGTCAATGAAGCAGAAATAGATGTTTTTCTGGAACTTTCTTGCTTTTCCGATAATCCAACGGATGTTTGCAATTTGATCTCTGGTTCCTCGCCTTTTCTAAATCAGCTTGAACATCTGGAAGTTCACAGTTTACATACTGTTGAAGCCTGGCTTGGAGAATTTTGAGCATTACTTTACTAGCATGTGAGATGAGTGCAATTGTGCAGTAGTTCGAGCATTCTTTGGCATTTCCTTTATTGGGGATTGGAATGAAAACTTACCTTTTCCAGTCCTGTGGCCACTGCTGAGTTTTCCAAATTTGCTGACATATTGAGTGCAGCACTTTCACAGCATCATCTTTTAGAATTTGAAATAGCTCAGCTGGAATTCCATCACTTCCACTAGCTTTGTTCATAGTGATGCTTTCAAGGCCCACTTGACTTCACATTCCAGGATGTCTGGCTCTAGGTGAGTGATCACACCATCGTGATTATCTGGGTTGTGAAGATCTTTTTTGTACAGTTCTTCTGTGTATTCTTGCCACCTCTTCTTAATATCTTCTGCTTTTGTCAGATCCATACCATTTCTGTCCTTTATTGAGCTCATCTTTGCATGAAATGTTCCCTTGGTATCTCTAATTTTCTTGAAGAGATCTCTAGTGTTTTCCATTCTGTTGTTTTCCTCTGTTTCTTTGCATTGATCACTGAGGAAGGCTTTCTTTCTTTCCTTGCTATTCTTTGGAACTCTACATTCAAATGGGTATATCTTTTCTTTTCTCCTTTGCTTTTCACTTCTCTTCTTTTCACAGCTATTTGTAAGGCCTCCTCAGACAGCCATTTCACTTTTTTGCATTTCTTTTTTCTTGGGATAGTCTTGATCCCTGTCTCCTGTACAATGCCATGAACCTCCGTCCATAGTTTATCAGGCCCTCTGTCTATAAGATCTAGTCCCTTAAATCTATTTCTCACTCTCACTGTATAATCATAAGGGATTTGATTTAGGTCATGCCTGAATGGTTTAGTGGTTTTCCCCACTTTCTTCAATTTAAGTCTGAATTTGGCAATAAGGAGTTCATGATCTGAGCCACAGTTAGCTCCTGGTCTTGTTTTTGCTGACTGTATAGAGCTTCTTAATATATGTAATATATTTCTCATAAGGAAAAAAACTCAATACAAAATAAAAACTGGTAGAAGAGCTCTCAGAGAAAAGAAATCACAAAAAGTTATCTATCAACAAAAGCTCAATATCACCTATATAAAAAAAGGGAAATGAAATTTCAAATTCTGCAGGTATGTCAAACTTGTGGATTTTTGCTAACTTGATAAGAGGAATAGTATTTTTGGCAAGATTTTAGGGACGGAAGATTCTCATGCATTTCTATTGGAGTGTCAATTGGCACAGCACTTACAGATAAGAATCTGGCAGTATCTGTCAAAATTATAAATGCATATTCCCTTTTGCCTAACAATTCTACATCTGAGAATATGTGCCTTATGAACAGGCTTACTCATTGCAGTATTCTATCACAACTTGTTATAGTAAAAGATTACCAACAAATACTCACAGATCCATCAATAGGGAGATACTAAAATACTGGTGCTTTCACAAAATTATGCAGCCATGAAAAGAATGAGACAGACTAAGGAAAATCTTGGAACTGATATGGGCTTCCCTGATAGCTTCATTGGCAAAGAATCCACCTGTAATACAGGAGATCCCGGTTCGATTCCTGGGTTGGGAAGACCTGTTGAAGAAAGGATAGGCTACCCATTCCAGCATTCGTGGGCTTCCCTTGTGGCTCAGCTGGTAAAGAATCCGCTTGCAATGCAGGAGACTTGGGTTTGATCCCTAGGTTGGGAAGATCCCCTGGAGAAGGGAATGGCTACCTACTCCAGTATTCTGGCCTAGAGAATTCCATGGACTGCATAGAACTGATATGAAAACATCTCCCAAAAATATATTGGTGCCAGATAAGGTATAAAAGGTCTATAGCAGCCTATCATCCTGGTTAGCCCAGGGCCAAGAAGTTTGCCAAGCACAGAAATTTCAGTGCTAAAATCGAGAAATCTCCCCTTAAGTCCAGTTCCTGTTTTCATTAGCAGATGTGAGATTGGAATATGAGTTCACATTCATTTGTTTATGCATACAAAGCCTCCAGAAGGATGTGCAAGAAAGTAACAGTAGTGAAGTGAAGTCGCTCAGTCGTGTCTGACGCTTTGCGACTCCATGGACTGTAGTCTGTCAGGCTCCTCCGTCCATAGGATTTTCCAGGCAAGAGTGCTGGAGTGGATTGCCATTTCCTTTTCCAGGGGATCTTCCCGACCCAGGAATCGAACCTGGGTCTCCTGCATTGCAGGCAGACACTTTACCATCTGAGCCACCAGGGTGCTGGCCTATTTTATTATAAGTGGGGCTGGTGAGGAAGTGATTGGATGGAAGACTGAGACTGAAGAGCATTATTTCCTTCTATGGATATTTTAAAATTTTTGATCTATATGAATTGGATAGTTATTCCAAAATTAAATAAGCAAGCAAATAAACATAATCAAATGCATCAGAAAAGGCAGTCTGATTTGTGAGGGGAAATAAGATTTCCTAAGTAGAGAGCAAGTGTCTAGGTAATTTATATAGTTGAAGGGCTTGGAAACTTTCTTGCAAAATGTATTTCTTAATAACATCTGACAACCAGCTTCAGGATAATGAATACAATGCAACATACCACCCTTTGAGAACAAGGAATTGCAGGTTGTCTTACCCTAGTCAAAAAGAGCAAGTCTAAGCTGCTCTTGAATTTCTGAATTGACCAGACAGTCTCAACACAGGCCATAAAACTACTATCTGAAAGAAAATGGATGGTATTCAAACCAAAACAGCCTGTGAGCAACTGCATATTGACCTCAATTTGGACACACAATCTGTCTCACAGACTATTCTTCTTTATACTGCTCATGTTCATTGTAGGAAGAAACTCTGTCAAACATTTAATGTCTTAGAAAAATTCTGTATAAAACTTAAGCTTATTTGCAAATTTAACTTTTTTCCAAAATGTTTGTTTTCCCATTGTTTGGGGCCAATAGAGAAAGAGGAAGGCAACGGAAAGAACAGAAATAGTTCCTGGGGTGCTGAATGCATGAATGTGTGTGCAATTGTGGACATATATTCTTTCTTTTGAACCAAGAACATTGATGGTGTAAGTCTTAGTCCAAAGGCATGAGACGACCAATGTCCTGGCTCAAATAGTCAAGCAGAGAGAGAGAGAGAGAGAGGTCTCCCTCTCTTCCCCTTTTTGTCCTATGAAGGCCCTCAAGAGACTGGATAATTCCTATCGACATGGGGAGGGCAACCCACTTTACTCAATCTACGGACGAAAGTGCTCACCTCATCCAGAAACACCCACATGGACACACCTCAGAGTAATATTTAGTCAAATATCAGGCGCCTTATGAACCAGTCAAAATGGCACATAAACTTAACCACAATAATTGAGATCAGAGATACCAAGAAATGGGTAAGATGCAGTTTAATGTTACAAACAACTCACTGAAAAAAATGGGCAGGAGATCTAAATAGACATTTCTCCAAAGAAGACATACAAATGGCCAGCAAAAAACATGAAAAGATGATCAACATCATTAATTATTAGAGAAATGCAAATTAAAACAACGAGATATCACCTCACACCAGTCAGAATGGCCACCATCAAAAACTCTATAAACAATAAATGATGGAAAGGATGTGGAGAGAAAGGAACCCTCCAACAGTTGGTGGGAATGTATGTTGGTACAGCCACTATGGAGAACAATATGGAGTTTCCTCAAAAAGCTAAAACTAGAACTACCGCATGTCCCAGCAATCCCACCTCTGGGTATATACCTGGAGAAAACCATACTTCAAGAATGTACATGAACTCCAATGTTCATTGCAGAAGTGTTTACAACAGCCAGGACATGGAAACAGCCTAAATGTCCATCAACAGAGGAATGGGCAAAGAAGATGTGGTGTGTGTGTGTGTATGTATGTATATATATATATATATAATGGAATATTACTTAGCCATAAGTCAGAGATGTGGATAGACATAGACACTGTCCTACAGAGTGAAGTAAGTCAGAAAGAGGAAAAAAATATCATAAAATATCACTTAAATGTGAAATCTAGAAAAATGGTACAATTGAACTTATTTGCAAACCAGAAATAGAGGCACATGTAGAGAACAAATGTATGGATACCAAGGGTGGGAAGGGGAAGGTGGGATGAAGTGGGAGATTTGGACTGACATATATAAGCTGAAAGTGAAAGTGGCTCAGACGGATCCGACTCTTTGCAACCCCATGGACTATACAGTCCATGGAATACTCCAGGCCAGAATACTGGAGTGGGTGGCTGTTCCCATCTCCAGCAGATCTTCCCAACCCAGGTATGGAACTGGGGTCTCCCACATTACAGGTGGATTCTTTACCAACTGAGCTATCAGGGAAGCACTACTATATATAAAATAGATGACTAATGAGAACCTGCCATATAGCACAGGAAACTCTATTCAATGCTCTTTGGTGACTTAAATAGGAACAAAATCTAAAAAGCAGGGGTATATGCATATGCATAACTGATTCACATTGTTGTACAGTGGAAATGAACATAACGTTCTAAAAGCAACAATGCTTCAGTAAAAATTGAAAGAAAAGAACTAGTGTTAAAATTCTGGAAATGGTTGGGCACGATATATTTAAATTGCCCAAATGGCATAGACTGAAAGATGCCACTCTTGGAATCGGATGTCCAGTCTGAAGCAGAGAAGGCTCTAGAAGGAAAGACTGTGTGAAGGTGTTTTGAGGATATTCAGTGCAGCTGGAGAAGTGGACAATGGATAATGGGGCTAGTGTTGTATTGCAAGTAGCAGCAAAAGCAAGTAGCATGAAGTGGCAGGGTGTGCTGAAAGGAAAGAGATGGAAGGTGGGCAGAGGAATCAAGGAGCAGGCATGAACTGGAAATGAGCAATCAGCCTCAGGAAATCTAAGTAAAATGGGGCTGGGCAGGAATTCATCTCTAAAAATCTGTTCCCAAGTCAGGAAAAGGATGGGAATGTATGGACCAACAAAAGACAGATCCCAGTTCTAGAGGGTCTGGAAACACAAGGCAAATTTTCAAACTGACAGACAGAAATATGTTGTCCCAGAATTTTCCTTGTATAATACACAAAAACAATTCAAAGAGGATCAGAGGCTAAAATGCAAACTAAAACTCTAAGTTCTAGAAAATAAACACAAAAAATTTCGTAAACTTAGGTCAACAAAAAATTACTAGATAAAACACAAAAATGATTCATAACAAAAGAAAAACATAAGAAGTTGGATTTCATTACAACTTTGTACTGCTCTTCAAAATACCATTCAGAAAATGAAATTGCAAGCAGCAATTCATAATATGTGTATTTGAGAAATGAACTGAATTCAGAATGACACAAAAGTCTTCCCAGGTGAAGCTAGTGGTAAAATACCTGCCTGCCAATGCAGGAGACACAAGAGACACAGGTTCAGTCCCTGGGTCTGGAAGATCCCCCGGAGGAAGGCATGGCAACCCATTCCAGTATTCTTGCCTGGAGAATCCCATGGACAGAGGAGCCTGACAGGCTACAGTCTATGAGTGTGCACGTGTGTGCACACACACACACACAGACACACACACATAGACACACACATACACACTTCTTATGGGAGCCTTTCCCTTTTCCAGAGGATCTTCCCATTCCAGGGATCGAACCTGAGTCTCCTGCACTGCAATGGATTTTTTACCAGCTGAGCTACTAGGGAAGTCCCTAATAAGAAGACAAACAATGCGATAAAAAATTTACAAAACTTTAACTAAAACTTCAGAAAAGAATATATACCCATGGCCAATGAGCACATGAAAGGATATTCAAATAATTATATATCAAAGAGATGAGTTTAAAAACAATAAACTATAACTGCACACCCGCTAGAAACAGCTGAACTTTTAAGATTATTGGGTTTGTATGTATGTATTTAGAGGGATTTAATGGCAAAACTAATTTATGGCTAATATAGAAGAATGTCCAAAAAGAGCTAAGAAATCTTTTAGAAAGAATATTTAGGGAAAACTGCCTTACTGCACATTTGTACTTACCACAAAACTACGTGATCACAATAGTATGACATTAGTACAAACAAGAAAAGTATGAGTAAAATAGACTAAAATACTCTGGAAAGGGATCCAAGTATATAATTGAAACTTAATATCCAAAAAGGAAAATTCCAAGGGGGCAGGAAAAGAATAATCTAACTATATTTAAACAAATCTTTCTAGCAAATTGACTCCATTCAACTATTCAAAAATAAAAATTAGGATTGCGTTTTCTGTACTTAAAAAAAAAAGTCCTTATTGATACATTTATGTCTTTTTGGTAGCATGAATATAGAAAAAGGTGGGGAATAACAGAATGGAAGATGTTTTTACTGATTACTTAAAGGGGTGGAACTGGAGGGAGTTGAGAGAGGAAAATTAAATTGTTACTAATTATAACATTAGTATAATGTTACTATGCATATTTACTATATTATTAATAAAAATATGAATATACTTTTGGATTTCATTTGTTATTGTTAGCATGATTAAAATTTGAAACCTAAACTTAGAAAAGATCCAGCACTTTGTCTACTGTATCAATAAGCATATATTATTGCTTTAAGAAAAAATGAAATGTAAAGTCCAAATGTATCTGTGAAAATTCAAGCCTATATTTGCCTTTCTCCCTGGCTTTTCCCCTCCTTTCCTTCCTTCTTTCCTTTCTTCTTAAAATAAGGAAACATATTTCAGTTAATGTTTGACACCAGGGTTGTAATCAGAATGTTCTAATAATTGTTTTTGCTAATTATTTTCCTCCATAGTGAAAATATATAAAATACTCAAAGCCAGCAGATCACAGCCTAGGTGAAGAAGTTTGGAATTCCAAGAGAATGGAATAAGTGACTGGTGATGGTAAACCTTCAAATGGAAGTAGGCAGCACTCTATGATCTAGGATTCTACACTGTATGCTGGGGAATTTGCACTTGATTCTGAGCTTGATAGGGAGCTGGAAGGTTTTGAGCTGTTCAGGTACATGGTGAGACAGGTAACCCTAGGGCTTGTGTGTAGAAAGAACCTGTCGAAACAAAGTAAACCCCCTGATGTGTGGACCTGAAAATCCCTTCTCCTGGCATACTCAATTCTGCTTTAATTCCAAAATGATACAAGTGTAATTCTGAAACAGTTCCATATGCCAGCAATCTATTTCTACTATGACTCAGAGATCCCCGTAGTTTAGTGCTTTTTTGCCCAAGAGAAATTGAGTTTCTTTTGGACTGTTGAAAGCATTTATACCTTCCTAAATGGAATTATGTTACCAAAGACATAATTGATAGTACTTCCTGTCCCACACTTAAATGTTTCTCAGTTCACAAGTACAAATATTATTATAAAACATAACTCCAAAAGCTCCACAATTAAGTTCCAAATCCTTTATGTATTTGTTTATCAATCATATATGGGTAATATTGCCTCTGTCCTTTATAGAGTCCCAGCTACCAAATGGAGGCACTGATTTTTGATAAAACTATTTGAGAAGCCTCTAGAACAATTCAGACCTCTTTAGGGTCCACAGTAGAAATTTCTCTTGCAAAATTAGTGTCTGGTTTTCCTTTCTTTATAGGCATAAAATAAAAAATTACACTTTCCAGCCCTACTAATGTGAGGTGGGGCCATGTGACTGGTTATCATCAAAGGACTAAAATAAATGGAAGTGACACATGTCACTTCTGGGAAGAAACACGGGGAAGGGATGTGTGAGGTCTCCATGCTATCTTTTCTTTGCCCTCGTAACCAAGAAGGCCATGTTTTGTTTTGTTTTGTTTTTTCTGTTAGCCTGGATCCCTGAGTGACTATGAGTAACAAATCCCCCTACTCCTCTCCTTCCCCAAAGTGCATTGCATATATACTAAAGACTAAGAAATAAACATTGATATTCTAAGTTACTGATATACTAGCCTTTATTTGTTACTGCAGCATTCCTGGCTTATGCTATCTAATAGTTTCAAATACTCCTCTGAGAATCAGATGACTACTCTGTACTCTGGCCTCAACTAGATGCATATTCAAATAGTATTTTAAATAAAGAATATGACTAAGTCTCTTATTTAAGCCCTATCACAGATGGATATCAAAGAATATTTAGCTCTTTCCCAGCATACAAAGTGATTGTGTGTGCGTTTGTGTGTGTGTGTGTGTGTAGAAATACTTTTTATTTGTTTTATAATGGTTTAGAAGTTATCCGATTTTGGAGCTTAAAGTTGGTGAGTTGATACAGGAAAATCAGTTAAGTCAATCTTACGTTGTGCATCAAAACAAGACTCAGTCTGTTATTCAGCACACTAACTCTAGTTAAAGCAAAGGAGTAGCTTACTGCCCAGGGACAAGAAGGAAACAGCTCAGTATTTGCTAAATGGATAGGCTTTGTACACTGGAGGATGGAGTTGTAGAGGTGTCTGCTTTCCCTGGGGGACTGAAGTTGTGAACTGAAAAGAACCCTTTGCCATTCTGACTTGCTTACTTCAGAGAAAGTGTATAACTTTGTTTCTCAGAAAGAAAAAAAGAAAAAGGAATATTCTCAAGTCACGTAGAAAGAGCTCAACATCCAAGGGCTCTTCTGAGAAACTGTTGGTGAAGGAAATAAAAAAGTATCAAAACCCTCCAGACATATTAAACATTGAGAGGTAGAAGTGTTTTGTTAGAATGTTTTTGATTTACCAAACTAAACCCTTCACATTTAAATCATAATGTTTGAAGTGTTCGCTAAATGAATCAGTCACTCCCATTGTGTTTTCAGGCAACTTCATGGACTAAGGCTAGTTCCTGGGTAATATGAGAAGACAGCATCTGTCTCCTGTGCTTGTCCTCATTCCAGCTTGTCTCTCCTTTTTGGCCCCCTATATCCTCATTTCCAGCTTTCCCCATCTCCGCCCTGTCTTTCCTCTGCAGCTCCTATGGCTGCTGACCATACTACCTGGTGGAGTGTAGATGAATGCTTGGTTAACCAGGGCAGGTCAGAGCTTCAGACCTTCTACTATTCTTCCCATCATCTACTGAAATACAAATACAAAGTTTAGTTTTTAGTCTTTGGAGCTAGTCTACTTGGATATGTCAGAGGTGAGAACCTCTTGATCTAAGAAAATGGTAGCTTCTTCAAATTAAAGCAACAACACAAGGTCACTTACATTCAACTGCAAAATACAGTATGTGCATTCGGTGGTGTGTGTTGTCTGTCCCAAAGTCATTAGCATGAAAGATACAATTCACCTTGCTTGCTAGCAAAGAAAATGACCAGAACAGAGGAATGTTTGTGGGGAAATGAACAAGATGGCACGAGTCACCTTTCTCATGCAGTCTCAGCCCATGCTCTGTAAACGATGGCTTTGCTTGGTTATATAATGGTTAAAATCACTTATAGCACTGCCCATGTGCATCACAAGGTACCCGCTTGGTCACAGGTTGTGTGGTTTGGTTTATACCTGTATGAGCTTTGCCCTGAAACCCCTGGTTGCTGCTGCTTTGGGGCTGTACTAGAAAGGCCTCATGGTTACGTTAGATGAGGTTATGTTATGACTCTGTTTTAGCTGTGTTAGGTTATGTTATGGCTGCGATGCCAGCCAGAAAAGAGGCTGTGTTATGGCTGCCGTGCCAGCCAGGAGGGAATAAACACCTCTGCAGTTCCTACAGCTCCTTGAGTCTCCTTCCAGCCTCTTAGTTCGCACCTTGCCTATCCTGGGCTCAGCAAACTGTGCAGACAGCAAGACAACTGGCGTCATGAACAGGATCAGCAATATAAATGTTTTTTGGAGAAATGAAGAGGTGAAATGAAAACATTTAGTTTACATGTGAGACCGCTCAGAGCAGGTAACACGATTGTCTTCAGAAGAGCTGACATGTAAAAAATGAAACAGTTCTGTTTTCTGAATCTGTCTGCAATGCAGGAGACTGTGGTTTGATTCCTAGGTCAGGAAGATCCCCTGGAGAAGAGATAGGCTACCCACACCAGTATTCTTGAGTTTCCCTGGTGGCTCAGACTGTAAAGAATCAACCTGCAATGTGGGAGACCTGGGTTTGATCTCTCTGTTGGGAAGATCCCCTGGAGAAGGGCATGGCAACCCACTCCAGTATTTCTGCCTGGAGAATCCCCATGGACAGGGGAGCCTGGCAGGCTGTAGTCCATGGGGTCACAGAGTCAGACACGACTCAGCGACTAAGCACAAAAGGTAGAACTAGAGACACCAGTGGAAAGTATGTGTGAAGACAGGGAGGTTTAGATCAATACAAGGATAATTTTTGTTGTTGCAAAAATTAGCATCAGATTTCAATAAAGATTATAAATAACTTTAAACTTACAGTGTGAAAGTAATAAAAATCATTGCATAAAACTGTAAAGTAGTACATCAAAAAGAAATAACAAATAAGGAACCATAAGAACAATAGCTAGCACTTATTTTTTGTGTTGCATTTGTCCAGCACAAATGGTAGAGACTCATTTATAATAATTCCAACAAACCCCCCAAATCCCAAGTAATAGTAGATTCTATTATCTTCATGGTCTTCGTCGAAGTAAAGAAAGGTTAAGATAAACTTCCACAGTTACCCAGTAGTTACAGAAACTTGGATTTTGAAGCAAGACAGTCTAACCCCAGAGTCCATATTTTTACCTACATTGTAGTCAAGAGAAAGAAATAAACTGAAATTTATGGGAGAAAACAAAAGGAAAGATGGTAGGAACAAGGTGATTGGTCTACAAAGTTGAAGTAATAAGATAAAATACAAATGTCAGCAAATAAACATAAACAGAGGGTCATAACTACTCAGATCTACAGGACTCAGTTGATAAAGTGTCCTGGTAAAGATATTTAAAATATTTCTCATTCAAAAAATAAAAGATTGAATTGAAAGAGAAAGAATAGAAACAAGTAAAACATGCTTGTTCCTTAGATCTGCAAAGTGAAGAGGAAACAATGCACACTGAGGTAAGAATAAAAGAACATAACTGCAAATTGTCTGGCCAGGAAAAAAAAAAAGATCTGAATGGTGCATATTAGAGAGGCAAAAAGATGCATGTCTAGACATCAGTTGGCAGACTTTCTCTGCTAAAAGACAATGGACCAACAGATTCTTGACTTGCTAAATACACAGAGGTAGATGAAATAGTGAGATTAAGGTTTACTCTAGTTCTAATTTTGGTCAAGGAAAACTTACAGAGGATATGGAAGTGGAAGGATCCTTGCAAGAAAGTGGATTTGTAGTATCAAAGGAAGTTAACACTAGGTATCATCAGCTATTGCCTAGGCTTCAGGAAAAGGAGATTCAGAGTTGACCTTGATAATAACACAAAGTATTGCTTTTACCACTTACCTCATAATGCTACAATCTTAGAATATTTTACACCTACTTACCAACTTTCATGTTATTATTTTCATGCATTTTAGTGCAATAAATTTTTTAACTCCATGGCATAATATCATATAGTCTATCCCTGACTTACAATGGTTCTACTTATGATTTTTTGACTTTATAACCATCCAAAAGCAATGCACATTCAGAAGAAATCATACTTCAAATTCTAAATTTTGGTCTTTTTCTGAACTAGCAACATGCTTCATGATATTCTTGTGATGCTGGGAGGTGAATCTTAGCTCCCAGTCAGCCACATGATTCAGGAGAGCAAATAATTAATACACATACAACCATTCTGTACACATACAGTCTTTCTGTTTCTCACTTTCAGTATTCAATGAACTCCATGAGCTATTCAGTACTTTATTATAAACTAGGCTTTGTGTTAGATAATTTTGCCCAACTATAAGCTAATGCAAGTGTTCTGAGTATATTTAAGGTAGGCTAGGCTAAGCTGTGATGTTCAATGGGTATATTAAGTGCATTTTCAACTTATTCTATTTTCAGCTTATGATGAGTTTACAGGAACATATCCTCATTTTAAATCAAGATCTGTATTGCTTTATATGATCAATTTCCTTGATATTTATGTATATATTTATTCTTCCTCATGCTCTTTCTTCCTACTGACATTTCTGTTTTCATCTAGGCTCATTCCCCTCTGCCTATAGAATGACTTTTATTGTTTTTGTTTGTTTAGACAGTCTATAGATGACAGAATAACTCAGAAGCCATTACCAGGATGTTTTCCTTGGGTATAGAAATCAAATTTGGCAGTTTTCTTTCAGCACTTTAAATATGTGATTCAACTCTCTTCTGTCTTTTTATCACTCCTAGTGGGAAGTCAGCTGGCAATGTGGGTGCTTTGAAGGTTAAGTGTCTCTTCTTTTCTGTCACCTTTAAGATTTTCTCTGGGTCTTCGATTTTCAGCCAGTTTGACTATGATGTGCCTAGTATGATTTTTCAAATTTTTACTGCCTGGGGTTCTCTAAGCTTCTTGAGTCTCTGGTTTGAGATTTTTCCATCAATTATGGGAAATTATTTACCATTGTCTGCTTAAAAATTGCTTCTGTCTCAGTCTATATCATTTTTCCTTTTCTGAATCCAATTACACAACATTCTTCCCTGGCTTTCCTGGTGGCTCAGACAGTAAAGCATCTGCCTGCAATGTGGGAGACCCAGGTTCGAACCCTGGGTTGGAAACATTCCCTGGAGAAGGGAATGGCAACCCACTCCAGTACCCTTGCCTGGAAAATCCCATGAACAGAGGAGCCTGGTAAGCTACAATCCATGGGGTCGCAAAGAGTCAGACACGACTGAGCGACTTCACTTTTCTATACAACATTAGAATTTTATTATCATGTTGTACCCAATTATTGGATTTCCCTGGTGGCTCAGATGGTTAGGAATCCATCTGCAATGAAGGGGACTCAGGTTTGATACCTGGGTTGGGAAGATCCCCTGGAGAAGGGAATGGCTACCCACTCCATTCCAGTATTTTTGCCTGGAGAATTCCATGGACATAGGAGCCTGGTGGGCTACAGTTCATGGGTTGCAAAGATTATTACATTTTTGCTCATCTTTCTTCTTCATAATCTTTCTCTCTGTGTACTTCACTGCATATTTTCTATTTATCTACTATCCAGCTTAGCAGTCTTCCAGTGTATCCCACCTATTATCAAATGCGTTCACTAAATTCTTAATGAAAATATTGTATTTTTTAGTTCTAGTGTTAGGGGAAGCATACTGATTGAAACTGTCCACCCTGGCCAGGCACCATAGTAAGCATTTTCATGAGTTGTTTTACCACAGGAGGTCCTGCTAAGGAACACAGAACTAATAAGCTACCACCAACTGGAAGAATTCAGGAAAGGTCAAAAGGAGACACCACATGTCCGACCACTTCCCAGAATCCTCCTCTCTGGCATCCATCTTGGTTGAACAAGGCTGCACCACCAGGAAGGACTCTGAGTCAGAATGATTGGCTAAGGACAACCCAGATATTAATCCCATCACCGTAAAACCTGAGACTGCAAGCCATGTGGCAGAGCAGTTCTCCTGGCTTCCCTTCCCTACTGCTCTCCACCTGGGTGCCCTTTCCCCATAAAATCTCTTGCTCTGTGCATGTGTCTCCTCAGACAATTCATTTCCAAGTGTTAGACAAGAGCCCAGTTTTGGGCCCTGGAAGGGGTCCCCCTTCCTGTAACACTAGGATGTGCATTGGTTCTTTCATAGATTTCAATTCTGTGAAATCTTTTATCTTTTCATGTATTTTCTTCATCCTTTTCTCTGTTTTATTAACATATTAATCATGGTTATTTTCAAGGTCATGTCTGCTAACCACAAATTCTGAATCACTTTTGGGTAGGTTCCCATTGTCTATTTTTTTTTTTTCTATTGGCTATTAACCAAATGTTCTTGCCTTATCTCATGTCAAGTATTTCAAATTTATTGAGTACAAAAGAACTATAGTTTCCAGATGATATTATCTTCCCACAGATGGGGTTTAACCTTTCCTCTGGTAGGGTGATATCATATATCACCCTAATCCAATCAGGGATTAAGCTGGGTCAGGCCTGGGTCACAGATTTGGTAAGCTTCAGTCTTATTCAGGTTCATCACTGTTCTTAAGACACTGGTACTAGCCTCCAGGACTTCCACGGACAGTCTGGTGGTCTTTAACTCTTTCACCTTGAAATTCTGCAGGTGACTTAGTTCAAGCATCCTTTCACAGGGATCATTGTTTCATGAGATTGTGGAAGATTTCATTCTGTTTTCCAGGGGCTTTGGGTTAGCTTCCCAAGTAGTTTAAAATTAAATATATATAAATATAAATATATAAATATAAATATAAATAAAATTAAATATATATCTGTGTAGGTAAACACCATATGTTTGAGACCTTTCATTTTTCCAGTATTGTCCTAGTAACAGCAAGTGAGTTATAAAAGTTTTGTTACCTTCTTTTCTACCTCAGTGGCCCTCTAGCTGAACCAAACCCTAATATTCAGGCTTACCCCATGCCCAGAAAGAGAAAATACTTGCAGTAAAAATACTCTGCTGATCCTCAGATCATAACTGAGTGGTCTGTTTTAAGCCAATAACCACCTTTTCCTTTGACTTCATTATACTGTAAATATCTGGATTTCCTCCCAACCCTCTGGCTGTTCTGATTTTTCTACTTGTAGTCCTTTTTTCTGATCTATTTTTAAATGTTTGTGTTCATCTGTGTTTGATAGTCATATGTCTAGTACTCAGCACAAACATTTTACCTCCAGGCTTTAGTATATGTCCATCTGACTAGAGCAATGATTTATATTTTTTAAAGTGGAAGAAAGATATAAACCCATCAGTGAGTATAAAGGAGTGGCATAACCCTGTGTTAAGAATAGAAACAGGAAGGCTGACATCCAAACTATACCAGCCCTTTTTAAGAAGGGGAAAAAGAACAAAGAGAATAAAATCAGCACCTGGGGTGGATCAGTAGCATGTTATGAGATTCTGAATGGCAGAGGGTGGGGAACCTATAAGCTAATTTTACTTTTTTTCTACCTTCTTTAGTGATCTTCAATCAGTTAATGGCAGAATAATTATAATCAACAAGGACTGGAAGTTTCAGATAAGAGTTTAAAGGGGTGCATGTTCTGTGTACAAATTTTTAAAAAAGCTGTTAAATGGAGCTTCAAAGTATATATTGGAAAAATGCTTAATTTTGCTTATTTCAGAATATTCCAAAACTGTTGATTAAAAAGATATCTTTTTCTGATGTCTATTCCCTTGTCAAGTATAGATATATAGCATAAATACCTTCAAGATACAGTTAAACAGGTAAATATTCACTGCTGAGTTTTGGTATCTGGAATAACAATGCACTGTATTAATATCAAATATTCCCTAAACATTTATCAGCCAAGGGAAGGGGCAATGCCCCAGAGTTATACTCATTACAAGAAAAAATCTAGCCTAAGACCAAGATTAAACATGGATAACCCAGAAAAGAATAAAAAGCAATACATGGATAACTGGTCTTTGAGTATGCAGTTAATAAAATTTAAGAGCATAGATCTCACAAATTATTAATTACAATAACCAGCATTTAATAAGGAGCTACTATGTGCTCCTTAACAGCCTTAGAAGGTAAGTATCATTTCAACTGTTTCAGAGAAGAAACTAAGGCTTAGAGATTACAGTATAAGATCAAGGTCTAGAATCCAGGCTGCTGGAGTTAGAATCCTGAATATACCACTGGTCGGCTCTACAAACTTGGGCAAGTTACTTAAACTCCCTGATTCAGTTTCCTGCATGAAAAATGGAGATAATGATGGGAATGTATTTCAGGGTAAAGTAGCTGGCGCATAGTCAGTGCCTGTATGTCATGACATTAAGCAAATCACTCAGTAATAGCTTGCCTGAGGTCACACAACTAAGAAGTGGCAGATCCTGGATTTCTGTTCAGACTCCAAAGCTTGTATCTTAACTAAAATGCCCCAGTGATTATCCCAAATCAGATTGTAGTCTTCCTGCTACATTTAGCTAACAATTAGTATGCATTTTATCTTGTTTCACAAAACTCCCTAAAATGGTATCAACTGTTCTCATTGCTTATTGCTTATTGAGTGCTTATGGCACAGAACCAGATACTTAACAAAGATCTGACAAGGCCCAGAAGAGAAGTGTGTGTGTTTATTGAGGATGAGTGGACAATCATGAACTCACAATCCCACAGGGATGAGATTTTATAAGGAAAGATATATTTAGAGGTGAGTCAATTGCCAATAAACAATTTGCTTCAAAGAAGAAAAAAAAAAGAGAGAAAAGGGCCACAAACTAAGAAATACAGCCTTTTTCTGTCTGCTTTCTCATTTATGCTGTCATCTATGATCTTGCTCTTCAGAGCAGCTGACGTTTGTAAAATGATGCTGTTTATTTTTCTTTAAGCAGAAAATAAGAAAAATGTTACCACTATTGATTTAGCTGTGCTTTTGTTCCCCATGCAACATCACACCTGTGCCCAAACAGAGGTGTGTACTTTTACAGCATTTCCTGGAGTTATTTTTAAATTGGCCTTTCTTGTTCCAGAGCAAGTTGGCAGCAAACCCATGGTGGCATCAGGAAAAACAAAATTTCATAACTCAGTGTTGTCAGGTAACATTGACTAAATTCATAAATCACATTATGAAGAAACCTTGGACCTAAACGCTGCTATAAGCCAGTCTGCATTTATAAGCATCAAAGACCGCAACTCTGGAGACCTGTCGTTGTAATCAAGATAAGACAACGGAACATGGTTCCTGGGCTGGGTTGCCTTCAGTTCCAAGCAGGAAGCACTGGAAATACCCTCCATGTTGAGCTTGTCACATCTCATCTCAGAGTCTTATACTGGCTTCCCTGTCTACTGACTCAGATGTAAATACTTCAGTCTTATTTGGAAAATTCTAGAAACTATAACCCCAAACTTATCTCCCACTACTTCATCTCATGAACCCTGTACTTGATATGCAAACTGAGCAACTTGTCGCTTTCCAAACAAGCTGCACATTTTCTTTTAAGCTGGTTTACACATATTCACTGGACACTGCTATGGACACTGTGTTGGGTGATAGAGCCGTAACAAACCTGCACTCTGTAGAGTCTGAAAGAAAAGCCTGACTTTCATTACAAGTGTTTCAAGTTCTATGAAGAACAACAGGGCAGTCTAGGAGTTTATAACATAGAGAAGCAGTCTGGTATGAGTATCAGGAAAGGTGTTTCAGTTCAGTTTAGTCACTCAGTCATGTCTGATTCTTTGTGATCCCATGAATTGCAGCATGCCAGGCCTCCCTGTCCATCACCAACTCCTGGAGTTCACTCAAACTCACTTCCATCGAGTTGGTGATGGCATCCAGCCATCTCATCCTCTGTCATCCCCTTCTCCTCCTGCCCCCAATCCCTCCCAGCATCAGAGTCTTTTCCAATGAGTCAACTCTTTGCATGAGGTGGCCAAAGTACTGGAGTTTCAGCTTTAGCATGTCAAGGCTGTATATTGTCACCCTGCTTATTTAACTTATATGCAGAGTACATCATGAGAAACGCTGGGCTGGAAGAAGCACAAGCTGGAATCAAGATTGCCAGGAGAAATATCAATAACCTCAGATATGCAGATGACACCACCCTTATGGCAGAAAGTGAAGAGGAACTAAAAGCCTCTTGATGAAAGTGAAAGAGGAGAGTGAAAAAGTTGGCTTAAAGCTCAACATTCAGAAAACGAAGATCATGGCATCTGGTCCCATCACTTCATGGGAAATAGATGGGGAAACAGTGGAAATGGTGTCAGACTTTATTTTTGGGGGCTACGAAATCACTGCAGATGGTGATTGCAGCCATGAAATTAAAAGATGCTTACTCCTTGGAAGGAAAGTTATGACCAACCTAGATAGCATATTGAAAAGCAGAGGCATTACTTTGCCTACAA
>NW_011494903.1:7184815-7191357 GCF_000754665.1 Bison bison bison
AACTGTGGTGTTGGAGAAGACTCTTGAGAGTCCCTTGGACTGCAAGGAGATCCAACCAGTCCATTCTAAAGGAGATCAGTCCTGGGTGTTCTTTGGAAGGAATGGTGCTAAAGCTGAAACTCCAGTACTCTGGCCAGGAAAAAAAATAACTTTCAGTTATAAGATTAATAAATTTGACAGATCTAATGTATAGCACTATAGTGTATAGTGACTATAGTTAACAGTAACAATATAGTTAATAACAACGTATTGTACACTTGAATTTTGGTAAGAGAGTAGATCTTAAGTGCTCTCACCACACATGCCTACATGCACACAAAGATTAAAAAGTTTGACTAGAGGTGTGATTTCACCATGTACACACGTATTAAAGCATCACATTGTACACCTTAAATATATTCAATGATGACTGGTCAATCATACCTCAGTTAAGCTGTGATAAACAAATAAATAACAAAGAATTGACATTGCTATCTATTCTAGAGGCAAGATTGTGGATGAGTTGCCCCTTCTGGTACATTCTTTTATTGTCTGTTTTCCTAATTTTCTAATTCTTCCTAGGAAACAGTGAGTTGGCTGTTGTGGTTGGCAACATAAATGATTTACAGATCTATGAGGTTATTTTAAAATTCTTCATAGCTTTTAAGTCTATATTCAGAAAATGGAAAGTAAAGCAGTGTTTTAAAACTGGTTGTGCACACTTTTCTCCTTTCAACTCCCTTCAATCTATTGCTTTGATTAACTGATTGGAAGAAATGGATCTGTTTCCAATCATTTACTACCATTTTGAAGTACAATCTTATATCTACATGGGAAATATAGAAAACCATGTTTACCTGGAATTACTCTGTCGCTATACTCCTATTCAAAAACTTCTACTGAACAACATAAAGTAATAGGTTTTGTTGCACCCAGAATCCTTGACATCAGTTGAGCCTGTGGATGCCTTAGCAACAGTAGCTTTGTAGTCATGGTAACAACCTTGTGCTTCAGAGGCAAAACCAATGAGCTTTAAGCATCACTTCATTCTAGCTAAGCTTCTCTGACCTTATCAGGGTGGAACAAGATCTGTCTGTTCTTTCAAGCACACGTGCCCCTCAGCAGGGAAGGAAAATTGTGCATAATGTACCTGATTTAAATACCATACTTGGATTATTCAAACAAGTGAATCTTTATTCTGGTTTGATGGCTTAAATGACAATTTGTTTTTTTCAAAAAAACTAGATTGTTGATTTCAATTACCAAGGAGCATTGCTATGAAAGTAGAGCATATAACACGTATGTTGTGAATGTTGTGATTATTAAAATTTCAGAGGAGTAAAACACATCAATCCCTTCAATTACACCGATTAGAAAAGTCCAGGGGAGCTGGAAAATGATTTTCATCTGTTTTGCTGAATGTTTTCCTCTCACGCAAAATGGTAATAAGGAACAATATCATATTTCAAATTAATATGTCATGCTGAAATTGCAGTAGCAAGAAACCAATCATAAACTCAATCTACACCTGGCCTACAATATCTTTGAAAGGCTTAAGACTCCCTCTGAATACTTCTTTCCTAAAACTGGACTAATAAACTGTAGGTCTAAAAGCTGTATAATCAACTAGAGTGCCAGGGCTAAGCAATCCATTCATAAAAAGTACTTATAGAATTCCTCTTTCAATTAAGCTTTCCTATGAGGGTCGGACACGACTGAGCGAGTTCACTTTCACTTTTCACTTTTATGCATTGGAGAAGGAAATGGCAACCCACTCCAGTGTTCTTGCCTGGAGAATCCCAGGGATGGGGGAGCCTGGTAGGTTAACATCTATGGAGTTGCACAGAGTCAGACACAACCGAAGCAACTTAGCAGCAACAGCAGCAGCAGCATACCCCCGTTTATGGATATATTATATATGATTGCATAACCTCATATCAAATGTGTAATAAAAAACCAGATGGGTTTCCCAACTGTATTTACTTAGCTCTTCTAGTTCACCTGAACTGTTTTGCACTGCATAGCATATTTCATATCAAAAGTATAGCTCAAATATCATTTTTTTGCATTTTTTTAAATTTAATTTTATTTTTAAACTTTACATAATTGTATTAGTTTTGCCAAATATCAAAATGAATCCGCCACAGGCATACATGTGTTCCCCATCCTGAACCCTCCTCCCTCCTCCCTCCCCACACCATCCCTCTGGGTCGTCCCAGTGCACCAGCCCCAAGCATCCAGTATCGCGCATCGAACCTGGACTGGCACTTTGAAATACATTGATCTCTTTTTTTAGGTCAATTTTTCATTCATTCTATTCTACTAGTGTTTCCATTTCAAGCCAGGATAAAGCAAAAGCTCCTCAAGGAAAATTATCCTTTATAAATTAGCTCTAGTTAGGTAAAATTTTAAGGCTTCTAAACTGTCCCAATTCACAGTAGGAACTCTTCTTTATGGACTCGATTAATGTATATAAATGTCTGTTATGTGAAATGCCATTGAAGGGACAAAGATTAACAAGAAATGGTTCTTGCTCTCAAGAAAGTTGCCAACAAGTCTTGACTGAAATGGGTTATCATCTTTGGCACTGTGTAGTCATCTTAACGCAATACTTTGGAGACATGAACTCTCCTTTCCTCATTTCCAACAAAACCTAAAGGAGAACTGTAGATTTATTCTTCATTGACTTTTGTGGGTTCATGTGTTTGTTTTGCTGTTTATATTTGGCTAACTCTAAAATCTGAAACATTTAAAGCCAGCTATTGTGGCTGGCTTTCATTACCAGCATTTCATTACCAGCATTTTACAATCATGTCTGTGCTGTGGCTGAGAATTTATTTTTATCACCAGTTTACAAAATAGCATCTTAAATATTTTACTGAATTGGAAGTGTTTTTCTATCAGGAGAATCACAGCTATTTGCTTCGTGGCATCCTTTGTTCCATAGTCTGTACTGATGAAGAAGGTGGTGTTGGTAAATATCTTGGAACTGTCATAAAGCAGGCCACAGACTTTCATTTTGAATGAAACTCAGATTCAGTGAACTAAACTTAAAAGAAGTCATTGTGCAAGAAATGACTTCACCCCTAAATTTTCAGCTGGTTGTATGAAAAATAAAAGTCAAATGGAGAACCTTGAATTTATTATTTAAAATGATCTGATTTACCATTGTGTCCTTTTGATAATTTATAATAATTATGAATTTCATATTATTTAATTTTATCCTCATTTGGCCATTGTGATCTTTGCCCACATCTGATAGGCAGAAAAATTTAAAGAAAGTTACTTTGCTACAGAATCACAAAAATAACATGGCTGGAATGGACATGAGCTCCAGGTAGAAAAACTCCATCATTTTGAAAATATGGAAATTGGTATCTCTGAGTTTTCAGTTTCAAATTTCAGCTTTAACTATTTCTTAACAATCCAACCAAACTGACTGGTTGACAGCAGTGTGGACTAGCAAATAAAAGTGGTCTGATTTTAGTAGGATTCTTTTGATTCATTTGCTTTAGTTTTTTTTTTTTTTTTCCTCACTCTATTTTTCTTCTTCAGTTTATTTCATTTTAGCTTCTGCCAAGTCAACGGATGGTCCAAGTAGTTTATGAAGAGCTATTAAGAGACAAAGAGACAGCCATTATCTAGTATTCTCTAGGGGTGAGATCATCTTAAATTGCACTGATTGAGATTTAAGCTAAATATGAGGAAGAAATGGAGAACAGTGATAGAGGGCTTTTTAAGAAATATTTTCAACCTTCTGAGTCTATCATTTCTTCTGCATTTAGGATTTCCTTTTTCTCTATTACTTTACATCTGGTCTCCATATACCCTCACATTTTCAATTTATTTCCTCACCTTTCTTCAGTTTCTTAACCTTCTATAAACTCACACTTCTTCTCCTCATGAATGTCTTAATGGTTGCCAAGCGAGACATCATTTAATCTTTAGCATCTAAATAGGAGCATAAATTCATGGTCCTGTGTGTGATCGTTGGATTCTGTGTGAGAAAATGCATGTACACAGACATATACACACACGCACGCACACTACAAACACAACGATGCTATCTCTTAGGGACAAGTCTCTATAAGCCAACCGTGGTTTGGGAAAATTGCTCCTCAGTGTCTCTTTATCAGCATGCATGTATACTAAGTCACTTCCATCATGTCCGCTCTTCGGACCCTGTGGACTGTAGCCCGCCAGCCTCCTCTGTCCATGGGGTTTTCCAGGCATGAATACTGAAGTGGGTTGCCATGCCTTTCTCCAAGAGATCTTCCTGACCCAGGGGTCGAACCCACGTCTCTTGCGTTTTCTCCTGTGTTTGTAAGCAGATCCTTTATCACTAGCATCACCTGCCTCCTTTGTTTTGATTGAGTGTCTCTCTTGAACTCAGCGACTGTGTGGCCTCAGGGCTCTGTATTCCTTTGGGATCTCCAGGGAGGTGTTTCCTCACCCACAGTGCCTCTGTCCTCAGGTTTTCAACCTCCCTCTCCCCTTTGAAAGCTTATTTTCCTCTGGATATTATGTTCTCAAGATGCCAACCTCTAAGGCCAGCTATAATCTTCTAGATTATTTTTCTAAAGGCATTAATGGAGGATAATGGCTTAATGTGCATATTAAAAAGACTCCTTAGTACTTTAACCTCACTGAGCTAGGAATTTCTAGGACTGTGGTGTGCTGGTTGGGGCTATTTTAAGAGTTCATACCTTGAACTGTATGGCCTTTAATTTCTTCAGGGGTTGGTTGCTCACTGTCAGCTGTAAGCCAGTACTGTTTGCTCAACTTAGTGGCTGATATCTGATGCTTTAGTGGAAAAACTAATAATAACAACTCTTATCCATCAAAACTCTATTATGAGCCTGACTTAGTTTACTAGGACTGCTCTAACAAAATGTAACAGCCTGAGTGGATTCAACAACAGAAGTTTCTTTTCTCACAGTCCTGGAGGCTAGAAGTTCAAGATTAAGGGGTCTGCAGGGTTGATTTCTTCTGAGATCTCTCCCCTTTGTTTGCACATGGTAACCTTCTCACTGTGTCCTCACACGGCCTTCCCTCTAGTTGCACCCATATCTGCTTCCTAATCTCTTTTGTTTATATGGACAACAGTCATATTGGGTAAGGGTTCATCCATAGGACTTCATTTTACCTTAATTACCTCTCAAGGCAATTAATGACTTATCTCTGATGTAGGCACATTCTGCGGTTGTGGGCAGCTTGGAGTTCAACATATGAATTTTGAAAGGATATAATTAAGCCTTTAACTGAGTTTCACATTATATTAAACAATGTACATGTGCTACCTTTCATTACTAAAAATATCTAGAGAGGTTCATTTTATTTTTCAATTTTTTTTGTTGAAAAATTGAGGGTCCAAAAGGATCAGTAACTTATCCAAGGTCACATAACTACTAGGTAGTAAAATTGGAAATTGAATTGAGCCTTACAGCTCCAAAGTTCATATTTTCTGCTCTTCCACTCTGCCTCTGGCTAAAATTTATAGCCAGTCAGCCTGCTCCAAAACACATTGATTGTTCTTCCTGGAATTTTTTGCTTCACAGGGGATTGACGCTTAACTGATACGTAGGCAAAAAGTCTCCTTGAAAGAATGTGCTCAAAAAATAGAAAAATGGCCTATTTTCTAAAAGTCAGATTTTTTAACTTGGTAAACATTAAAGATGACTTTTATTATTTTTTTTTCCCAAAAGCAAGGAAACTTTGGAATTTTAGGTTTTACCATAGCAACATAAATTAGCTTTTAAAAACTATCTAATGTGTGTCTAGCTTCTAACCCACCAGGGGGTGCAAGATGAACTAGCTTGGGATCTTCAATGTTTTAGGAGGAAAGCAAGCCACAACATCCTTAAGTTTTTCTAAATCCAAACATGTTTTTCAAGGGAAACAGTTTTCTGAACATAAACAAGTCCAGGCTTCTTTGTGGTCTCCTTTTATTTCACTGGGAATGTAGACAAGATGTCTCCTTACTCATTCAAATTACTTATTTTGCCCATTTTTCTGCTACAGTATCCTGAAATGAGAGGTTTTTATAGGAAGAAATGGTCTCTGACAAGTTAGTTCTTTTATTTTTGTTTTTTGCAGCACAGACAGTTTACATGAAAAGAAATCCATAACTTAAATCAGATGGCAAGATAGTGACAGTATTCCTAAGGAAGATAATAGGAAAGTGAAATTCTTTTATGTTAGCTTCTTGTTAAGGTTTTTTTTTTTTTTTTTAAACATCCTAAAGAAAGGGGAAGAAAAGAAGAGGAGGAGGGAAAAAAAAGAATAAAAATTAAATTTTGGACACTAAAGTGGTAAACTTGGAGATGGGATATTGTGGAAATTGTGATTAAAACTTTCTAGTTCTACAATTATTACAGAAAAGTTAGAGAAATATATTTCCTACTAGGTACAGTGTTTCTCTACTGTGATGTATTTATTACACTGGAATAAATGCACTGAGTGATGATGAAATATAATTCAGCAGTAGAGGAAAAAAATAGGAATTTGTTTCCTCAAATCTGATAGTTTAAAAATTAGCGATATTACCAAATTTGAATTATATT
>NW_011494903.1:7191457-7200668 GCF_000754665.1 Bison bison bison
TATATTCTGTTGATAAATCCCTTGCAGAATTACAACACCTCTGGAGAGGTGTCAAAGACCACAGTTATCTTAATGTATAGCCCGGCATCTAGTACTGGAGGGCTAAACCTATAGACTCCATTTTATGTCATGATTGCTTCCCCTCAAGGTCTTTGCCATTGACCTTTTTTTTTTTTTTTTTTTAATAAAGCTGAACTCATTATATCCATTCTCGGTGAATATAAATACAGTGTTCAAAACCCATTTTTTTCACTGTTGTCTTGTATTTTTGTAATGTTATTTTTAAAACTTTTATTTTATATTGGTGCATAGTTAATTAACAATGTTTGTTAGTTTCAGGTATACAGCAAAGTGATTCAGTTATAAATACACATTCTTTTTCAAATCTATTCTCTTTCTGATTCTTTAGGTTATTACAGAATATTGAGCAGCATTCCCCATGTTATACAGTAGGTCCTTACTTCTAACCCTAATTAGGCACCTTGCTCTTAGATGCTCCTGATATACAAGTGACTTGATGAGATTGTGGATAGTTAATGGTAAATCTAATTTTCATGCATATAATCAGCAAAACAAGGGTTCCTGGCATCAGAACATATGAAGGACAGTTTGTACACAGGTACTCAGTACTGCAGTTTGGCATTGCAACCATACCTCTAGAAGGTGAACTTGTAGACTTGAGATCTCTCAAGGTTTATAGTGCTGAGAGGCCCTGAAGAAGGTTACTTCTGGACAAGAAAATTAAGTTTCTGCTCTACAGATTAGAAATTTAACTGACAACTAACTTGAAGGAGATCAAATTCAAAGATTATTTTATAAATTAAAACTTTTAACAAACTGACTTGCAAATTTTTGCATCTCTCATTACACCTACCACTGTGCCAGGAATGTGGGACATAGTAAAAAAAAAATTGCAAAATACAGCATTCTGCTAATAAATAGTTCATAAGCAGGATAGCAATTCACTAGTTTACAGTAAACAAGTATGCTTAACCTGTTTGCAGGGGTCACGAATTCCTTTGGGAATCTTCTGACGTGTCTTCCCAGAATATAGTATGCACATGCATCCAGCATTTGCAGACAAATTAAAGTGTCCACAGTACATTCAGAGACGATCCATGGACTCCAGTTTAAGAAATTCTGACATAAAAAAGCATAAATTACCAATGACTGGTATATTTACCAGTCTTGAGTGATATTGAGGTATTGATATTGATAAAGGAGAAAGCTGTTTGATATAGCTATCATTAGAGAATTGAGAAATGATTGTTAAATTATTTCATCCCAAGTAAGTTGCTCTGTTCAGTGAAGAAGCTTGCATGTGAACATAAGTTATTTATCTTTGCTGTCAATAGATGCCAAGTCAAAAGTCAAATGCCCAGGGCAAAGAGGACATCCTGTTTTCTCTACTTTAAGTGGTTCACTTCTGAGTATTTACAATATCAATTCTTTTAAGACTCTATCATACCTCTATATCATGGCCTATTATTCTAATTTTTTGCTATATTGCTATATAATAATTATTATTATTAATATACAAATTTATTTTTGTTTAAAATAAGCTTACCTGTATATGGGCTTATCAATTCCAAAATATTCATCCAACAAGTAATTAATTTTTATAGTAGGCACAGAAACATAGTGATGAACAAATACACACTGTTTATGGAGTTTACAGACTTGTGGATTCACCAAATAGGGACAAAGCCAGTGTTTTAGAGCTCTCAGCTTTTCAAAGTTATTGAAGAAAATTCTCCCAAATTTAACTGAATCACTTCATTGAACTCTTTTTACATATAAAGCATTGTTTATAAATAATAGGCTCAATCCTTATTCTTAAAGAATTTATAATTTTGTTATAAGATACAGTAAGCATTATGAGTCAAGGAGATTTGGTTTCAAATTCTAATTCTAAAAAGCTCTACATACTCTTTCCCTTTCCTTATCCTTTCTCATGCTCAGTTTCTTCATCTTAAGATAGGGAAAGCAAGAGTAGTGTCATGGTACTGTTATGAAATTAAAATTGGTAAAAATGTTTTAAAAGATCTTGGCACATTAAACAATGACAGATATTACAATTTCTAAAACACATATAATAAATTATACACAAATAATGTCACCTGGGATGGTTTTGGTAACTGTCTCCTATACAATGTTATGAACCTACATCCACATTTGTTCAGGTACTCTGTCTACCAGATCCAAACCCTTGAGTCTATTTGTCACCTCCACTGTATAATCATAAGGGATTTGATTTAGGTCATAGCAAAATGGTCTAATGGTTTTCTCTACTGTCTTCAAATTAAGACTGAATTTTGCAAGAAGAAGCTCATGATCTGAGCCATAGTCAACTCCTAGTCTTGTTTTTTGCTGACTGTATAGAGCTTCTACAACCTTGGCTGCAATGAATATAATCAATCTGATTTCAATATTGACCATGTGGTCAATGTGTCCATGTGTAGAGTCATCTCTTGTGTTGTTGGAAGAGGGTGTTTGCTATGACCAGTGTGTTCTCTTGGCAAAATTCTGTTAGCATTTGCCCTGCTTCATTTTGTACTCCAAGGCCAAACTTGCTGTTGTCTGGGTATTTCTTGACTTCCTACTTTTGCATTCTAATTCCCTATGGTGAAAAGGACATTGTTTTGGTGTTAGTTCTAGAATATCTTGTAGGTCTTCATAGAACTGGTCAACTATAGTTTCTTTGGCATTAGTGGCTGAAGCATAGACTTCAATTACTCTGATATTGAGTGTTTTGCCTTGGAAATGAAACAAAATCATTCTGTTCTTTTTGAGATTACACCCAAGAAGAGCATTTTGGACTCTTGTTCACTATGGGAGCTACTCCATTTCTCCTAAGAGATTCTTGCCCACAGTAGTATAGATAATGGCCATCTGAATTAAATTTACCTGTTCCTGTCCATTTTAGTTAACTGATTCCCAAGATGTTGATGTTCAGTCTTTCCATCTACTGCTTGACCACATCAATTTACCTTGACTCCTGAATCTAACATTCCAGGTTCCTATGTAATATTGTTCTTTACAGCACTGGACTTTACTTTCACCACCAGACACACCCACAACTGAGCATGGCTTCTGTTTTGGCCCAGTCACTTCATTCTTTCAGGAGCTATTAGTAATTGGCCCCATGTTCTTTTCCAGTAACATATCAAGCACCTTCCAACTTAAGGGTGCTCATCTTCAAGTGTCAAATCTTTTTTGCCTTCTCATACTGTTCATGGGGGTTATCCTGGCAAAAATACTGAGTGTATTTCCAGTTCCTCCTCAGTAGACTACTTTTTGTAAGAACTGTTACCTATCCATCTTGAGTGTCCCTGCATGGCATGGATCATAGCTGCATTGAGTTTTTCAGTCCCCTTCTCCATGACAAGGCTGCGATCCAAACAAAAGAGATTAAGAAGAGGTGACAAGAATACACAGAAGAACTATACAAAAAACATCTTAATGTTCCAGATAAGCACGATGGTGTGGTAACTCACCTAGAGCTGGACATCCAAGAATGTGTCAAGTAGGGTTTAGGAAACATTACTATGAACAAAGCTAGTGGAGTTGATGGAATTCCAGTTCAGCTATTTAAAATCCTAAAAGATTATATGGTTAAAGTATTGCACTCAATATGTCAGCAAATTTGGAAAATTCACCAGTGGCCACAGGACTGGAAAATGTCACTTTTCATTTCAATCCCAAAGGGCAATGCCAAAGAATGTTCAAGCTACCATTTAGTTGTGCTCATTTCAAGTGCTAGTAAGTTCAGTTCAGCTCAGTCACTCAGTTCAGTTCATGACTCAAAGAGTCATGCTTGACTCTTTGCAACCCTATGGACTACAGCACACCAGGCTTCCCTGACCATCACCAGCTCCCGGAGCTTGCTCAAACTCATGTCCATCGAGTCAGTGATGCCATCCAACCATCTCATCCTCTGTCATCCCCTTCTCCTCCTATCTTTAATCTTTCCCAGCATCAGGGTCTTTTCCAATGAGTCAGCTCTTTGTATCAGGTGGCCAAAGTATTGGAGCTTCAGCTTCAGCATTAGTCCTTCCAATGAATATTCAGGACTGATTTCCTTTAGGATTGACTGGTTGGATCTCCTTGCAGTCCAAGGGACTCTCAAGAGTCTTCTCCAACACCACAGTTCAAAAGCATCAATTCTTTGGCACTCAGCTTTCTTTATGGTCCAACTCTCACATCCATACATGACTACTGGAAAAACCATAGCTTTGATTAGATGGACCTTTGTCAGCAAAGTAAAATGTCTGCTTTTTAGTATACTGTCTAGCTTTTTTCCCAAGGAGCTAGCATCTTTTAATTTCATGGTGGCAGTCACCATCTGCAGTGATTTTTTATCCCAAGAAAATTGTCTTTCACTGTTTCCCCATCTATCTGCCATGAAGTGATGGGACTGGATGCCTTGATCTTCGTTTTGTGAATGCTGAGTTTTAAGCCAGCTTTTTCACTTTCCTGTTTCACTATCATCATGCTAGTAAGGTTATGCTCAAAATCCTTCAAGCTAAGCTTCGATAGCACATGAATTGAGAATTTCCAGATGTACAAGTTGAATTTCAAAGAGGCAGAGGAACCAGAGATCAAACTGCCAAAATTCATTGGATTTTGGAGAAAGCAAGGGAATTTCAGGAAACCACCTACTTCTGCTTTATTGACTATGGTAAAGCCTTTGTCAGTGTGGGTCACAACAAACTGTGGAAAATTATTTAAGAGATGGGAATACCAGACCAACTTACTTGTCTCCTGAGAAACGTGTATGCAGGTCAAGAACAACAATAACAACTGGACATATAACAACAGACTGGTTCCAAATTGGGAGAGGGGTATGGCAAGGCAAATTGTCACCTTGCTGATTTAACTTCTATGCAGAGTAAATCATGCAAAATGCTGGGATGGAAGAATTTCAAGCTGGAATAAAGATTTCTGGGAGAAATATCAATGACCTCAGATATGCAGATGATACCATTCTAATGGCTGAAACTGAAGAGGAACTAAAGAGCCTCTTGATGAGAGTGAAAGAGAAGAGTGAAAAAGCTGACTTGAAATTCAACATTCAAAAAACTAATATCATGGCATCGCGTTCCATCACTTCATGGCAAATAAAAGCGGGAAAAATGGAAAAGGTGAGAGATTTTATATTCTTGGGCTCCAAAATCACTGCAGATGATGACTGCAGCCATGAAATTAAAAGATGCTTGCTCCTTGGGAAAAAAGCTGTGACAAATTTAGACAGCATATTAAAGATCAGAGGCATCACTTTGCTGACAAAAGGCTGTGTAATCAAAGCTATGGTTTTTCCAGTAGTCATGTGTGGATGTGAGAGTTGGACCATAAATAAGACTGACTGCCAAAAAATTGATGCTTTCAAATCATGGTGCTGGAAAAGACTCTTGAGAGTTCCTTGGACTGCAAAGATATCAAACTAGTCACTCCTAAAGGAAATCAGTCCTGAATATTCATTGGAAGGATGGATGCGAAAACTGAAGCTCCAATAGTTTGGCCACCTGATGTGAAGAGCTGACTCAGTGGAAAAGACCCAGATGCTGAGAAAGATAGAAGGCAAAAGGAGAAGGGGGCAGCAGAAAATGAGATGGTTAGAAAACATCACTGACTCAATAGTGACTGAGTGATTTGCTCCATGAATTTGAGCAAACTCCAGGAAATAGTGGTGCACAAAAAAGCCAAGATGTTGTAATCCATGGGGTTGTAAAGAGTTGGACATGACTTAGCCACTGAGCAACAACAATGTGACATATTGCAGACAATGACAAAATATCAGATGATTAGTATATGTGAGAAGAGATTTTGTGGAGGAAGATAATGATTGGTTGAGATATTCAGAAGCTTCAGGGCAAATGCAACCTCAATTCTACCTTAAAATCTGAGTAGTAGGATTTGGTAGAGAGGAGAGACCATACCAGATAAGATAGTGATATGAGCAGTGACTATAAAGACTGTATATATATGTTTTGCTGAGTGACAGTGAATAGATTAATCTGCTTTATTCAGAGGATCCATGTAAAGTAACAATAGAAGAGAATGCTGGAGAGGTAGAGCTGGGGAAAATGGGAAGATCTTGAATCTCCCTGAAAGAGCAAGGGATGGAAAGGCATTTCAGAGGAAAATGACACATTGTAGGAAGATTCATCACGTCATTGTAGTGTAGGGTATAAATTTTACTTGCACAGAGGGATTTAAGAAGTGGAGAAGCAAGGATACTATCTGAGGTTATCGCAAAAAACAAGTTGATATTGATATGATCTGTTTGGATACTGGCAGTTAGAATGGTATGGAATAAACAGGCTGGAAACATTTAAAAAAAAAAAAAGGATTGAAAATGTTTATTGGTTCATGGTAAAGAGAAGTTACCTGAAGATGATGGATTCAGTGAAGACATATTAGAAGCATAGTAGTGAACCTGGGTGTCTTAGGAAAGAGGACACAATGTATAAGGGAAGTTGGGAAGTAGGCTTCTTCAGGCAGGCAGAAATGGGGAGGAAATCATATTAAGCTCTATACAGTTTACCTCTTGAAGGTAAGAACCATGTCTCATTCATCTTGGAATCCTCAACACTTAGCACAGTATCAGGAAGATGATGGGTTCAAACCGTGTGTGAGGAACAAATGAATGATATGTCATGGTTCACTTTGAACTTGAGTAGTGTAAGTGTAAAACTAGGATAAGTTCAAAGCTAGAAATAGAGATGTGAATGGCTAGAGTATAAGAAGGGACACATTCTGAGAAAGAGAGGCAGATGGTGTTTTGATCCCTGGTTGGGGACGGGCAGATGCCTACCTTTTCCGTAGCTTACCATTTCCATGCAGTGAGCCAACTTTCACTGTGAGCCTCTACAACCCTTTGCTTGAGGACTTTCTTTGCCCACCAGAGCTCCCTCGACCTTGTAGGCAAACAAGAAGCACTAAAGAATTAGCAGCCTGGGGAACAGCCCTTAAATAATGTTGGTAGGGAGTTGATGGGTAAATATCCTAGGTCCTTCAAGCAGGATTATTTTCTGGTATATGTGCTGTACTCCCTCTCATTTATAATCCAGATGCAGTTGACCATGGTGCTAATTTGTTTGATGGCTCACCTTTTTGGGGGAGGGGGGCTCCTCCCCTTCCTCTATCACTTCCTACTGGTGCCCTGGCCTGTTGATTTTTCCTAATAATTCCTTGCAAATATCCTTTTTTCAGAGTCTGCCTCTCAGAAATTGCTTGAAGTCAATAAGAGGGACACAGATCAGCAAGAGAAGTGGACCAGGCAAATCCAACTTTAGTGGGAAGCACCAGTGGGTCAGGACATGCCTAAAGGGCATAATGAATGGGATGCCACATACAGTCAAGACAATCCAGTTTGGACCTGCATCCTTTGGAGAAGTGAGGCATGAATATATTCTGGATACCAAGGGCCAAGCAGAGGCTAGAATCCAGTGTGTGTCAGTTTGATGGAGAGGTAACCAGTCACATGTAAAGTCCAATTAAATGAATAAGGTTGGTGATCCAAAGAACATATCAAAAAGCAAACTGGAAGACGTGAAAATGAACTAATTTCAAATCAGGCAAAGGACTTTAAGAAAGGGAAGAGTTTATACTGCTAAATACTAAAAACTACACAAGCAAGTGAAAGGTCCTAGAACCCAGCAGAAAGGAGAGGTTTGACTGGGTAATGGATGAAGAGTTAAAGCAATAGACAAATCTGTTTGCTTTGTTCTGTCATTTTAGGTCCCTGTCATCCACATACTTTCAGTATGTATTGTCTGTCTGCAAGTAGGCAGGTATCTGCTATGGGCTATACACTTTCTTATTCTTTCAATATTTGTTCTCTTCTCCCTTGGCCTCAAGATGATGTCACTGGAATCTGCCCAGTGCAGTCCCTGTTGGTCTTTCAAGGCATTTGTGCTCTTCAGGGCATCATGACATTGGTAAGCAAGAGAATCAGGTCACAAAAGCCTGATCCAGTGACTGTATCGGTCACTGCTTTCTGCCTGCAGCACTGCTGTTCACCTCTCTCTATTGAGCAAATTTTTTTTTGAATATTTATTTTTATTTTTATTTTATTTTGTTATTTTATTTTATTTTTTAACTTTACAATATTGTATTGGTTTTGCCATATATCAACTATTGAGCAAATTGATGAGAGCCCTTACCACCAGATCTTGTTTTCATCTTCAGAGTTGAGCCCTGCATGTTGAATAGTCCTCTTTGGAGGTCACCATTCAGATAGTGCAGGCTCTTCTGGATAGTGTGGAAGAAGATAGAGTTGAAAGCAGCACCAGGAAATGGCCTAAATTGTGTTGTCACTGCTATCGCTGCTGCTGACACCACAGTAGCCCCTCTTCTCTGAAGAAGTTGCTCATTCATCCTATGATCCAGGTTTCCGGCCCCTTGCTGACATTTACAACATTACAGAGAAACAATGACTGAAGGAGCAGCGCAGATGTCATCTGGCTAAATGAAGCTGCTGGTTTTAAAATGTCAAGGCTTTGCCTCTTCATAGTTCACTTTCCTCCTTCAAAATATTCTACACTCAAGGCCCCTGGGAAATGGCAAAATTTCTTATTTCAACCCCAGGGCATGTGAACCTTATTGGTTTGGTTCAGTTCAGTTCAGTCACTCAGTCATGTCCGACTCTTTGTGACCCCATGAATCACAGCACGCCAGGCCCCCCTGTCCATCACCATCTCCCGGAGTTCACTCAGACTCATGTCCATCGAGTTGGTGATGCCATCCAGCCATCTCATCCTCTGTTGTCCCCTTCTCCTCCTGCCCCCAATCCCTCCCAGCATCAGAGTCTTTTCCAATGAGTCAACTCTTCTCACGAGGTGGCCAAAGTACTGGAGTTTCAGCTTTAGCATCATTCCTTCCAAAGAAACCCCAGGGCTGATCTCCAGAATGGACTGGTTGGATCTCCTTGCAGTCCAAGGGACTCGCAAGAGTCTTCTCCAACACCGCAGTTCAAAAGCATCAATTCTTCAGTGCTCAGCTTTCTTTACAGTCCAACTCTCGCATCCATACATGACTACTGGAAAAACCATAGCCTTGACTAGACAGACCTTTGTTGGCAAAGTAATGTCTCTGCTTTTGAATATGTTATCTAGGTTGGTCATAACTTTCCTTCCAAGGAGTAAGCGTCTTTTAATTTCATGGCTGCAATCACCATCTGCAGTGATTTTGGAGCCCCCAAAAATAA
>NW_011494903.1:7200987-7218220 GCF_000754665.1 Bison bison bison
AGTTAAATAAGCAGGGTGACAATATACAGCCTTGACGTACTCCTTTTCCTATTTGGAACCAGTCTGTTGTTCCATGTCCAGTTCTAACTGTTGCTTCCTGATCTGCATATAGGTTTCTCAAGAGGCAGGTCAGGTGGTCTGGTATTCCCATCTCTTTCAGAATTTTCCACAGTTCATTGTGATCCACACAGTCAAAGGCTTTGGCATAGTCAATAAAGCAGAAATAGATGTTTTTCTGTAACTCTCTTGCTTTTTCCATGATCCAGCGGATGTTGACAATTTGATCTCTGGTTCCTCTGCCTCTTCTAAAACCAGCTTGAACATCTGGAAGTTCACAGTTCACATATTGCTGAAGCCTGGCTTGGAGAATTTTGAACATTACTTTACTAGCATGTGAGATGAGTGCAACTGTGTGATAGTTTGAGCATTCTTGCTAAGGTGAGTCTAAAGAGCCTTGAACAGTTTCCTGTTGTTTATTGTAAAAGTCAAAATCATTATCAACCAATTGTTCCTATATCAACAATATAGGAAAAAATGTGGCTGGAAAGGAACTAAATTTGAAGTTTAGGTATTCCTGGCTTGTTTGAAAACCATCAGACCCAAGCACACAGCATTCAGTGACAACATTGTAATGAGGTCTCTGTGGGTTAAACTAATCAGCCGAAAGATTATATAAAAACATCTGTTAGAGAGTTGACTGCGCAGCTAAATTTAGAAAGATTCTAGAGTTGTCTTTCTGCCTACAACACTTAGACTGAAAAAGAAGGTGCTGACTCCAAAATACTCAACCTGACAGTGCACATTTTTATGCCAAATATTTTTTGATAAGATCACTTATGATGAAAAAGGTAAGCAAGAATCCAGCCAAAGAAGTAGCTCTTGTAAAGTCAGTGTTAGCCTTCTTCATGTTAAGTGTGTTCACGTGTTTATGTGTGGGCTAATGATGTGCAGTGTGAAATACAGTTATGCTTACCAATTATGTTATCTTATGGCAACCACTGACTTGAACCTGAAATATTCTAATGTAACTGTAAAACATGTTAATCTGCTAATTTCTTATTTTATAAAAGATTTAATTGCAGGTATCCTTTTCCTGTTTCACTTACTACAAAGGCATCATAGAAATTGCCCCTATCATTTAAAGAAGGCCAGAAGAAGCTGGATGGATTAGGGGGAGACAGAGAGAAAGATAATGTGGATATCTTAAAATCTTTAATATCCTTGAAGTTGAAATTCTATGTGAACTCATAACAAAGCCATTATATTTTACAATACTTATGGGAAATTTGTTAATTTACTGTGAAAATATATTTGCACATACAGCTTCACAGAACTATAAAATAGTTGGTGCTTGATTCTTTTAAGAATATTGTGGATGCACTCCATACTTTCAGAAAGACAGCAAAAGAGACACTGATGTATAGAACAGTCTTTTGGACTCTGTGGGAGAGGGAGAGGGTGGGATGATTTGGGAGAATGGCATTGAAATAGTATAATATCCTATATGGAACGAGTCGCCAGACCAGGTTCGATGCACAATACTGGATGCTTGGGGCTGGTGCACTGGGATGACCCAGAGGGATAATATGGGGAGGGAGGAGGGAGGAGGGTTCAGGATGGGGAACACATGTATACCTGTGGCGGATTCATTTCGATATTTGGCAAAACCAATACAATATTGTAAAGTTTAAAAATAAAATAAAATTTTAAAATAAATTAAAAAAAAGAAAACTAAGATCATGCCTTCTGTTCAATCATTTCATGGCAAACAGATGGGGAAACAGTGGATATAGTGGCTGACTTTATTTTTGGGGGCTCCAAAATCACTGAAGATGGTGACTGCAGCCATGGAATTAAAAGATGCTTACTCCTTGGCAGGAAAGCTATGACCAACCTAGACAGCATATTAAAAAGCAGAGACTACTTTCCCAACAAAGTAGTCAAAGCTATGGTTTTTCCCGTAGTCATGTATGGATGCAAGAGTTGGACTATAAAGCTGAGTGCAGAAGAATTGATGCTTTCAAACTGTGGTGTTGGAGAATACTTTTGAGAGTCCCTTGGACCGCAAGGAGATCCAACCAGTTCATCCTAAAGGAGAGCAGTCCTGGGTGTACATTGGAAGGACTGATGTTGAAGCTGAAACTTCAATACTTTGGCCACCTGATACGCAGAACTGAACCATTGGAAAAGACCCTCATTCTGGGAAAGCTTGAAGGCAGGAGGAGAAGGGGATGATATGGTTGGATGGCATCACCGACTCAATGGACATGAGTTTGAGTAAACCATGGGAGTTGGTGATGGACAGGGAGGCCTGGTGGCTTCAGTCCATGGGATCGCAAAGAGTCAGACACAACTGAGCAACTGAACTGAACTGAAGGTAGGTAAGCTACCAGTTTTTAATTGAATGTTCTTAAGAGAATTACCTAACAATAAACTCAATGTTCGGGGAAGGCAATGGCACCCCATTCCAGTACTCCTGCCTGGCAAATCCCATGGACGGAGGAGCCTGGTGGGCTGCAGTTCATGGGGTCACTAAGAGTCAGACACGACTGAGCGACTTCCCTTTCACTTTTCACTTTTATGCATTGGAGAAGGAAATGGCAACCCACTCCAGTGTTTTTTCCTGGAGAATCCCAGGGACGGGGGAGCCTGATGGGCTGCCGTTTATGGGGTCCCACAGAGTTGGACACGACTGAAGTGACTTAGCAGCAGCAGCAGCAAACTCAATGTTGTAATCTGTATTTATTTATTTTATTTTGGGGTAACAACTTTATTGAAATAGAATTCATATACCAAACAATCACCCATTTAAAGTGTGCATTTGAATGATTTTAAAATTTTATTCACTAGTTTATTCATTTACTTATTTAATATTGTTTGCAATATTAGATTACTTTTTAAAGTGAAATATAGTAAACCAGACCTGCCTCTTGAGAAATCTGTATGCAGGTCAGGAAGCAACAGTTAGAACTGGACATGGAACAGCAGACTGGTTCCAAATAGGGAAAGGAGTATGTCAAGGCTGTATACTGTCACCTTCCTTAGTTAACTTATATGCAGAGTACATCATGAGAAATGCTGGGCTGGATGAAGCACAAGCTGGAACCAAGATTAGGTGTTATAACTAACACCCAAAAAAAGATGTCTTTTTCATTACAGGGGACTGGAATGCAAAAGTAGGAAGTCAAGAAATAACTGGAGCAACAGGAGCATTTGGCCTTGGAGTACAGAAAGAAGCAGGGCAGAGGCTAATAGAGTTTTGGGAAGAGTACGCACTGGTCATAGCAAATGCCCTCTTCCAACAACACAGGTGATAACTCTACACATGGACATCAAGAGATGGTCAATACCAAAATCAGATTGATTACATTCTTTGCAATCAAAGATGGAGAAGTTTTATACAGTCAGCAAAAAGAAGACTGGGAGCTCACTGTGGCTAAGATCATGAACTCCTTATTGCAAAATTCAGACTTAAATTGAAGAAGTTGGGAAAACCACTAGACCATTCAGGTATGACCTAAATCAAATCCCTTATTATTATACAGTGAAAGTGAGAAACAGATTCAAGGGATTAGATCTGATAGACAGAGTGCCTGAAGAACTATGGATGGAGCTTCATGACATTGTATAGGAGGGAGGGATCAAGATGATCCCCAGGAAAAAGAAACGCAAAAAGGCAAAATGCTCATCTGAGGAGGCCTTACAAACAGCTGTGAAGAGAAGCGAAAGGCAAAGGAGCAAAGGAAAGATATACCCATTTGATAGCAGAGTTCCAAAGAACAGCAAAGAGAGACAAGAAAGCCTTTTTAAGTGAACAGTACAAAGAAATAGAAGAAAACAACAGAATGGGAAAGACTAGAGATCTTTTCAAGAAAATTAGAGATACCAAGGGAATATTTCATGCAAAGATGGGCACAATAAAGGACAGAAATTGTATGGACCTAAAAGAAGCAGAAGGCATTAAGAAGAGATAGCAAGAATACACAAAAGAACTATACAAAAAGATCTTCATGACCCAGATAACCAGGATGGTGTGATCACTCACCTAGAGCTAGATATCCTGGAATCTGAAGACAAGTGGACCTTAGGAAGCATCACTATGAACAAAGCTATTGGAGGTGATGGAATTCCAGTTGAGCGATTTCAAGTCCTAAAAGATGATGCTGTGAAAGTGCTGCACTAAATATGCCAGCAAATCTGGAAAATTCAGCAGTGGCCATGGGACTGGAAAAGGTCAGTTTTCATTCCAATCCCAAAGAAAGGCAATGCCAAAGAATGCTCAAACTACCGCACAATTGCACTCGTCTCACACACTAGTAAAAGTCATGCTCAAAATTCTCCAAGCCAGGTTTCAACAGTATGTGAACTGTGAGCTTCCAGATGTTCAACCTGGCTTTAGAAAAGGCAGAGGAACCAGAGATTAAATTACCAACATCCTCTGGATCATTGAAAAAGCAAGAGAGTTCCAGAAAAATATATACTTCTGTTTTATTGACTATGCCAAAGCCTTGACTGTGTAGATCATAATAAACTGTGGAAAGTTCTGAAAGAGATGGGAATACCAAACCACCTGATCTGCCTCTTGAGAAATCTGTATGCAGGTCAGGAAGCAACAGTTAGAACTGGACATGGAACAACAGACTGTTTCCAAATTGGGGAAGGAGTATGTCAAGGCTATATATTGTCACCCTGCTTATTTAACTTGTATGCAGAGTACTTCATGAAAAACACTGGGCTGGATGGAGCACAAGCTGGAACTAAGATTGCCTGGAGAAATATCAATAATCTCAGATATGCAGATGACAGCACCCTTGTGGCAGAAAGTGAAGAAGAACTAAAGAGCCTCTTGATGAAAGTGAAAGAGGGCAGTGAAAAGCTGGCTTAAAACTCAACATTCAGAAAACTAAGATCATGGCAACCAGTCTATCACTTCATGGCAAATAGATGGGGAAACAGTGGAAATAGTGACAGACTTTATTTTTGGGGCTCCAAAATCACTGCAGATGGTGACTGCAGCCACGAAATTAAAAGACACTTGCTCCTTGGAAGAAACGCTGTGACCAATCTAGACAGCATATTAAAAAGCAGAGATATTACTTTCCCCGTAAAGGAGCATCTAGTCAAAGCTATGGTTTTTCCAGTAATCATGTATGGATGTGAGAGTTGGACGATAAAGACAGCTGAGCGCTAAAGAATTGATGCTTTTGAACTGGATGTTGTAGGAGACTCTTGAGAGTCCCTTGGACTGCAAGGAGATCCAACGAGTCCATCCTAAAGGAAATCAGTCCTGAATATTCATTGGAAGGACTGATGCTGAAGGTGAAACTCCAACACTTTGGCCACCTGATGCAAAGAACTGACTCATTGGAAAAACCCTGATGCTGGGAAAGTTTGAAGGCAGGAGGAGAAGGAGAGGACAGAAGATGAGATGGTTGAATGTCATCACTGACTCAGTGGACATGAGTTTGAGTAATCTCCAGAAGTTGGTGATGGACAGGAAGGCCTGGTGTGCTGCAGTCCATGGGGTCGCAAAGAGTCAGATATGTCTGAGCGACTGAACTGAACTGATAGTTAATTTATAATATTGTGCTAATTTCAGGTGTGTAGCATAGTGACTATTTTTGCAGATTATATTTCATTATAGATTGTTAAAGTTAGTATAATCTCTTCATTTTTGCTCTTTCTTTTTTATTGAATTTAAATATTTTAATTTAAATTCTATAGTACTTTACAATTTTCAAGTTTCACAGACATGATTTCATATAATCCCATGATAATGTTGTTTTCCTCTCTACCCCTATATTGCCCCTGCCCCTCCGCTCTCTTCACTGGTAACCACTAGTTTGTTCTCTATGTCTGTGAGCTGCTTATTTTTGTTTTATTCACTGGTTTGTTGTATTTTTTTATATATTCCACATATGAGTGATAGCATACAAATACCATACAGATACTTGTCTTTCGCTGTCTGACTTACTCAACTTAGCATAATGCCCTAGAATCCATTCATGTTGCTGCAAATGGCAACATTTCATTCTTTGTTAAGGCTGAGAACTATTGCATATATATACATCACATATTCTTTACCTATTCATCTGTTGATGGACTCTTAGGTTGCTTTTGTATCTTGGCAATTATAAATTATGCTGCTATAAACATTGAGGTGTCTGTATCATTTCAAATTAGTGTTTATATATATACACCTAGGAGAGGAATTGCTGAATCGTATGGTTGTTCTATTTTTAGTTTTTTGAGAAACCTCCAAACTGTTTTCCACAGTGGCTGCAGCAATTTACACTCCCCCCAAGAGTGTACAAGTGTTGCCTTTCTCCACTTCTTTGCCAACACTTGTTATTTGTGTTCTTCTTGGTGACAGCCAAGCTGACAGGTGTGAGATGATATCTCATTGTGGTTTTTGTTTGTATTTCCCTAAAGATTAATGATGTTGAATATTTTATCATATGCCTGTTGGCCATCTGAATTTTCTCTTTGGAAAAATTTCTGTTAAATTCTGTTCATTTTTAAATTGTGTGTTGTTTTTTTTTAATGTTAAGTTTTATAAGTTGTTGTTTATATGTTGACTATTAACCATTTTTTAAAAAACAAATGAAAACAGAAGATCAAGGACCACAAACATCATGGGTAAAGAAAATCTTTCAAAGGGAAGCCCTTGCAATGTGAAATCCAAAATGAATGGGCTGGACAGAGCAGTGACATAGTTGAATTTCTGTTGCTTTCTTAAAACTAATTGGCACATAGAAGGAAGACTCTTTTCTCAATACTTAATAACTGATGTAATATTTTTTTATTTAATGAGAACTCACCTTGTGTTAGATACTATGTCAAACTAAGCCTTCTGCGGCCATATATCTTTTAACCCTCACATTAACTGTAAAAAAAAAAAAAATAGCTATCATTGTCCTCATTTCACAAAGGAAGAAACTAAGTATGAGATTAGTTGAGTAACATGTCTAATACCATCCAACCCATAAGAAGCAGAACTGGGGTTTAAAATCAGGTATCTGAGGCAAAAGCCTGTTCTGAACAGTAAGCGTAATGACTTAATGAGTCCTGAGATGTTCATCCAAGATGAGTCGGTTGCTACTTATAGCACCACTGATGGGCACAAGGCTATGACTTCCAAGTCTTCTTTGTTCAATGGCAGGGTCCCTCTTTCCTCAGACTGAGGCACAATGGGAGCCATATCAGCTTAGATAACAGGGATAAACAGGGAGCAGGGGCACAGGAAAGTGCCCTTTATTTGGGAATAGATATTAGTAAAATTAGAGTCCAAGCAACTCTTTTAAAGCAAAGGTCATCATACAAGCCCATATGCCTTGGATAGTACTGACCACATGATAGGGTATCAATAAGCATCTACAGATTAGTCAGGAATGCCCAATGCTGGCATTTTGAATGCAGCACATTAGCAGCAGCATCTTTTAGGATTTGAAATATCTCAGCTGGAATTCCATCACCTCCAATAGCTTTGCTTGTAATGATGTTTCCTAAGACCCACTTGACTTTGTACTTCAGGATGTCTGGATCTAGATGAGTGATCACACCATTGTGGTTATCTGGGTCATTAAGATTTTTTTTTTTTTTTAATAACTCTTCTGTGTCTTCTTGCCACCTCTTCTTAGTATCTTCTGCTTCTGTTAGGTCCATACTGTTTCTCTCATTTAATGTGCCCATCTTTGCATAAAATATTCCCTTGGTATCTCTAATTTTCTTGAAGAGATCTCTAGTCTTTCCCATTCTGTTGTTTTCCTCTATTTCTTTGCTCTTCTTTCCTCTATTTCTTTTCCTCTATTTCATGGATCTCTGAGGAAGGCTTTCTTATCTCTCCTTGCTATTCTTTGGAACTCTGCATTCAGATGGATATATCTTCCCTTTTCTCCTTTGCCTTTCACTTCTCTTCTTTTTCTCAGCTATTTATTTGTAAGGCCTCCTCAGACAACCAGTTTGCTTTTTTGCTTTTCTTTCTCAAGGGGATGGTTTTGATCACCACCTGCTGTACAGTGTTATGAACCTCTGTTCATAGTTATTCAGCCACTCAATCTATCAAATCTAATCCCTTGAATCTATTTGTCACTTCCACTATGGCTCAGCTGGTAAAGAAAATGCCCCACAATACAGGGGACCTGGGTTGGATCCCTGGGTTGGATAGCTCCCCTGGAGAAGGGAAAGGCTACCCACTCCAGCATTCTGGACTGGAGAATTCCTTTAACTGTATATTCCATGGGGGTGCAAAGAGTCGGACACGACCGAGGGACTTCTTTCACTTTTCCACTGTGTAATCGCAAGGGATTTGATTTATGTCATATCTGAATGGTTTAGTGGTTTTCCCTACTTTCTTCAATTTAAGTTTGAATTTGACAATAAGGAGTTCATGATCTGAGCCACAGTCAGCTCCCGGTCTTGTTTTTGCTGACTGTATGAAGCTTCTCCTTCTTTGACTTCAAGGAATATAATCAATCTGATTTTGGTATTGACCATCTGGTGATGTCCATGTGTAGAGTTATCACTTGTGTTGTTGGAAGAGTGTGTTTACTATGACCAGTACGTTCTTTTGGCAAAACTCTGTTAGCCTTTGTCCTGCTTCATTTTGTATTCCAAAGCCAAACTTGCTCGTTACTCCTGATATCTCTTGACTTCCTTCTTTTGCATTCCAGACCCCTATGATGAAAAGGTTAGACAGCTGCATAAAAGGTTAGATAATTCCAGAAAAGTTTAGATAACTGTATACATAGATGTTGAAGAATCTGCAGAGCTATCTATGATCTTTGTGTTAAGAATTCTGTTAGAAATTTAGGAAGATCAATGAGATTGAAAGGAGAGATGGTCATTAGTAGGTCATCAAGAAGTAGAATCTTTTCCCTTCCCCTACACACACACAGTTTAAGTCAGACTGTCCTAAAACAAGGTCGGAGAAGGCAATGGCACCCCACTCCAGTACTCTTGCCTGGAAAATCCATGGACAGAGGAGCCTGGTAGGCTGCAGTCCATGGGGTCACTAGGAGTTAGACACGACTGAGCTACTTCACTTTCACTTTTTACTTTCATGCATTGGAGAAGGAAATGGCAACCCACTCCAGTGTTCTTGCCTGGAGAATCCCAGGGATGGGGAAGCCTGGTGGGCTGCCATCTATGGGGTCCCACAGAGTCAGACACAACTGAAGCGACTTAGCAGCTTAGCAGCAGTCCTAAAACAAGGTAGAGTCCTTGTGAGATTCCAAAGACTCCAGTTAATGAAAAGACTGCAAAAGCAATGAAGAGTTATAAGTCATTTTAATAAAGAAGACACAGAAACTCAGATTTTGCATGAAAGAGCTCCAAATTTGGGAGGTCAGCTCAGTGCCCAGGCTGCATTTTTAGCTTAGGACCTGGAAGACTCAGGACTGGCAGTTCTTGAAGGATCTAAATTGGTGCTGCTACTCCTTGGGCTCATAGTTTAAGTGACTGCAGGCTCCAAGCACAGAAGTGTCCTTGGGTTGGAGTTATAGATGCCAGATGTGTCATAAGTCCCCACTGCACTGTTCATGCCCTGTTATCACCCTTCCCCTAAAACTCTGTGCTCAGTAAGGATCCAAAGAACATGTTCTTTTCTGGACATCACAGGGGAGAAGAACAGCCAATATTTGCCTTCATGCTTCCAGACTTGGGAGAGCTCAGGCCTCACCTCAGGTGATTCAAGTTCTCAGGACTTGCTGGCTTGTTTTCCTGGTTTATGAAAGAGTTTTTTTTTTTTTTTTTTTTTTACTTATGACACAGTTCTTCCCTTTAGACTAACAGTAAATCAAAATTTGTTTTTTTTTTATTCCAGTTTTCTTGAGATAAAATTGACGTACAGCATGGTATAAGCTTACAGTATACAATGCAATTATTATACATACACATGTTATGAAATGATTATCATAGTAAGTTTAGTGAACATCCATAAATTCATATACATACAAAATCAAAGAAACAGGAATTTTTCCCTGCTGATGAGAACTCTTAGGATTTACTCTCTCTACAACTTTCATATATGACATATAGTGGTATTAATTATACTTTTCATGCTATACATTGCTTCCCTAATACTTATTTGTCTTATAAGCAGAACTTTGTACCTTTTGTCTGCCTTAATTCAATTCTTCTTCTCCCCACCTTCCACCTCTGGTGTCCACTATTCTGATCTCTTTTTCATATCAATTTTTTGAAGTATAATTGAACTACAACACTGTGTTACATGCATGCATGCTTGGTTTATTCAGTCATATCTGACTCTTTGTGATACCATAGACTGTAGCCTGTCAGGTTTCTTTGTCCTTGGGATTCTCCAGGCAAAAATGCTGGAGTGGGTAGCCATGCCCTCCCCCAGGGGATCTTCCTGACCCATGGATCGAACCCTTGCATCTCCTGCAATGGGAGGTGTGTTCTTAACCATTAACACCACCTGGGTTCTATGCATTTCAAAATGACCATCACATTGTCTGGTTAGCATCTGTCATCATACCAAAAGGTATTTTTGAAACAAAAGGATCTAAGATACAGCATAAGGAGGAAATGTGATGTGTTTATAGAAAAAGAAGATGCCTGACCTCACAAGGATATAGGACTCCAGGGTGAGAAGTACTGTCTATCCCGTACTCACAAGTTGCGCATCCACGGAAACAGAGGGGTGACTGAACTGCACCACTTTATACAAGAGACCTGAGCTCCCACAGATTTCAGGATCCACAGAGGGCCCTGGAATCAATCCCCCTGTGGATAGCATGGGACAACTGTAATAGATATTCTATAGAGATGTTGTACTTGTAAATACAAGGGAGATACCTGAATACCATATAGAGAACTACAACTTGAAGGGCTGGGAAATAGGGTGCCACTGAAGGTTTAGGGAATGATGTAGTGAAATAAAACAAGATGTTAAAAGCAAGAGGCAGATTTGATTGACAGAAGATGAAACTGGAATTAAGGAATCAATCTGAAGCATATGTGCATGAGAAGATGAGGATCTGCATCATGGAAATGGAAATTAAGAGATAAAACTCAGGAGAAAAGGGGCTTTCACGATAAGCCTGATTGTGTGTAAACCAAGAAGCTCATTATGAGACTTCAAACACACTGACCAGTTAGAAGAGTGGACTCAGTATAAAAGCCAGATTTGAAAGAGGGCATTGGGAAGAGCATGACAGATTCAGTTTGAGATATTTTGAGTTTGAAGCTTACTATTATTCACTTCTTTGTTATAAGCCTCATGATTATTTCCTTAACTACTTAGTGATGGCTTCCCTGGGGCACAGTCTTAAGCTGTGGAGGTTGAAAGAGATCTCTTTCATGTACTATAAATAAAGTTGTAATTCCGCACAAAAGAAAACAAAATTTTGAGAATTTTTTCTGAATATTCAGTCTTTCTCAGGGTATAATTGAGTTGATCATATGTGCGAAATGAATCTCCTGCCATGTCAATAAACAAGAAATGTCACAGCCATCAGTGATTTCTGGCCTCCAAATGTGAAAGAAAGTGAAAGTCGCTCAGCCGTATCTGACTCTCTGTGATCCCCTTGGAATTCTCCAGGCCGGAATCCTGGAGTGGGTAGCTTTTCCTTTCTCCATGGGATCTTCCCAACCCAGGGATCAAACCCCGGTCTCCCACATTGCAGGCAGATCCTTTACCAGCTGAGCCACAAGGGAAGCCCAAGTGTGATTGAGGGCTTCCAAAACTTCAAAATGATCCAGCGGATGCTGCCACCACCCCACCACCCCCCGACGGTGATGGCTGAGGAGCTGGGGGAATGCAAGCAGCGATGTGAACTAAGAAACAGGATTGGCCCCAGATAGCTGAGATGCGTGAAAGGAATGAATTCAGTGAGCCCAGAGGCTTACACCTTCCCATACTTAGAATGCTAAATTCCTTAACTTGATACCTGATCTTTGATGTTCGGACTGTCTGCTCCCTTTGCTGCAAACTTGTATGTAACCTGACTTCCCCTTGTACCTCCCTGGAGCAGTTTTCCCAGAGCTACTTAGATGCTGAGTCCTAAATATTCCCACCAAATAAAATAACTCTCTACTTTCAGGCTGTGATAATGAACCTCTGAAGTTTTTTCTACAATTCAATGTGCAGCTCACACACATAAATTTCAGTGAACTCAATTTAATGAATATTTATTGAGCACACATATAGACTGAGTACATACATACATAAAATAGGATTATTTTTGTTTGTTGCACAGCAATTCTTTTGAACACAAAGAAAATCAGTTTTTCCATTTGTAGTTGAATCTTCTAATTTTGTTTTAGTGATGACCATTCATTGAAATGTCTTTATTCTTAGTGAAAAGACAAGCCTAAACTTAGACTTAATCTGAACCTGTGGTGTGAATTAGTGAGGTTTGTCTGAATAGTCAATTTATTCTTATTAAAAACAAATAAAACAGGTCAAATGCAAAACAGGATTCACATTTAAACCAGACATTTTAATAGTGAGCTGAGAGACATCTGTGTGCAGGATTATTGTAAAGTCTTCTCTCTTAGGACAACTGCATAGAGAGTTTACAAGCGAATCATCACATATGGGTTGCTGGACCAATAAAACCAGGTATTTCGTACATGGTGGGCATCAGGCATTTCTATTATCTTCTCACATTTACATCTGCTTTGACTTCCTTAAACAGTTTTAGTTTTTGTCATGGAGGTAGACACTATTCATTATACCAGTCTTGCCTCCCTTCGTGTGTGCTCTGCTCACTCTTAAAAGCCATATGGGGTCACTCTAGGACAGCTGGAGGACCCAGCAGCTCCATGCTTCTTACATTTATTCCTGATACTTTGGTGCATAAGTCTATACTGGGAAACATACATCCTACATTCTGAATCCTTTTCTCTTGAGAAGTCTTTGAGAAGAGTCTTGATGAGTAAATTTGTATTCTTTATACTGTATTACATACCCTCATCACATTCAATTCAGTTCACTTCAGTAATGTCTTTGCAACACCATGAACTGCAGCATGCCAGGCCTCCCTGTCCATCGTCAGCTCCCAGAGTTTACTCAAACTCATGTCCATTGAGTCGGTGATGCCATCCAATCATCTCATCCTCTGTTGTCCCCTTCTCCTCCCACCTTCAATCTTTCCCAGCATCAGGGTCTTTTCCAATGAGTCAGTTGCTCGCATCAGGTGGCCAAAGTATTGGAGTTTCAGCTTCAGCATCAGTCCTTCCAATGAATATTCATGACTGATTTCTGTTTGGATTAACTGGTTGGATCTCCTTGCAGTCCAAGGGACTCTCAAGAGTCTTCTCCAAAGCAGGTCTCTAAAGACCTGTACTAAGTGAGAGTATAGCCTAATGACAATTTTCTTAGGCTAAACATTTTAAACTTCATGGAAGAAAATTACACACATTTTTAATTGAAGTTCCACACTAATTCAAAATAAATTTTTCCAAATTAATAGCAATTAATGAAGTTTGTTCTCCTTCTAGAAAGAATATGGTATTTAATCTCCTCTTATATTGGAGAGGTTATTTTTACATAATCAAAAGCATCATAGAAGTAGTGAGCCAGAGGCAAAATAAATTATTGATACTACTTGACAGAGAAGTAAATAATAATGTAGTTTAGTTCAGTGAATTTATAGTTGTTTGAGATAAGCATTCAAGAACTAAAAATTAGAAAAATTTTCATTCAATAAATTCTGTATGTATATAAAGAGTATTTTAATTGCTTGTAAATTGCCAGTGGGTTAAGATGAAAAATGAAAAGGACAAAAGTCACTGGGAAAAAAATTAACAGATCAATGATAGGATAGGGCAAGAAAAATGGAATGAGGAGACATAGCACTGAGAAGGAAAGGAAGACACATACAGAGAGAATTCAAGAGAAGTTGGACAAGAAGAACATGATTGAGCACTTTCTTAGATGTTTCTAAACTTTCATCTTTCCCCTGCTCTTCACCTAGGTCATGGGTTTGGAAAATGTTTACTCTTTACTTTCTGTGGTTTGAAATTGGCAACGTCACCACTGTTCTTAGTTCTCATTGGAAGGACTGATGCTAAAGCTGAAACTCCAATACTTTGGCCACCTGATGCGAGGAACTGACTCATTGGAAAAGACCCTGATGCTGGGAGGGATTGGGGGCAGGAGGAAAAGGGGATGACAGAGGATGAGATGGCTGGATGGCATCACTGACTCGATGGACATGAGTTTGAGTAGACTCCAGGAGTTGTGATGGACAAGGAGGCCTGGCGTGCTGCAATTCATGGTGTCGCAAAGAGTTGGACACAACTGAGCGACTGAACTGAACTGAACTGACTGAACTTCTCTTTAGCCCTAACCCTTTGGATGTTCTGTTCTTAATGAGACACTATTAGGTTTGGAAAATTATTTGATATGTCCAAAAGCAATGGGAGATTATTATCCCTTGAATTCAATTTTAGGTCAATCTGCTAAATATTGAGTCCAAGAAAGACATATCCAGTAGGCTCATTTCCCTCCTCTGCCTCAGTTAAGAAAACTGTAATAGATAACACAGCTGTTGATATAATGGCATGGGAGTGTGGTGTGTGTACACACATTCATACCCACACAGACACACACTAAAGATGCTTTTCTTTTAGCAAACCCAGTAGCATGACTGATGCCAAGTTAGCCTCATCCTTTTATAGTTCAAGATGTGTTCTCATACTCCATGCCAGGTTAAATTTTTGGAGTGGTCCCAAGAACTTATAAAGCACAAACACAAAGAAAACAATCTTTTATATTTAGAGACTTAGTTCATACAGAGAGACAAGATTAAGATTTTCTGTCTGAGAAGATGCATTCAAATAAATCTCTGTGGTTCAAGAAATATTAATACTACAAACTGCTGATATATACTAACACCTATCATGTGTGAGCTTATGTACTTGGCAGATCACAAATCAAATTTTCTGTGAATAAAGAATACAAGTATTTGCAAACTTCAAGTATATTTTTCAAAATAGCTATTGTTTATAATATGCATTACAAATGTTCTATGAAAAGAGGCAGTGTAGTAAGATAGAATGACATGGTTTTCTGTTGCTGCAAAAAACTTAGTGGCTTAAAAAACGGTTTTATAAGGACAATCATTTTGTGGGTGAATTTCAGAAAGAGCTTGACTGTACATTTCTTGCTTGGCATCTGTAGGATTGAACAGTGTCTCCTCAAAGTCATATCCACCAAGGATATTAGCATGGAAGCTTATTTGAAATAGCATATTCACAGATGTCTGGAGAAGGAAATGGCAACCCACTCCAGTGTTCTTGCCTGGAGAATCCCATGGACAGAGGAACCTGGAGGGCTATAGTCCATGGGCTCACAAAGAGCTGGACACGACTGAGTAACTAACACACTATTCACAGAGTAATCAGTTAAAGATCTCAAGATGAAATCATCCTGGATTGAGAGTGGGCCCTAAATCCAATGACATCTTTGTAAGGAAAGGAGAGGACCTAGAGAGACACACACACGGAGAGAGAAAGATAATATGAAGGTAAAGGTGGGCAGAGTTTGGACTTATGCTGCCACAAGCCTAGAAATACACTGAAAGTTAAAAGAGGAGTGGGGAGCAGGTAGGGATTCTTCTCTAGAGACTTCCAAGAATGCATGGCCCCTCTGACACCTTGATTTCCTACCCTTAACCTCAAGAATTATAAAATAACACATTTCTGTTGTTTTAAACCACCTAGTTTGTGGCACTCTGTAACAGCAGCCCTAAGAAGTGAACAGTCTCCCCTGTGACTGTAATCAGATATCAGCTAGTACTGCAAAGATCTGCAGGCTCAACTAGGCTAGAAGTCATTGAGGATGAGTCAGTGGGATTACTGGCAAGTTGGTGCTGGCTGTTGGCTGTGAGTTCAACCAAGATTGTCAGCTGCAGCTGCAATTAGTCTATATGTGAGCCTCCCCATGGGGCCACTTGGGCTTCCTCAAAGCATGGTACCTGGCTTCCAAGAGGGAATGTCTTTAGAAGAAATTTCCTGAGAGTAAGGTTTCTCAAAGACAAAAGCAGAAGCTGCATTTTTATGATCAAACCTCGGATTCTGGAATCCAACTTCCACTGCATTCTATTCATTAGGAAAGTCACTAAGAGTAGTCCAAACTCAAGGAAGGGAAATTAGACTCCACCTCTCAATGGAAGGAGTTAAAAAGATTTTGTTGTTGTTTTTCATCAGTTCCATAGCCCTAGGTTCAAAGCACAGGTCTATCATTTTCTACCTGAGAGCATGTTTCCAAACCTCTCAGCCTAGTTTCCCTTTCACAAAATAGAGATGATGTCATTGACAGAGGTTATTATAATAATTAAACTAAATTAAATAATGTTGTTTCAGTCCTTGAAAGTTACATGATGTTCATGGCTGCACATATAAATAACGGGAATACATATAAATGGGAAATATAGGGATAACTATCAAGACATTAGCTAGATGAAACAGAATGTTAGTTTCAAAGGTGATATTTTGGGAATCCTCTACTTGTATGTCTGTTGCAGTTTCTATGTCTAGAATTCAAATGAGGATTATGCTTAGTTTACGACGAGATGAACTCTGGGAGGGAGATGTGGCAGAGGTTTACATTTTAGCTCTAAAATGCCTGTGGAGCATCCCAATACCACTCTGAAAATTCAGCAGCCAATGCCTCCTGGTTACTCCCACTACAAGACAAAAGGATTGGCAAAATCTTAGAATCCCGTGGCCTTTAGCTAAGGTTCAATTTTATGTTTATGGAGCATTTTGCCACCTCTGATACTCCTCATCTGATCCTGATTGTTGTAATGAATTCCAAACAGTTCTATATTGTCTTGCACAATTCAAGCTTTCCTTCCAGCTCAATGACCTTTATCAAGAAGAAAGGAAGCTTTGTTTCTTAATATCTGGGCAAATAAATGTTAAGAGTGTGACAGGACATCAGAAATCTTGAGTTCCTATGCTCCATTCCTCTCCTTCACCTGCTCCACCTCAAAATTCTCCTTATTTCTTGGCTTCAAGTTAGTGGTAAATTCTTGGGTAATGGACTTACACTAGCACTTCTCCATCCTTTCCCACAATAAATTGTAAGCATCAGTCAATTTGGACTTGCATGGTTGGAAAATATGTTTTTCCTTATGCAGTTCATCATAGAAGTGTTGTCAAGTAGAAACTTGGGTTTTTACAGTCATGGTGTTGTCCAAGAATCCTACAGGAGTTTGAGTTTTGTTTGTTTTGTTTTCACACAATTCAAGTTTATCCA
>NW_011494903.1:7218320-7224540 GCF_000754665.1 Bison bison bison
CAACATGGAGGCCACTAGTGTTTAAAATCCCAGATTCTGAAGATAGACCATCTGCATTTGTAACTCTAGTTCTGCCATTGACCAATTCTATGTTTTTAATGCAGATTACCAAAATTTTTTTGCCCTAGTTTCTGCATCTGTAAGATGGGTATAATACATATACCTATTTATAGCTATGAGAAGTAAGTGGTTACCATATAAAAAGTATTTTAAAGGCTATCTGGCACCTAGTAAGTACTCAATAAATATTTATTTTTATGCAAGATGATGTTAGGGCTTTACAGATGAATATTCTTAATAATCATGCACTTATTTCAGTGCATGCCTGAAAAAATGTAACTCACATATCAAACCTGTAATTTCAGATTGTATTTCTTGGGTAAATAAAAGTCATGAGCCTACTGTGCAAATTAGCCTAGGTGATATATTGATAAGGAAAAAGTCATAATGGTGGGCAGGTGAATGACTAAAATTTGGGAAACACTCCACTAGTTAGAAAAAATGAGGAACTAACCCAGTAAATGAACCCACTCTTTCTTCATCTATCTGTAAATCAGTCATAGGGTATGCCCTTAAGACCCAAGGCATTTGTTCATGTTTGCTAATGAGTCTCTGCAACCAGCCTGTGTACAGATTTCCTGCCCCAACTTTTAGCAGTGAGACAGTTCCCCTGAGTTAGGATATGGTTGTTCTCAAAACTAGACGTATGTGAAGTCTAAATGACCGCTATTTTGCTGTCAGCCATGCTCAAGTAACATGGTAACAGGGCCCAGGAGCCAGTCAACTTGGTACCTGAGTCTCATTCTTGACTTTTTTCAGTGGTCTAACCTCAGGCAAATGACTTACTCTTTCTGGCTTTGTGTTTCCCTTATCTGTAAAACAGAGACAGTAGGTAGCAACAGCTCTGCTTCCTTACAGTGATGTTGCATGAAATAAGTAGCATATGGTATGTGAAACTTGTCTGCATCCACTGGGTAGAAATAAGTATACAAATGTAAATACTGAGCTCATGATCAGGCTGTGAAAAATTGTTGTTAATGGTGCTTTCAGGAGAAAATAGACATCACTCAAGATTCTTACAAGGGAGCATAGCTTAGTGGTCTGGCACATAGACACTAAAGCCAAACCATGGGGCTCCCGTCCAAGCTATGCCTCTAATGGCTTGTATGAGCTGTGTGTCTCAAGGTCCTTAGTTGTAAAATAGGGATAATAACTCTCAATTCAGGAAGATTTTACAAATTATGTGTTAACATATGTACAGTGCTTGGAGGAATGACTTACTCACAGTGTATGTTCACTGAGTTAATTATTAATGTCAAACTACTATCTCTAGACACTACTACTGAGAATTCTGAGCATTTACTAGGGTTATTTTTGTTGACACATGCAGTCTAGTTTCCTTTTTGCTATGCACTTTCCATTAAAATACAGGCTTTAAATGAATTGACTAAAAAGATTTTAGAGGACAGATTATGAGTTCTTTCTCTTTTACTTACAACATGTGATTTATCCCTCTGAGTATTGTTTTTAAACATTTGACTTAATTTTATGACATCTGGTCGTTAAATTTTCCCCTAAGGCCAGTGGAATTAGAGAATAGTGATCAAGCCATGGAGTCTGGAATTGGACTGCTTGGATCTGAATCCCAGTTCTGTATTTCCTAAGTGTTTTGACTACCTTGGACAAATTAGTTAAGCTCTGAAAACATCAGTAACCTCAGGCATAAATTGAAAGTAGTGCTTATTTCATGGGATTATTGAGGGGTTTGTTGAAGAAGTGAGCTGTTGAGTAAACGTTGGCTACTGTTACTACCAGGTGAATTTACAATAGAATCTGTAGCACTGTGTTTCAAGTTGCTCACAGGGTAGAATTAGATACATGTTCAAAGTTGGAGATAGAAATTTATATTTAATCAATGACACTCTGACCAGGTTTCTGATTCTCCAGGCAGGAGAAAACTTGCATAAACATGGCCTGCTTTCTTCTTTTCCTGCTGGAAGACATTCTGACATCATTACTTCAGTTAAGATGCCAGGCACTCTGCACCATCCTTGCCATTACTTGTCAACAGATCATCTCACTACCTTTTCATGTCCCTACACAGCACCTTGTTCAGGTTGCCAGCTTCTGAAGCGGCAGATGTTCATCTCAGCAATGTTTCTAGAGTTATCCCTCAAAGTATACAAAACAATTGACAGCTGTGGTGGCTGAGTCTGGTTTGTTGAAACTGGATGCTGAGAGCAACAAAGGTCCGTCTAGTCAAGGCTATGGTTTTTCTTGTGGTCATGTATGGATGTGAGAGTTGGACTGTGAAGAAGGCTGAGCACTGAAGAACTGATGCTTTTGAACTGTGGTGTTGGAGAAGACTCTTGAGAGTCCCTTGGACTTCAAGGAGATCCAACCAGTCCATTCTGAAGGAGATCAGCCCTGGGATTTCTTTGGAAGGAATGATGCTAAAGCTGAAACTCCAGACTTTGGCCACCTCATGCGAAGAGTTGACTCACTGGAAAAGACTGTGATGCTGGGAGGGATTGGGGGCAGGAGGAGAAGGGGACGACAGAGGATGAGATGGCTGGATGGCATCACTGGCTCGATGGACATGAGTCTGAGCGAACTCCAGGAGCTGGTGATGGATAGGGAGGCCTGGCGTGCTGTGGTTCATGGGGTCGCAAAGAGTTGGACATGACTGAGCGACTGAACTGAACTGAACTGAACTGAGAGCTATTTAATAAGTAGATACCCAAGCCTACCATGATTGGGCATTACTACTGGGTTATAAAAGCCCCTGGGACTTTCTGCCACATGAAGTTTGCCATCTGCCTTCCAGTTCAGACTTCATTCAAATCAATGATTTTAACCAAAAGACACAGTCATGTATTCACAACTCTGGTTTCAAGAGCAGTGCAGACATTTCAAAGCCTTGATCTGAGAAGGTGTTTGAGATAAATATATATGTATTATGTTTTAAAATATATATGTAGTATACTATATATATATATATATATATATATATATACATATTTAAAGCTGAATATTTTACTTCTTTTTTCTTATTACACCCTGAAGTGTCTATGCTACAGCAGGACATAGGGTTTAGGGTTTCTTCACCACCTCTATAACATTTCTAAAAGGCATATATTTGTGCACATGATTTATTATAAAACAATATAAGTCAGACCTAAAATACCATTTTAATATATGTCTGATAAGTTATTTGAACTTTGTAACAGATTCTAAGTTAGCTTAGTATTTGGCTCCATGCCCTAAGATCAGGATTTAATCCTCCTAGGGACTTCTCTACACAGTGGGCTGGAGAGATTTTACATAACACACTGACACTGGTGGAAAGTTATAAAACTAATTAATGGCAAGTGTTTCAAAATCTTCCCCTTTCAACATAAATCATGAATTTGTTCCTCACTTGTGTAATACAGGATGCACTCAAAGAAAAAACTCATAAGGACAAATTTCTGTAAGGGAGGATGAGAAGGAAATGTAGTTAATAGGATAGTATCAACAAGAAGGGCTAGTCATGATGGCAAGCTCTTTACTTAAATTTCTTACTAAATTATCACATAATATGAAGTACATGTTAGTCAAGACCCTAAAATACATAAAATTATGAATCTTCAAAGAATGTTACATGAATCTTTAGTCCCTCTTCACAAAAAAATAAAATAAAAATAGTTGACAACTGGGGCTGCTAAGGAAATAGTTCTGGAATAGTCAGTATATTCTTGCCCATTCTGGGCACCTGAATCTTAATTCCCTCGAGGTTGACTGGGCCACACAATCCAAGTATCTCTTTTTCCCCATGACGAATCTATCCTGATTAATAATAGGATACCAATGATTAGTATGAAATCAAGACAGGCAAAGTACTTGAGAGCTTTGTTATCACCAATGTGGCAACTTGCAAAAGACTTTAAATTATCAATAAGTTACCAAGTCCATGAACTCAGGTGGCACAGGTGGTAAAGAATCTGCCTGCAATGCAGGAGACCTGGGTTTGATCCCTGGGCCTGGAAGATCCCCTGGAGAAGGGAAAGGCTACCCACTCCAGTATTCTTGCTTGGAGAATTCCATGGCCAGAAGAGCCTGGCAGGCTGTAGTCCATGGGGTCACAAAGAGTCAGACATGACTGAGTTACTAACACACACACCGAGTCCATGGTGTTTGACTATCAATTGTGATTATTAACCCCTCTCATTACTTTGCCAACAAAGGTACGTATAGTCAAAGCTATGGTTTTTCCAGTAGTCATCTATGGATTTGAGAGTTGGACCATGAAGAAAGCTGAGTGCTGAAGAACTGATGCTTTTGAACTGTGGTGCTGGAGAAGACTCTTGAGAGTCCCTTTGACTGCAAGGAGATCAAACCAGTTAATCCTAGAGGAGATCAGTCATGAATGTTCATTGGAAGGACTGATGCTAAAGCCAAGGCTCCAATATTTGGCAACATGATGGGAAAAACTGACTCATTAGAAAAGACCCTGATGCTGGGAAAGATCGAAGACAGAAGGGAATGAGAGAATGAGATGATTGGATGGCATCACTGACTCTATGGACATGAGTTTGAGCATGCTCTGGGAGTTGATGATGGACAGGGAAGCCTAGCATGCTGCAGTCCATGGGGTCACAAAGAGCTGGACACTACTGAATGCCTGAACTGTACCCCTCTCAGATAAATCTGTTGAGAATATTTTCTCCCAGTCAGTAGACTGTCTTTTTCATCTTGTTGATTGTTTCCTTCACTATTCAAAATCTTTTAAGTTTGATTGAGTCCCATTTGTTTATTTTTGCTTTTGTTTCCCTTGCTTGAAGAGACATATCCATAAAAAAAAATAGTTAACACCAATGTCAAAGAGCATACTGGAGTTTATGGCTTCAGATCTAACATTTAGATCTTAAATCTATTTTGAGTTTATTTTTGTATTTGGTAAAAGAAAATGTTCTAGTTTGACATTTCTACTTGTAGCTGTCCAGTTTTCCCAATAGAACTTTTGAAGAGACTGTCTTTTCCCTTTGTATATTCTTGTCTGCTTTGTTATCAGTTAATTGACCACAGATGTATGGGTTTATTTCTGGACTCTCCATTCTAGTCCATTGATCTATGTGTCTGTTTTTGTGCTGGTACCATACTCTTTTGATTACTGTAGCTTTGCAGTATAGTCTGAAGTCAGGGCATGTGATACCTCCAGGTTTAATCATCTCTCTTAAGATTGCTTTGGCTATTTGGAATTGTGATTCCATACAAAGTTTAGGATTATTTGTTCTAGTTCTGTGAAAAACACCATGAATATTTTCATAGTGTGTATATGTGTGCTCAGTCATGTCAGACTCTTTTTGTGATCCCGTAGACTATAGCCCACCAAACTCCTCTGTCCATGGAATTTTCCAGGCAGGAAATACTGGAGAGGATTGCCATTTCCTTCTCCAGGAGATTTTCTTGACCCAGTGATTGAACTCATGTCTCTTGTGTCTCCTGCATTGGCAAATGGATTCTTTATCACTTGCACCACCTGGGAAGCTCCATATTTTGATAGGATATATATTAAATAAGTAGATCGCTTTGGGCAGTATGGATATATTAACTCTTTAAACTCATGAACATGATATATCTTTTCATTTATGTTTCTATCATCTTCATCAGTGTCACTGTTTTCATAGTACAGGGCTTTCACCTTCTCGGTTAAATTTATTCCTAAGTATTTTATTCCTTTTCATTCAATTATACATGGGATTGTTTTCTTGATTTGTCTTTCTGATAGTTATGCTTTCTTCTGTATCACCTATTTGCTGTTAATTACTTCTAGTTTATTTTTTTCATTTCAGTTATTGTATTCTTCAGTTCTGACTTGTCCCTTTATGTATTTTCTATTCTTTGTTGAACTTTCACTTTGTCTATTCTTTTCTCCAGTTCAGTGAGCATTTTTAATCCTATTGCATGAACTCTTCATTACATAAATTATTCATCTGTTTCAGTTGGGGTTTTTCTGGTGTTTTATCTTTTCTTTAATTAGGAACACTCTCCTCTGTCTTCTCATTTTGGTTGATTTTTTTCTGTTTCAGATCAGATCAGATCAGTCACTCTCTCGTGTCCGACTCTTTGCAACCCCATGAATCACAGCACGCCAGGCCTCCCTATCCATCACCAACTCCCGGAGTTCACTGAGACTCATGTCCATCGAGCCAGTGATGCCATCCAGCCATCTCATCCT
>NW_011494903.1:7224931-7225390 GCF_000754665.1 Bison bison bison
AGTGCAGCACTTTCACAGCATCATCTTTCAGGATTTGGAATAGCTCAACTGGAATTCCATCACCTCCACTAGCTTTGTTCATAGTGATGCTTTCTAAGGAGAAACACCCCAAGACACATATTAATCAAATTAACAAAGATCAAACACAAAGAACAAATATTAAAAGCAGCAAGGGAAAAACAACAAATAACACACAAGGGAATTCCCATAAGGATAACAGCTTATCTTTCAATAGAAACTCTTCAAGCCAGGAGGGAATGGCAAGACATACTTAAAATGATGAAAGAAAATAACCTACAGCCCAGATTATTGTACCCAGCAAGGATCTCATTCAAGTATGAAGGAGAAATCAAAAGCTTTTCAGACAAGCAAAAGCTGAGAGAATTCTGCACCACCAAACCAGCTCTCCAACAAATACTAAAGGATATGCTCTAGACAGGAAACACAAAAATGGTAGTA
>NW_011494903.1:7226473-7227521 GCF_000754665.1 Bison bison bison
ATGAAAGGAGAAATTAACAATAACACAATAATAGTGGGAGACTTTAATACCCCACTCACACCTATGGAAAGATCAACTAAACATAAAATTAACAAGGAAAAAAAAAAAACATGTATCTATAAAGTTCACTAAAGCAAAGCACAGTAAAATTAAAAAAAAAAAGAAAAAAAGAAAAAGAATAGACTACATGTATATATTTAACTGAATTATTTTGCTGTACACCTGAAATTAACATAACATTGTAATTAGCCATATTCCAATATATAATAAAAATTAAAATTTAAAAAATTCTCCTTTTTATAGGGACACCAGACATACTGATTAGGACCCTTCCTAATGACTTCATGTTAACTTGATGACCTCTATAAAGATCCTATTTATACATAAAGTCATATTCTGAGGTCCCAGGGTTTAGAATGTCCTCTTCAGAGGACATAGTTCAACCCATAACACTAGGTTAGACTACAGGTTGTTGACACTGAAAGCTGTAACCTGGGTTACCTGGAGAGGGATAGGATAGGACTGCCAGATTTAGAAGAAAAAAGATGTTTGGGTAAATGTGAATTGTAGATCAATGATGCATAATTTTTTAGTAGGAGTATGTCCCAAATATTTTTTTCTTTTTTGTTTTTTTTCTTTTTTAATTTAATTTTTATTTTTAAACTTTACATAATTGTATTAGTTTTGCCAAATATCAAAATGAATCCGCCACGGGTATACATGTGTTCCCCATCCTGAACCCTCCTCCCTCCTCCCTCCCCATACCATCCCTCTGGGTCGTCCCAGTGCACTAGCCCCAAGCATCCAGTATCATGCATTGAACCTGGACTGGCATCTCATTTCATACATGATATTTTACATGTTTCAATGCCATTCTCCCAAATCTTCCCACCCTCTCCCTCTCCCACAGAGTCCATAAGACTGTTCCATACATCAGCGTCACTTTTGCTGTCTCATACACAGGGTTATTGTTATCATCTTTCTAAATTCCATATATATGCGTTAGTATACTGTATTGGTGTTTTTCCTTCTGGCTTACTTCACTCTG
>NW_011494903.1:7227621-7227966 GCF_000754665.1 Bison bison bison
AAATAACCTACAGCCCAGATTATTGTACCCAGCAAGGATCTCATTCAAGTATGAAGGAGAAATCAAAAGCTTTTCAGACAAGCAAAAGCTGAGAGAATTCTGCACCACCAAACCAGCTCTCCAACAAATACTAAAGGATATGCTCTAGACAGGAAACACAAAAATGGTGTATAAACTCGAACCCAAAACAATAAAGGAAATGGCAATGGGATCATACTTATCAGTAATTACCTTAAACGTAAATGGGTTGAATCCCCCAACCAAAAGACAAAGACTGGCTGAATGGATACAAAAACAAGACCCCTACATATGTTGTCTACAAGAGACCCACCTCAAAACAGGGGA
>NW_011494903.1:7228066-7234569 GCF_000754665.1 Bison bison bison
TCTATATGTACCACAGCTTTCTTATCCATTCATCTGCTGATGGACATCTACGTTGCTTCCATGTCCTGGCTATTATAAACAGTGCTGCAATGAACATTGGGGTACACGTGTCTCTTTCCCTTCTGGTTTCCTCAGTGTGTATGCCCAGCAGTGGGATTGCTGGATCATAAGGCAGTTCTATTTCCAGTTTTTTAAGGAATCTCCACACTGTTCTCCATAGTGTCTGTACTAGTTTGCATTCCCACCAACGTTTTATGAGACATACTTATGTTAAAAATGTATTGGTTGTTTATATGAAACTTAGTGACAGATTTTATTTTCTTTGGTTCCAAAATCACTGTAGACGGTGACTGGAGCCATGAAATTAAAAGACACTTACTCTTTGGAAGAAAAGCTATGACAAACCTAGATAGCATATTAAAGAGCAGAGACATTACTTTGTCAACAAAGGTCCCATATAGTCAAAGCTATGGGTTTTCCAGTAGTCATGTACGGATGTGAGAGTTGGACCATAATGAAGAACTGAGTGCTGAAGAATTGATGCTTTCAAATTATGATTCTGGAAAAGGCTCTTGAGAGTCCCTTGGACTGCCAGGAGATCAAGCCCGTCAACCCTAAAGGAAATTAACCCTGAATATTCATTAGAAGGACTGATGCTAAAGTTGAAACTCTAATACTTTGGCCACCAGATGTGAAGAGATCACTCATTGGAAAAGACCCTGATGCTGGGAAAGATTGAAGGCAAAAGGAGAAGAGGAATCAGATGACGAGATGGTTAGATAGTGTCACCAACTCAATGGACATGAATCTGAGCAAACTCCAGAAGACAATGAAGGACAGGGAAACCTGGCATGCTGTGGTTCTTGTATCATTTTGTGTCTGAGCAGACACAGAATGCTGACTGCACCCAGCATCTTTAACTGGGTGTCCTTTGTTTTATCTGGTAATCCTAAAATAGGCTCTTGTGAGCCCCTCTTCTGATAGCTTCTAGGTTCCTCTCGTCTACCCCATCAAGATACAAGAAGAAATGGCTATACATGCAAAGAACCTGCACTAGGAGCTCTGAGCCTTGAGTTCTGAGCACCCAATATACTATATAGGTGTTTTTTGTTATTTTCTAATTTATTCATTTTTAATTGAAGGATAATTGCTTTACAATATTGTGTTGGTTTCTGCCATACAGCAACATGAATCAGTGATAGATAAGATACATATGTCCCCTCCCTCTTGAAATTCTTGAACTTCCCTCCCACCTCCCACTCCATCCCACCCCTCTAGGTTGTCACAGAGCCCTGGTTTGAGTTCTCTGAGACATACAGCAAATTCCCGCTGGCTATCAATTTTACATATGGTAGTATATATGTGTCCATGTTATATATAGGCGTTTGACTTAATCAAAGCACTTAACTCTAAGACTCAGTTTCATTATCAGTTAAAAATAGATATAAGAATATCTTTCCTACTGACCTTTTATTATTGCTGTGATGCTAAAACAAGACAAATGAAGCAAAGATACTTCCCAAATACATAAGCGCTATCATAGTAGAAAGTTGTTTTTATAGCTTCGGATTTAGGACCTTGAGGTTCTGCCTTATTTCTTACTTAGAAAACCAAATAAAATCAGCAGATAGAGCGTGGGCACCTCCACATCTTATCTTTCATAAATTAAGGGCCTCCTTGAACCATTGCCCTGGCTTCAGTACTTTACAGTAAAGGATTAAGAATTGGAATGAAAAATGTTGGCCATAAAAGTGGCCCCCTGAGTTGTTGACCAGTCCATTTTACTTTCAGACCTCTGCCCTGAAACATAAAAATGTACTTCCATACAACACTTTAGTACCTCTCATTTTCTGGAGAAGGAATTAATGTTTGTATACCTATAGGCAAAAAGTCACTTTTTAAATTCAGAGAAAAATCTCATTAAAAAAAAAAAAGGAGGAGAAAAGAGAGGCCCTGAAATGCTGAGTATTGAGATCACAGCCTTTCATGAACACTATGCAACCAATTCTGGAGAAAATTTTCAAATAAGAACTGGAATAATTACCCACACTGACTAAATAAACACCCAATGTGGTTGCTATCAAAATGAAAATCCATCATTTCTGTATTGACTCTAAGGGCCCATAATTAAGTAGGCTTGGCAGCTGTTTTAAATCCATGCACCTAAGAAGGAAAATTATATGCTTTATCCAGTGAGGAGATTGTGGTTTGTATTTTAAATTTTGTCTCCAAGGGATTTTTTTTTTTTTTTTACCAGTAGGTAAACGATTTTTCTTTACCTGTTTGAAGCAAAGTACTCTTATCAGAGTTTATGAAAAGCATCATAAAGTAAGAATTAATTTTCAGTATGAAATTTAGTATTGCAATGAAGTTTCATTACAGTAGATTGCTGCAACCTATGTAACATTTCAAGATATTTACCATTCTATTTTTCTCAGATGTACTCCTGTTAATATATACTACATAAGGGCAACAATGTAGTGTCATTACTTCAATTGGGCATATAAGTGTGTTACTGTCAAGTGTTAAAGCAATTGATTTTTTTGTTGTTGTTTTCATGAAATCTTTTATTTTACAATGATCTTCTGCTTCCTGAAAGACCACTGTATACTAAGAACAACAGGCATGGTCTACACCTCTTGTAGGTATACTTGTAGACTGGGCAAAGAATAAATTCTGTGAAACTGCCAAGGAGAACAGGGTTAAAATATTTATGTTGCCTAGAGTAAACACCTCTTGCTTTTACAGGGACTTTAACTTGTAAGTAATATTTTCCTCTTTAATTTTATGTTTAATTTAGAACATGGCCTCGAGACACTAGTCTTTTATGGTAGTCAGTGACTTTATGATAACCAGTGATTCCCCGCCCCCCAACACCCGAAGGGTCAGGTCACATCGTTAGAGAGGAGTACAGCTAAAGAGATGGGGAATCAGCCTGTTCATCTTGCTGAAAGGATTTGGGAGTAAGAATAAACGAGTCTGTACCATTCTGGCTATCTCACCATGGGAGTAGAGCTTCCCAGAAGAAAAAATGACAAGGAAATGAGAAAGTCAATTCCTAGGCAGATTGATAAGAAGTTTGGGGTCCCTGAGGAGGAGAAAGGGGTCTGGGGCTCTCAGGGAGGAGACAGGGGTCTGCAGTTCTCTAGAAGGGGTAAAGGACGAATGGTTTTTTCTACACTCCTTAGTAAGAATTATATAATAACAATGTATCCTGGTTGAGGACAGTTTCTCCTTCTTGAAAACCTTCTGACTAAACCTGTTATCTTAAAATGTATATTGCGGGAGTGGGTCTGATAAAATTTTTACAACCTTGAGACATTCTTTTGATTTATTGTAATAACCAATTGAAAAAGTGTATAATTCCCTTGCTAAGACTAGCGAGGGGGTTACTCTCCATCCCACTTCTGATGTCTATGTCCTCTGTCCCTTTTTCACTTGAATAAAACTCTGCCACACAAAAGCTCTTGAGTGATCAAGCCTGGACCCTGGTCCTGAAGCTAAATCTTCTTCTTCAGAGATCACAGATCCAACATCGTTCACCATAAGCGATCAGTAAGATGACATCTACTGAGCAGACCCACCATGCAGACACCTCCACTGATAAGCCTGGCAAGTGTCCATCACCTGAGAGTCCCAAGCAGCCTGTGCACAAGCTCCAGGTCCTCGTTATTGGTCAGTGTACACTGCAGAGGACCTTGAATTCTCTTTCAGAGTAGTCTGAATCTGGATCTCCCTCAGTGGGGAGTATCTGAAGGCTTTTAAGCTTTAGAAAGGCTTTATTTTTAGATGTGCAGGTCTTTGGACAGATAAGTATGTTGGGCCACAACAAGACTAGGCTTTAGGACTAAGCAAGGTTTGTTTACTACTAGATCATACTACCTTTCAGGAAGTGAATCATGACTACTTTCCCTTTGCTGTACTTGTGCTTGTTAACTATTTCGTACTTTTTTTTTTTTTAACTTTACAATATTGTATTGGTTTTGCCATATATCAAAATGAATCCGCCACAGGTATACATGTGTTCCCCATCCTGAGCCCTCTATTTCGTACCTTTGTAAAATGGAAATCAAATAAAACAAAACTTTAAAAAGCATTTCACAGTAGTTATCTCAAATCTCTCATCCCCATTTTATAGCTGAGGGACATATGCTTCAAAGAGATGGTGTGACTTTCCCAGAATCCCACGGTAAGTAAATCTTCTTAAAGTGCCATATATCAATTATTCCTTCACTGAAGACTATTGATGAGAACCTACTAAGGACCAGGCAATATGGTAGGTGCTGGAATTGATTGGCAATCAATCAAGAAATAAGATGTACATGGTCCCCACTCTCTTAGAGCCTATGGTCTGTGAAGGGAGACAGTTAAGTGAGCAATAGCAACACTGCGTGATGAGTACTGTCCTAAGTGAGGCCAAGGGTACTGCTGAGAGGTTGTGAAAGGCCCCATATCACCACCATCTCAAGTGAACTATAGAGAGCTCTTATTGCATGCCTGGCACTGTGTCATCACTTTACAGGTATTATCTTTCTTAATATTCACCCCAGCTTGATAGATGAGAAAAGTGAGACATGGAGAGGTGATCTAACCTACTTAAGTCACAGAGAAAGGTAGAGCCCAAATTCCACCAGAAAGTCTAATCCAAGTCCACACACATAGACCTCCACTTTTACCACCAATTATAATCTTCCTGAGGAAAAGATTAGGATATTTTGGCTAGCAAAGTAACCCAGAGTTTTGTCTAGTGAGGCAGAAAGGACTGAGAAACCAATAAAGTTAAGTTTGTATGGCCAGAGCATAGAAATTCTTTTCATGTTCCAATTGATCCACAGTTGGATCAAAGTATTTGGCTACCATGTTCATCTCTGCTATATAGAAATCAGGGCTTTTATCTTTTGTAAACCAATCAGGAAGACAGAAATTACCAATGGTATCAGTATGACCACAGAGTACTTAATTGACATAGCCTTTGAGTTTAGTTGCTGGAAAAGCATCTAAACTTCAACCCTCTAGAAGACAGGTCCAGGGTCAAGCTTGTCATGGTACATGGAATGATATATTTTCTCATTTTCCCCCCCAGCCTCTCTTGAATTTCATTTTTCACGATTTTTTTAAACATCCATCCAGGCACACTTAAGTTTCCCATTCTCACTGGTATGCTTTTATATCAGGTAAAACCATGTTTTCTTTGATTTGGTGGCCTATATTTCTTTTCTGGATATTAATTATGAATCTAAAATATTGCTAGCAATCAAGAGTTAAAGACAAGTGGCAAAAGTGTTTCAACAAATGTGGCCCCATTTTGTTTTGTTTTGCTTTACAGTTTGAAAAAAGAAACTGCATTGCTTTTGAAAATAATTGTGAAATTCTAAACCACGGCATTTCTATTCTGGGCTTCAGTTGAAACTGTCTGTGGCAGTCAACTCACACAAAGTCCTGTCTTTAATAAGCCTCAATCTACGTAGAATATTTATCCCATTCCAACAATGTATAGGATGGAAAACTAGGACAATGAAATTACTGTGAATTATAACACTTTATTTAATTAAATATATTCAACATGTGTTCTAGCTGTTTGCCTTCTTTTTTCTTACATACACTCCAAATCACATATTTATTCTTTTAATGTCTATCTAATCTGTTAAAGAGAAACTTAATCTTCATGTAGACTTTTTTTTAATGTTTGTTACCTCGTCAGTTGTTAGGATAACTGACAAACAGCCTAGCTTCCCATTATGGCAAATATCTGAAGTGACTATTACTACTCTCCATACAAAATTTTTACACCGACAAGGTCATTACTCACTTTGATTATTGCCTTCAGATCAACTTTTGCTCATTTTTTTTGTTGTTGTTGTTTTTTCCCAAAAAAATTTGCAATTTTTTCAAGATTTATACTTTTAAGAACTCTATAAATATTCTACAAACTAAAAATTTCAGAAGACTAAGATTAATGTTTACAATAGTTATCAGTACTGAATAAAGTACATAGTTCCAACAAAACAGCTATCCTAAAATAGTTTATAATTGGGGTATATAATGTGAATTTTTGAAATAACAACTTAAAGTCATATGCTTTCACTTTTTCATCAAGGAGGTGAAAATCCTCTTGGTAGAACAACTTGTCCTTAATTATGTCAGGTCTAGAGGGTAAGCATGGAGGGAACATTCAAAGTCAAATGAAGAGCTGAGTGACAGGAGATAGTAAGACTTTATTAAAAGAGCATAAGCATAGTATAAAAATAGAACTGTTGGCAGAATGACAGAAAGATAAGAAAACAAATGGATTGATAATAAGGAAAAAATAGCTACACCTTCAGATTAGATCAGATCAGTTGCTCAGTCGTGTCCGACTCTTTGCGACCCCATGAATCGCAGCACGCCAGGCCTCCCTGTCCATCACCAACTCCCGGAGTTCACTCAGACTCACGTCCATCGAGTCAGTGATGCCATCCAGCCATCTCATCCTCTGTCGTCCCCTTCTCCTCTTGCTGTCTAGG
>NW_011494903.1:7234669-7258962 GCF_000754665.1 Bison bison bison
TCACCAACTCCCGGAGTTCACTCAGACTCACGTCCATCGAGTCAGTGATGCCATCCAGCCATCTCATCCTCTGTCGTCCCCTTCTCCTCTTGCCCCCAACACCTTGGCGAGTGCTTATTATATATCAGCCATTGTTTTGGGATGTTTGTATATTTCAACTCAATCAAATACCAACTTAGGAAAATCAGAAAACTGTTCAGTTTAAGCTGCAAATGGAGAAGATGTTGAAACATCAGGAAGGAAGTGAGAACTTCAAGAGAGTCACCACCACGAAGCAAAGGTAAATGAACATGAAATAAGCAGAGACAAGGGGAGGGAAGGAGGAGGATGACAGGAAGGTACTGAGTGACAGGAAATGACTGAAAATAAGAAAGTCAAAGAATTCATCCTTCGAAAATGGAGACGGAAACCTCAAGAAGACTGGCAGTTAGAAGCACAACTTTCAGGCGTTGTGCTTTATTTCATTAAATTGTATTACAAAGTCTTTCCCTGTCCTCTCATCATGGCAGGTGTCGTTCTTAGTCCACAGGATGCCAATGGTAAATGGCCCTTGTTGCCAGTCTGCAGGCCCTGCTCTCTGAGGCACTGAACCTTGGGAGCAGGACAGGAGACAGGCCATCAATAGCCAGTGCTATCAGGGGTTCAGAAGCTGGACATGGCAGCCAGTTAGAAATGCTCATTCCCACCTTCCAGCCGCAAATCCTTTCTGACCTCTGTCCTGAAAGAGCTAGAGTTAACTGGTAAATTGAATACAACTTATTGAGTAGGAAGAGGGCAGAAAAGGGAAACAAGCAGAAGATCCCAGTTCTAAAGTCTGGGTGGCCTTAGGCGAATCTTTCCTCCTTTCTGGTCCTTTGCTTCTATCAGACTGTAGGCACTGGCACAGCTATTCTCTGAGGTCCGCTCCAGCCCTAATGTGAGTTTGGGAAGGAATTTGATACAAGGGATGTAAGCCTGTGCATGCTAAGTCGCTTTAGTCATATGGATTCTTTCTGACTCCATGGACTGTAGCCCACAAGGCTCCTCTGTCCATGGGATTCTCCAGGCAAGAATACTGGAGTGGCTTGCCATGTCCTCCAAGGGAATCTTCCCGACCCAGGGATCCAACCTATACCTGTTACATCTCCTACATTGGCAGGCAGGTTCTTTACCACTAATAAATACAAGTTGCTATCACAGATTCATTTGATAATGAAATTCTAAATTCTCAATCAGTAGCAGGTTAGCTCAACCTCTGGAGTGTGATCAACTCTGGTCAACTCCAGGAGTGTGATGAGACGACTCACCCCAAACAAATGATTTCCAAGCAGGGACAGACAGGCCTGTCTGGGTCATCTCAGTGATGTTCAGGATACCTACACAGGACAGATTCCCATCATCATCAGATGTTCCCAGATCAGCATATTCTAACAATTAGCCACAGCAGAGCCATTTGTCTTAATTAACTTAATGTCTGTTAGCCGAAGCCTAATTAAACATTGCCAACTACTTGGAAAAACAATTTAAAAAGTCATTCCACAATACCATCTTGTCATTGTAGAACCTTTTAATAAGCTGGCCTTACAAAGTATGGGCAATCTTTTCCTCAAGTGTGTGTTGCCTTCGGATAGAGCTAATGTTCTCATTTAAAATAACATCTTGCTGAGGGACTTTGATGAGAAAGCTCTCCTCTCAATGCAGCTTTGAGGAACATCTGCTGTCAGATTTTTTTCCCACAGTTCAGTTCAGTTCAGTTCAGTTCAGTTGCTCAGTCATGTCCGACTCTTTGCGACCCCATGAATCGCAGAACACCAGGCCTCCCTGTCCATCACCAACTCCCGGAGTTCACTCAGACTCACGTCCATCGAATTGGTGATGCCATCCAGCCATCTCATCCTCTGTTGTCCCCTTTTCCTCCTGCCCCCAATCCCTCCCAGCATCAGAGTCTTTTCCAATGAGTCAACTCTTCGCATGAGGTGGCCCAAGTACTGGATTTTTAGTTTTAGCATCATTCCTTCCAAAGATCACCCAGGGCTGATCTCCTGGGTGCAGGAGCTCCCAAGGAGCTCTCCTTGGGAGCAGTCAAAAAAAGAATAAAGGCAAAACTTTTTGTTCAACACAGCAGCTGAAGGATGTATAGAAAATATCCAAATCACATAATTACAATATAACCCAAATTTTCCCAAATACTTCTTTCAATTCTATAGGACTTCTTAGTTTTAGGTATTTGGTGGGGTTTTCCCATCTACAAACTTACTGACCCTAGTAATTTCTGGTGCTTTAGTGCTCCTGAAAAATTCAAAATTGTCCCCTTCATGGTTCAGCACTTAAGATTCTGAATATATAGCAATATGACCAGCACCAGCCTGGGGCTTTCCAAGAACAGTCTAGAGAAACTGTCAGGGGAATTCTTAGTTCCTCCTCTTAGGCTTGCTGATAACTCTCTGGCCCTCGGTGAGTTTTCTGAAGGTGTTTGTTGTTTTGAGCTGTAGTTATAAAAGTTTCAACTTGAAGCTAATTCTGTAGTAAATAAGAAAGTGAAAATCACTGTTCTTGAGGCAAAGTGGTGGGTAACCTGCCCTCCTCCAAAAAGCAATTCAGTGGTTTAACTCTCTGTCCTTCTGGTGCCTCCATAGAATCAAGAAAGCCTGGCTCTTCCAACTTCTTTTGCCTTCATTTCTCACTTGAAGATAGAAACATCTCTTTGACCCCCAAATGGACAGAGGCATTAGACTTGACATATTGAATAGATTTCCAATGAAAGTCTTTCATTCAGCAGCTGCCACTGCCAAGTACAGGGTAGTATCCTCAGAAAGTATATGAAAGCTAAAGAAAGTAGAGGAGCCCATGCAAATTCTCAGCAAATCTGACCTAAACACAGAGAAAAGAAGGGTGCTCTGAGGTCTAGGGTAAGACTCAGAGCTGGTTTGATAGCTTGTGATCACCTCTGGATCACATCCAGACTCTGCCTTGAAAACTCTACCATGTTGAGACAGAAAGCGTCCCTGAAGAGAAGTGGATGTGGACTCCAGGCATCTCACTAGATGCTTCCAAGAAGATGTTTCTTCTAGATGCTTATTCCATGGAATAAGGCTGAAGATCAGTAAGTGTGTTCCCACGAGCTAGTGATGAGTGACAAAACAAGGTAAACTGCCCTGGGTTAGTCGTTGATGCCTGTGTTTGTATTTCTATTTATTTTTGTTTTAATAATATGTTGTTTGGAATTTATATCCATCTAATTTTCCAGCTTTGGAAATTATGAAAACAGTGCCAGACACTTAGAAACCAATTCACATAACTCTTCACTTAGAGCAAGACCACATCCTCTGGTTTAGAACATTCACTGTCATCCCCATATTGTGTGAATTTTCAGAAAAAAAAAAAACCTAAGGGCTATGTAAAGTCAATATTCTCAATCCTTGAGGCTACTGCAGTACTCAAGTGCTCAATCCTCAAGGGACCTAGAAAGACCTAGTCATTCAAAATGAAGCAAATAACCAAACCCGGGTTAAGGTATTGCTGATAGCCAGAATGTACAAAGTCATGAGGGGTACCTGAACTTGTTATACACAAAGATTTAAAAAGGAAAACTGTGTTATATCTCCCTGCTATATAGCACCACCAATTGCTCGAATGATTATTTCTTACATAATTCCTGTGAAGTAGGGGAACAGAAAGATAACATTTTCACATGTATTGGTTTAGGTACAAGGAAATTTTCAATACATGAATATGTTCTTTGGGATATGAAAATGAAATGAGAATTTGACTCAATTTCTTAAATCATTGTTCTATAGCCAAATATTTTAGATTATCCTACATCTATTAAAATAAAGTTGGTTTCTTTAGATCACTCTTTGGTAACCAGCCTTCAACATGGCCCCCGTGGTCCTCAAATCCTGGAACTTACACTTTTGTGTATTTTTTTTCCTTCTATGTTTTAGCTGGGTTGGTCTACATGACCAATAGGACATGGAAAGAATGATGGACTGTTACTTCTGAGGTCAGTTATAAAAGACTCTGATTGCTTGCTCTGGAAGAAGGTATTTGCCCTTTCCTGAAAACACTCAAACTTCCTTATGTAAAGACCTATTTGTGAAGAGCAACTGAGGCCAACAGCCAGTGAGGAACTGAGGAGTCCTACCAGCATCTGCAGGAATGAGCTTGAAAACAAATCCTTTCATCCAGTTAAGCCTTGGATGACTGCAATCACAGTCAGTATCTCAATCATATTAACATGAGAGATCTTGAACCAGAACCAACCAACTGAGCTTCTCCCTAATGTCTGACTCATAAAAACCTATAAGATAATAAGTATGTGTTGTTTTTAGTGAGGAGGTTTGGGGGAAACTTGTTATACATAACAGATAAACTAAACAACTCTCCTTTCTGATCTTAAATGATTTAAGGTTGTTGCTTTATCATTTATTTCCCTAAACCTATATACTCCAAAGTAACTTCCTATGTTTTCTAAAAGTACAACTTCAAAAGTTTTTTAACCAACTCAAATAAAATATAAGATCTATTCCAAGGATACACACTGGAAAACACTAGTTTTTTATCTACAGAGGTTGTCCCACAAGGGTTTTCTCTAAGTATTGAGTTAGACACAGACATGTAATTATATGCCTAATTCATCGATTTTGCTAACATAAATCTTACCAAGATGCTAAGCTGGGACTGAGAAAGCAACTCATCTTAATGTTTTAACTATCTGAAGTAGAAAAACCACTGTATTTTCTCCTCCACAAATTATTAGCACCTGAAAACGAAGTGTTTAAGCATCTTTCAGTGCCAGTTTTCTCCTCATCTAAGAGACAAACACTAAGCATTGCTTATTCATTGACATGTCTCCCCGGTAAATCCTCATTACAGATAAATAAACTGACTCTCAGAAAAGGTTTTGTGATGGAAAATCTGCTGCTAAATCTTGCAATATTTTCCAAACATGCTGACAACACTAAATTCCCAAAGACTTAAGATATCCTAAGACAGGAAGTGTGGCCCCGGACCTCTAATTTTTAATCCTCTACTCAAGCAAATCAAATTACCACCTCTACAGTCAAAGCAGCTCTTAACTAGAGGCTAATGATTTGAGGAGTCTCCTAGTGGGATCTCTGTGACTTCAGGTTGTTTACTGAAAAGAAAATTTATATTCCTTTTTATACATAAATGATCATTGCTAAACTTCCTTGTGACTTTGTGAAATAATTCTCTAATGAAAATATATGACCATCACTAATAAGAAAATAAGAAAAATGCAGCTTATTCCCATGATTCTGTTTTTGTTAATTAAAAATTCCAGTAACTATAATAAGTTAGACATTTTGTGCTCCATAATACTTCTTTATTCACATTTTCTTGTCAAGTGAAATAGTCAGTGATGGAGAAAGGCCACAGATTTGAGCTGATCTATTTGCATCTAAGATGAAGAGATGCATGTCCGGTATGGATTAATGACCTCCATATGCTTTGTCAGTATACACTGTGAGCAAAGGAAAAAAAGAGGAAAGAGCACAATATTTCAAGTCTCTAACTCAGGTCATACATGTGTGCTAAGTCACTTCAGTCATGTCCAACTCTTTGTGACCCTATGAACTGTAGCATGCCATGGGATTCTCTAGGTAAGAATACTGGAGTGGGTTGCTATGCCCTCCTCCAGAGGATCTTCCCAACCCAGGGACCAAGCCAGAGTCTCTTAGGTCTACACTGGCAGGTGGGTTCTTTACCACTAGTACCACCTGGGAAGCGCTAACTCGGGGTAATGACCCCAGTGGGTTTAGCCTACAGAGTTTCAATTATTTAAAATTTAGGTTGCTTTTTAATCCAAATAAAAGTTTAGATTCTCTCTACAACTTTTTCCCTGAAACTTATTTTTCACTTTGTATCTACTTTATGAACATCAGTCATCTTAAATTTTTGATATATTGTTCCTCAAAGAGTTCAGTTCAGTTCAGTTGCTCAGTAGTGTCCAACTCTTTGTGACCCCATGAATTGCAGCACACCAGGCCCCCCTGTACATCACCAACTCCCGGAGTTCATTCAAACTCATGTGCATCGAGTTGGTGATGCCATCCAGCCATCTCATCCTCTGTTGTCCCCTTCTCCTCCTGCCCCCAATCCCTCCCAGCATCAGGGTTCTTTCCAATGAGTCAACTCTTCGCATGAGGAGGCCAAAGTATTGGAGTTTCAGCCTCAGCCTCAGTCCTTCCAATGAACACCCAGGACTGGTCTCCTTTAGGATGGACTGGTTGGATCTCCTTGCAGTCCAAGGGACTCTCAAGAGTCTCCTCCAACAACACAGTTCAAAAGCATCAATTCTTCGGTGCTCAGCTTTCTTCACAGCGAACTAAAATGGACTGGAATGGGTGAATTTAACTCAGATGACCATTATGTCTACTACTGTGGGCAGGAATCCCTTAGAATAAATGGAGTAGCCACCATCATGGTCAACAAAAGAGTCCGAAATGCAATACTTGGATGCAATCTCAAAAATGACAGAATGATCTCTCTTCATTTCCAAGACAAACCATTCAATATCACAGTAATCCAAGTCTATGCCCCAACCAGCAACGCTGAAGAAGCTGAAGTTGAACGGTTCTATGAAGACCTCAAAGAGTTAACTACCCTCAAAGTCTCACTAACCCCCAACCAATGAGCCCAATGGATTCATTCTTCAAAAATGCATTGTTAATAGAAAAAGCCCACCAAAAGTGCAGACATATTAATGATGAGACTCCAGGTCTAAAATGTGCTCAGATGTCATATGGCCATAAAACTAGAATCAGAAAACTATCACTGTCCAATAGAATTATCTTCAGTGATAGAAAAATTCTATATCTGTGCTGTGCAGTACAGTAGCCACTAACCATATGTGACCTTTGAGCATTTGAAATGTAGCTAGTGTTTGCACTGTTTACAGTTGCCAAGACATGGAAGCAACCGAAGAATCCATTGACAGATGAATGGATAATGAAGATGTGTTACATATATACAATGGGACATCATTCAACCATGAAAAAAGAATAAAATAATGCCACTTGTAGCAACATGGATGTACCTAAAGATTATCATAAGTGTAGTAACTTAGAGAAAGACAAGTATCATATGATTATCACTTATACGTGGAATCTAAAAAATAGTACAAATTATTGACAAAACATAAACAGCCTCACAGATGTAGAAAACAAATTTATGGTTACCAGAGGAGAGGTGAGTGGGAGGTTAAATTGGGAGTATGGATTAGCAGGTTAACAGATACACACCAGCATGTATACAACAGATAAACAGCAAGGGCTGACTGTATAGCACAGGCAACTATATTCAACATCTTGTAACAAACTATAATGAAAAAGAAGTTTTTAAAAGATATAGATATGTGCATATATATCACTTTGCTATATACTTGAAATTAACACAATATTATAAATAAAATTTTTTTTAATTTTAATAATTTTATTTTTTAATTGAATGATAATTGCTGTATAGAATTTTGTTGTTTTCTGTCAAACATCAATAAGAATCAGCCATAGCACTTTCAATCTCTGGGTCAGGAAGATCCCCTACAGAGGAAATGGCAACCCACTCCAGTAGTCTTGCCTGGGAAATCCCATGAAGAGGAGCCTGCCTGGCTACAGTCCATGGGGTCCCTCAGGCACTTAGTGATAAAAACAGCAACAACATAGTTAACATAAAACAAACAGTTTTTGAATGTTCCAAAAAGATAAGACATTTATTGTAAAAACTAGAGACATGTGTCTTCCTATTTCAATACTCTGATAATTTGCACAGTTTAATATTATAACCCTGCCTGTAGAACTAAATGTTCTGAGTGAGAATGCATTCACAAGTAATCCTTCACCAGGTATGTGAGTGTACAAATTTACAAATCAGATTTTTGTGGGGTGTCATTTCCTTTCCAGAAGTATTTTTTATTGAAGAATATTTGGTTTACAATACTGTGTTAGTTTCAGGTTTATAGCAAAGTGATTCAGTTTATATATATATATATAATTTTTTCTTCTTTTCCGTTGTAGGTCATTATAAGATATCGAATATAGCTCTCTGTGTTATCTAGTAAATCCTAATTGCTTACTTTATATAAAGTATAAAGAAGTATGTATCTGTTAATCCCATATTCCTAATTTATCCCCTCCCCCCACTTCATCTTTGGTAACCATAAGTTTGTTTTCTATGTCTGTGGGTCTGTTTCAGTTTTGCAAATAAGTTCATCTATAATTTTTTTAGATTTCACATAATGGATGATATTGTATAATTTTTGTCCTTCTCTGACTTACTTCACTTAGTATGATTAACTCTAGGTCCATACATGTTGCAACAAATAGCACTACTTCATTCTTTTTATGGTCAAGTAATATTCGGTTGACTATATATACAATTCATCTTTTATTCATTCATCTGTTGATGGATGCTTAGGTTGCTTCCATGTCTTTAGCTACTGTACATAGTGCTGTTATAAACATTTTCAAATTAGCTTCCATCTTTTCTGGATATATGCCCAGGAGTGGGATTGCTAAATCATTTGGCAATTTTATTTTTAGCTTTTTAAGGAAACTCCAAGCTGTTTTACGTAGTGACTGCACCAATTTATGCTCCCATCAACAGTGTGGGAGGGTTCTCTTTTCTCCACACCCTTTCCAGCGTTTATTGTCTGTAGACTTTTTTGATGATGGCCATTTTGACTGGTGATACCTCATTATAATTTTGATTTGCATTTCTCTAATAATTAGCAATATTGAGCATCTTTTCATGTACCTGTTGGCCATCTGTCATGTCTTCTTTGGAGAAGTGTCTATTTAGGTCTTCGGCCCATTTTTTTGATTGAGTTGTTTGTTTTTCTGATATTGAGTTGTATGAGCCATTTGTGTATTTTGGAAATTAAGCCCTTTGGTCACATAGTTTGCAAATATTTTCTCTCATTGTGTGTAGGTTGTCCTTTCGTTTTATTTATGGTTTCCTTTGTTGTGCAAAAGCTTTTATACTTGACTAGATCCCATTTGTTTATTTTTGCCTTTAATTCAAAAAAGTCTTTTGGAGTAATTCATATTCCCTTCTTTAAACAGTGGTTAACAGTAAAAGTACATATAAAATGTTTACCAAATCTAATTTGCTTGTTCTATGCTCAATGGTTCTGAGTAACTTTGTTGTTCTTCAGTAGCTAACTCATGTGTGACTCTGCGACCCCATGGGCTGCAGCATGCCAGACTTCCCTATCCTTTACTATCTCCTGGAGTTTGCCCAAACTCATGACCACTGAGTGAACAACTTAGAACTTATTTGTCTCATCTGCCTACTAAGAACAATCCAAAAGGACACAAAGTTATCCCCAAATTATAATATACTGATGAAAAAAATCCTGATCAAAGTCATAGATATTCACACAACTTTATAGAAATGTAACTTTATTTAAAGTGACAAACCCTTGATATTACCAAATATTTAGCTAGAGGGTTGTATTTTCAATACATATTAATTTATTGCTATTTTATTATTCATTTTTTATGGGGAATACCCACTTTGGCTTCCACTTTAAAAGTGAGTTTGTTTCTGAGAAGAGAGCATCTGAAAGGTATTTTTTTCTTCCACAGCTGTTAGGAACTGCCTCATCAGAAGGTCACGCCAACCTTCTCTGGTCTTTTCTTAATCTTTTGTAGAATCAGACCCACAAGCTCGCCAAGATTCCTTCAAGCAAATACAGAGCCCAAGTCTTACGATAGCCTGATGTTTGTTCAGGTTGCTGGTGTCTTCTACCTGATACCTGGACCTATGCCCAGACACTGCCCTTTGTTTCTCTCACTCTTTGGTTGACTTCACTTCTATCTGAGATCCTCAGTCTGGCTTCCCACCACTTTTTAGATCCCTCAGTTCTGGCACATGGTCTTCTCAGACGTAACTCTTATCCCACCTGCATTAGTTTTTCTATCTGTTCACTCCTGCCTAATTTGAAGTTCATGAATGTGACTCTTTGGGCCCTTTGATTTGTGTTTTGACATTATCTCCTGCCTTATTTGCAGTTGTTTTCTGGACTTGATTTAGAAACAGTTAATGCAAAAGCAAACTGAGACTCAGAGAGATGCAGTGATTTCCCCAAGGTCACACAGCTGGTAAAGGGCAGTAATGGGGTTTCCGAATTCAGCTACCTCCCACCATGCTTTCTGCCCCTGAAACCTGGAAAGGCCGGGTACTGACTCTGTACCAACAGTGGGAAGCCCCATTCTCCTGATCGGCAGCCTAAAGCTCTATCTTCCTGCAGTATCTTCAGCTGAGCAAAATAAAATATGTGAAAAAAGTAGAAAACTATTAACCTGGGATCCCCCTAATAATGCAAACATAATGAAAAATCAGTTTTGATGTATAGTTTCTTGTTTTTAACAAAACCTCTACATTGATTTATGCTTTTATTAAGTAATAAGATTGTTATACAGAGAGGTGATGCCAAACATTGCTAACAACATAAAATACTTTTATGACTAATAAAAGAGCTTCAGTTTGACTTCTGACGATCTAATGATTTAAGAGAAAGAGATGTGGTAACTGAGTAACTTTCCACCTGACAATAAACAATGTCATCCAACTGAATCATTGGAATTATTATTAACTTAAATGATGTATTTTAGCTTTGACATCCCAGGACAACCTGTTCTTTAAGATTGGGCCAAACCTGATGACTTACATGTCTTGGAGAGGTAAGATTATCCAAACAGTCTTCCACTCTCTCTGGGGATATTTGAATTTGCCAGTCTGGAGGATGCATGGTCTTCAACCTAAACTGACAAGCCACATTCACAGTAGAATTGATTTCAGGAGCACTGCCTTGAACCTTTAAGTCTCTGTTTTTATGGAATTGTGCTAAACAGAATCATAATATTCAGACTGGGATAATATACAGCCTAAAAAAAAAAAAAAAAAAAAACCCTCCAAATGTATTCCTTAGGAATATCTAAATGGAATTGAGTTAAGCTAATAACTGACATCATCTTGCTAAATGGTGAGTACAGGCTCAAGAGAGTAAATATTAAAGCTTTTCTGCAAGTTAATAGATAAAACGCAGGAAACTTTCAGATACATTTGGGGGAGACTGATATCCAAAATGTATTTTTATGATGAAGTATGTGTTGAACTGTTCTGAGTTCCACAGGTGCAACACACCCCAAGAACAGAGGTGCAACGTAACAGTAGATTTTGCTTTCTGAGTATGTGGTTAAGTAATATAGAGAAGACAGTCATTTTATGTTGGACTCCATTCAATCTGCAATCTGCTGCAGTGTACAAGTAAACATCAAAAAGCCCATGCCTCACAACTGCTATTTTTGGCTCCTTTCATTATCAGAGGGCCAAATTGGTGAAAGACGAGATGATCAGCAGAAGGGCAGAGTAACATATTAAAGGCTCCAAGTCCACTAAATGCAATTTAGGGAAAAAAGAAAACAACAAAAACCCTAAGCACCAAGGAAAGAGGATTTAGGGCATCATTCCAACTCATTACATCTAGAAAAAGAGAAGAGCCTTTTTTAAAGGGTTTCAGCCTCAGCAAGATGGCCATAGAAGCTGTTAGCTCTGCCACTGCTGTGGAATTAATCTAACCAGGAGTGGAGAGGGTCCAGCAGCGCCATGGCAACCACAGTAGCTGCAAGGGGAGCAAGGAGAACCACTCAGGCGGGCTGAGAGGGGACCCACAAGGAGAGCCCGCTCTGGAGAAGAGAGCCCTTGAGACCTGTTTCTGACCCTAATCCCCAAGGAAGACACTTCTTTAAGGCAGCAACTTCCTTAAAGAAGACAGGCATCTCTTCCATTAGGAAAACAAATCATATTTAGAATCATAAGGACTATAGAATCTAGAGCAGACCAGAGCATGCATCCGTGGTCTCTTTTTCATGGATGGGCAACTCTCATTTCTGTCCCCTCATTCACTCTGAGAAGCTGGAAACGGAGTGACTAGCAAAGCTCCTGTGAGACAGACAGTAACACAATACAGGGCTGTTATTTAGGAAAGTTCAACTGGAGTACTTGATCCATAAAATATTAGTACTCTGATTCAACAGTCTGTTTCAGCTTTTTTTTTTCTTAAGATGAAAATTTTATGTTTTCTCTCAGCTGTTCACAACCACCAACTTCCTCTCTCATCTCTTTTCTATAACCATCAATTGCCTCTTTCTATTATAACCTAGCTCTCTTCACCAAGATTATGGTGGTAAAAACAATACATAAGTACCGCTGAATGTACTAGAACAGAATTTTGGAGGATACCACGAAAAGGAATTTACCTCAGAAGGCCAAGGACACATGATTGACTGGACTCTTTCTTAATCCACTGCAGTGTCACACTTCATGGTCAATGAGAATTTTCTTATATCAAATTAAATCTCTTTGGCCTTCATATCGGTCTTTCTCTATCCCACTCATTCAAACTCCAGTGATCATAAGGAAGCACACTGTTTTCATTACTATCTTGCATCTCTTCCTGGATTTCCCCATCATCTGAGAATATTGCTGACCTATAATTTTGAAAAGTGCTATGCGTGCTATATTAGCAGCTAACCTATGACAGAATACATCTCCTTACGTAAGGCAGAGCCTACTAGTTGTCCCTTAACAACCTTTCTTCTCTCTGAGAAATAATGGAATTTCCTATTTCCAGTTGGGTACAAGGCCACTTAGGATGAAGATCACATATCCCATCTTCCAGTGTAGCTAGGTATAGCTCTCCTACAAAAATCTGGCCAGAAGAATGTGAGAAGCAATTATGGAAGCAACTTCCAACTTGTGTCTTTGAAGGATAAGCCATTCTTATTTCCTCTCCCTGTTTTCGTGATGCTCTTGAAAATAATCCTGGTGCTAAGCCATGTTAGGCCATCAGGTAAAGTCAGTACCCTAGAGATGGCAGAACAGCAAAAACGTTTCTTACACTCTCATAGATTAAAGCCTCTATACCCACCCTGAACCACCTACTTCTGAATGTTACACAGTGAAAGTGAAGTGAAAAAGTTACACAACCACTGCTGGGCATACACACCGAGGAAACCGGAATTGAAAGAGACACGTGTACCCCAATGTTCATCGCAGCACTGTTTATAATAGCCAGGACATGGAAGCAACCTAGATGTCCATCAGCAGATGAATGGATAAGAAAGCTGTGGTACATATACACAATGGAGTGTTACTCAGCCATTAAAAAGAATACATTTGAATCAGTTCTAATGAGGTGGATGAAACTGGAGCCTATTATACAGAGTGAAGTAAGCCAGAAAGAAAAACACCAATACAGTATACTAATGCATATATATGGAATTTAGAAAGATGGTAACGATAACCTTGTATGCGAGACAGCAAAAGAGACACAGATGTATAGAACAGTCTTTTGGACTCTGTGGGAGAGCGAAAGGGTGGGATGATTTGGGAGAATGGCATTAAAACATGTATAATATCATATAAGAAATGAATCGCCAGTCCAGGTTCAATGCAGAATACATGATGCTTGGAGCTGGTGCACTGGGATGACCCAGAGGGATGGTACGGGGAGGGAGTGGGAAGGAGGGTTCAGCATGGGGAACACGTGTACACCTGTGGCAGATTCATGTTGATGTATGTATGGCAAAACCAATACAATATTATAAAGTAATTAGCCTCCAATTAAAATAAATAAATTTTTAAAAAAAATTTACACAAGAAGGAAATGAACTTCTATCTTATTTAAGCCACTGGTGGACATTTTGGCTTAAAGGCTTTCAGGCTGCCAAATCTAATAAACATGATTATCTACATTTATCTCTTGTGTTATACCAACCTAGACAGAAAAGCTCAATGGTCAACCCCAATGTAGTTTCTTTGGGAATTATTCAGAGATGGCCTCCGGATGCTAGAAATCTGACCCCAAAAGCCAAGAATTAGCAAGAGTTGAGGTTGTAACACAAGACAGCTGGGTTGCAGCCCCCCAAAAGTAAGGAATCAAGGTGAGGCAGGCTGAATCTGACAGTCACACAAATTAGAGAGCCCCAAGGAAGGCACAGTCATATAGGAAATCTAGCATGGTGGTACAGACAGGTAGAGACAGGAGGCTGGGCAGGGGAATTCTTAAAGCTTCAACGACCACAGCTCCAAAGTGAAAAATGTGAATGTTCATTGCATCCTCTGACTATGGGCTTTTGATTCCTTTCATACTGAAGTGGTGCAGGCTTACTGGTTCAGCCACATCTCATGGTTCTCTGTCTTAAAAGCTCTGTTCCTCCATCTGAGCAGGAAACTCACTGCTTACTTCAGAGGGGCAAGGTGTTCCCTGCAGTGAACTGGAAGTCTCATTGATGAAAGGAAATCAGGACCATCAGGAGTTCCCTGGAACTTGTGGGAGAGAAATCTTGAGTTCAGGGTTTAGACTGTATTGTTTAATATGGTTGCCATCAGCCACATGTGTCTACTGAACACCTGAAATGAGCTAGTTAGAACTGAGATGGGCTGTAAATGTAAGGTACATAAGGCACACAATGGAGTGTACAATATCTCATTAACATTTTTATATTAATTACATGTTGAAATGATGTTTAGATATAGTAGAGTAAAATCAATATAATATTACAATCAATTTCTATTTCTTTTTATTTTATGTGAGGATTCTAGGAAATGTAAAATTATGTATGTAATTCACATTATATTTCTATTGAACAGCAGTGGCCTAGACTCTGGGTTTTGAATACCTAGAAGAAACTTTTGTTTCCCCAGGTGAGAGTGTTACTGACTTAAGCTTGTACTACTCGCCATAGGACAGCCCAATAAGTCAAGGGACAAAGTGTTGGGGCAAAGAAAAGTGACTTTATTCTCAAAGCCAGCAAACCAAGAAGATGGTGAAGCATGCCTTTAAGAAACATTTTAATTCAGGTTAAATTCAAGCTGCTTTTATGCTAGGGAATGGGGGAGCAGGATGGGGTTAAGATCAGGAAGTGACGGACAACCATAGTTATCTGGGCACCAGCAAAGGTCCGAGGAAGGTTGTGAAAACTCTTTGTTCTTGGTCAGTTGACTTCAGTTGGTGTGAGTCTGGTCACAGCGTTCCTGTAAATCTTGACAAAATAATCATTACTTTTGTTCATATATTTTAATGCCTGAAGGAGGCAAGTTTTGGTCAGGAACTGTTTGCATAAATCATAAACTGTAAGCAGAATCTCTTTGTGATTAATGCATTCATGCAGGGTTAAGCAGAGGCTTATGACTTAGAGGTTAAATAGCAGAAGAGGCAGATACAGTATGAAGTCAGAGATGACAAACTTCTAGCATAAGCAAGGGGCAGGCAGGGGACATGGGGTGGGGACAGATCCTAGTTCCTGAAGAACAAGTCAAAGATATCCATTATATTGTACCCATACCCCTTGAAGAAGAATGGGGACTCTTTTATGGCTGAACTATCATCATTACTTTTCTTATTTAACTGCTTTTCCTTGTTTCTGTATTCCTCTCTTCCCTAATTAGTAACTACCTCTGTCTGCTCTTTGGAACTCGGAATGCCTAGGAGACTAAAGCTTTTTTCTACAAATAAGAAATGGGGCAAATGAAAGGGCTTCTGTACCCAGGAGGACCCTGCAGGGTCCCGCTCAGTTTCATCCTCTCTTTTCTTTGATACTGTTCAGTCCTCAGGGGAACAAGGGTAGGACAAGAGAGGGAATGAAGTTTTTTAATAGAAAGGCTAATTATAATCTCATCAGAGGAATTCAGTTTTAGGGAGACTCCATTTCAAGAGAAGGCTCAGACACCTGATTCCTGAGTCTCACCCAACACAAAAGTAGCATATAGCCAATTTGGCTTCAGACATGTTCTTCTTATTCTTGTTTGATAAGCCCAAATATTTTGTGTTAACATAGACATCCAATCTTGGCAATGGAATTTTGTGTACTGTACCCATGGGGACATCTTTGCTGACCAAATTGTTGATCTACTGCAATTGTTAAGAAGCAGTTCCACCTATTAAAAATTTAAAAATCTATTTAGAGACACTGGAAAAATAACAGGAGCGTGGGCATCTCAGAAGGTGAAAGGCGCCCGAAATATGAGCTGGTTAGTTTTTATGGGCTGGGTAACTTCTTAGGTCAATGAATGGGAGAGGTATTCTAACCGTTTTGGAAAAGGGGTGGAGATTTCCAGTAATTGGGTCACCATGTACATTTTGGCCTTTTAAGGTTGGCCTCGGAACTGTCATGGTGTCTGTGGGTGTGTCATTTAACATGCTAATATATTGCAATGAGAGTGTGATAAGTCCCAAGATCCACTTAAAATCGATTCTTTTGTATCTTGGTTCTAATTGATTCTAACCAGTTATGTTGTAGCCTCAATGGCTATATCCTTCTTTTAAGGTCGTGCCTTGCCCCCTTCCCTCCTGTTTCAATGTGACAATGTAAGGAATATAGGAAAATATTTAAACACCAGTATATTTTTAAAATGGGAAATTCTCTTCTTTCTTTTCCCTGACTATCCTAAAAGAACAAATTAGGCCTTTAAAAAGTGTAATGGGATCTCCCAATGAGCCATGGCTTATCTCCAGATTGGCACAACTTAACATTTGGTAGAAAATTGGTAAACAGGGAAACAAAGTTCAGGTGGGCACCCTTACCAGACTCTGTGTACATGATGGAGTTGATAAGTTTCAGTAAATTTGTATTATTTACTTGTGCAGGCATGCGTCAGTCACTATAGTCATGTCCTACTCTCTGCGACCCTATGGACTTTAGCTTGCCAGGTTCCTCTGTCTATGGGATTCTCCAGGTAGGAATACTGAGGTGGATTGCCATGCCCTCCCCCAGGGGATCTTCCTGACCCAAGGATCAAACTGCATCTCCTGCATTGCAGGCAGATTCTTTTCCCACTGAGCCACCAGGGAAGCCCATTATTTACACAATTAATAAACAATTGTTACTGCGCTATGCTCTTGAGATGGAAGACTTAATAAGCCTTACTCTTCTTTTGGGGGGTCTCATTGAAACACCATTTTGGCTTAAGAAAAGAACTCTGTTGTCCATGGTTATGCATTTCCAGGCTAGGTGCTATCATCCTGGAATCCCACTTTTGACTAAACTATTGGTCAATGCGTGATGCAAGCAGGCTGGTTGTCTCATGGTTTTTCTATTTTCTGGTCTCGTGTTAAATTTTCTACCTAGATCTTATTCCTTTAACTTCTACTAAGCTTTTCTTAGATTTATTTTTAAAAGTCAGTCACATTTGGGTTAAATTAAAGTCAGTTCAGTTCAGTCATTCAGTTATGCCCGACTCTTTGTGACCCATTGACTGCAGCACACCAGGCTTCCCTATCCATCACCAACTCCTGGAGCTTGATCAAACTCATGTCCATGGAATTGGTGATGCCATCCAACCATCTCATCCTCTGTCATCCCCTTCTCCTCCTGCCTTAAATCTTACCTAGTATCAGGGTCTTTTCCAGTGAATCAGTTCTTCGCATCAGGTGGCCAAAGTATTGAAGTTTCAGCTTTAGCATCAGTCCTTCCAATGAACATTCAGGACTGATTTCCTTTAGGATTAACTGGTTGGATCTCCTTTCAGTCCAAGGGACTCTCAAGAGTCTTCTCCAAATTAATTTAAGGTCATGGGGTCTAATATGGATGGACCTTGAGGGCATTATGCCAAGTTAAATAAGTCAGGCAGAGAAAGACTAGTGCTGTATGACCTCATGGGTGGAATTCAAACTTTGTAGAAACTTGCCTACTTAAAGAATAGAATGGTGGTTACAGGGGATCAGGGATAGAAGAATTGGGGGCTGTTAGAAGATGAATAAGCTCTCAGGATCCAATGCCCTGCATTTTGATTATAGTTACTAATACTGTGTCAGATACTTGCTAAGACAGTAGAATTTAAATGGTCTCACCAAAAAAAAAAAAGATAATTATATGACATGATAAGGTGTTAGCTAATGCAATGGTGGTAATCATTTTGTAATACGTAAGTGTATCAACACATCACGTCCCACGCTTTGAAACTTACACAGTGTTTATGTCAGTCATATCTCAATAAAGCTGAAAGGAAAAATAAAGTCATGGGGGTCCACTACAAAGAGTAGAAATAAGGAGGACAGTCATGTCAGATGCTTGACTAGTTCCCACCTCTCCCAGTATAGAGCTAAAGTCCAGGTGGGAAAGAGAGTAGATCAAGATCCAGGGTAGTCAATGCTGTTCTAGCCTTATAACCTTGTCCCTGTGGATGTGAAGACAGTTTCACTTCCTGCTTTTCAGACGACTCAGCAGCCTGCTCCCTGCTTCCTTGCTGCTCCTCACCAGATCCATTCAACTTCCTTGTGGCTCAATTTCTGACTCTGTCAGAAAAAAAAGATTTCTTCTCATTGGTGCTGGTGGGGGCTCTCAAGCACGACAATTTTTCCATCCAGTTTTTGTTGCCAGACTCTTCTCATTGTTATTCATAATCCTGCAAACCACATTAAGAACTGTTTTAATCATATGTCTGTTTTCAATAAGATTAAGTGTGATTAAATAAAGGTATTCTAGATTCTAAAAGTAAGGACTCAAGAATGAGTCTTATGATATGTAAGGATATTAAACATGACTTTTCTCAGAGATGATTAGAGATGCTTATGGTTTTATGTGATTTAAACTGCTTAAGAGAAATGTATGATTTATCAACAAATTTATTTTAAAGGATGTTGTATTATATTAGGTTTTGGTATGGAGTATAAAGATGAAAATGTAAGTGGTAATTGCACTGAAAAGACTGCTACTGGGAAAGATTGAAGGCAAAAAGAGAAGAGGACAGCAGAGGATGAGATGGTGAGATAGCATCATCAGTTCAATGGACATGAATTTGCTCAAACTCCAGGAGATAATGAAGGACAGTGAAGCCTGGCATACTGCTGTCTATGGGGTCACAAAGACTTGAACACAACTTAGCGACTGGACTGAACAGCAACAAATTGCACTGAAATGAAGAAAAAATTCTACCTTAACCTTGAATTATTTCATTTTGTTTTACAAAAAAAAAAAAATCAACTGCATTATTTTTATACATCTATTACAAATGACAAGATGAGACTTAAAAATTTCAACCACTTTTCTGTAGACAGTGCATTAAAGATATAAATAACATTTGCTACCATTGAATTAAAAGCCAAATCACATTTATTTATCATACTTTCTTCAATGTAGATTTTTGAAACATTAGAGAAATATTTGGTCAATATACTAATTGACCAAATGAATACAACTGATAGAGCTATTAAAAGGCATCTTGAAGTAAAGTTGCAGATATATAATCAGTTTTATATTCTTCATTAAGTTTTATTTTAACTTGATTACACCTAATCCTTCCTGACTTCACTTAATGGGCCATTGTAGATATGAATTAAGTAGTATATGGCTAAGAATATACTAAATAATTTAAAATTTTATAGTGGACTCCTGTTTCCAGTAATACAACACACTAGATACCCTGAGTGACTCTCTTGAAGGAAACAACTAAGACACTGAGAAATTAGAAGTATCATTTTAAATGCATTGCTGGAGAAAACTCTTGGGAGTCCCTTGGACAGCAAGGAAATCAAACCAGTCAATCCTAAAGGAAATCAACCCTGAATATTCATTGGAAGGACTGATGCTGGAGCTGAAGCTCCAGTACTTTGGCCACCTGATACAAAGAACCAACTCATTGGAAAAGACCCTGATGCTGGAAAAGATTGAGGGCAGAAGAAGGGGTTGACAGACGCTGAGATGGTTAGATAGCATCACTGACTCAATGGACATGAATTTGAGCAAACTCCAGGAGACAATGAAGGACAGGGAACCTAGAGTCCTACAATCCATTGGGTCACAAAGAGTTGGACACGACTTAGTTATTGAACAACAGCAAATCTCTGAGGAATCATCTAGAGCTGAGTTGCTCAGAAGAAACTATAAATGAACATTGTACATCTATCATTTATCTATCTAGATATATATGTAATATGTAGATACATACAGAAATATGTATATCACATATCTTTTGACATTTATAATTGGTAGCAAGTAATACTTTCAGCCATTAACAATACTTTGGAGTGATTTACTTGTTTTTTTAGAGGAATAGACCCTAATGCTGGGAAAGATTGAAGGCAAGAGGAGAAGGGGACTATAGAGGATGAGGTGGTTGGATGGCATCACCAACTTGATGGACATGAGTCTGAGCAAGCTCCAGGAGTTGGTGATGGACAGGGAAGCCTGGTGTGCTGCAGTCCATGGGGTCACAAAGAGTTGGACGTGACTGATAAACTGAACTGAATTGAGCTGATAATACCAGACAGAAGTATTAAATTTTGCTGCAGTTCTGAAACATGAGAGAAATCGGCTTTAAAGCTCAACTTTATCATCATCACATACACACAAAAGATGTAAAAATAGAAAACATGTATGCATTATCAAATATGCATGAATAGAAAATCTATAGAATATTAAAGGCATCAGTTCAGTTCAGTCACTCAGTCGTGTCCGACTCTTTGCGACCCCATGAATCACAGCACGCCAGGCCTCCCTGTCCATCACCAACTCCCGGAGTTCACTCAGACTCACGTCCATCGAGTCAGTGATGCCATCCAGCCATCTCATCCTCTGTCGTCCCCTTCTCCTCCTGCCCCCAGTCCCTCCCAGCATCAAAGTCTTTTCCAATGAGTCAACTCTTCGCATGAGGTGGCCAAAGTACTGGAGTTTCAGCTTTAGCATCATTCCTTCCAAAGAAATCCCAGGGCTGAAAGGCATATGTTCATGTAAATTCTTGTGAACTTGGAAATTGTAACAAACAAACACACAACCCATTCATTTCTTTCAACTTACTTTATAGAACAATATTCCACCATTCTTTTCCCCTTGGGTCCATTAGGAACACTACCACTAGTAAACTTTTATTTTAATTTTGTTCCCCCTATTAAAATTTTGAATGGTTTCCCATTGTCAAAAAGAAAAATCGCTGAGATGCCTTAACTTGGCATTCACTGTTAAAGTTTGTCTCCATGTCACTCTGCTCCATGCTTCTACACTCCAATCACACTGACCTTCTTAATACTCCTTAATCCCCCAAGCCTCTATGCTTTTATTGGAATTGTTCCTAGGTCTCTCTTATGTTCTGTATCACTTAGGATATGGCTAAGTTAAAATGAAAAAGTAAATAATTCAAAATCTCAGTAGCTTGAAATAAATGCAGGTTTATTTCTCAGTCATGCAGCATGTGGATAGAGCAGGCACTACATGTGTCTCTGCAAGTCTAGTGCAGATATTTTCTGTATTGTCTTTTCCTTCATAATTTTCCTATCTTATTTTACCTTCTTGATATATGAACTATAGCTGTAGTAGATATATGAACTATAGTTTAAAGTAGCTGTTTTATCTTCCATTTTTATTGAGATGTGATTGACATAGAGCACTGCGTAAGTTTCCGGTATATAGCATAATGATTTACTTACATACACCATAAAATGTTTACTACAGTAAGTTAAGTGAACATCCATCATCTTATAGAGACACAAAATGAAGGTAAAAGAAAAAATATATTTTCCTTATAATGAGAACTCAGAATTTACTCTCCTAACAATTTTCATGTTTCATAACATAGACCAGTATTAATTCTATGAGTACCTCACATCCCTAGCATTTATTTACCTTGTAACTGTAAGTTTATATCTTTTGGCCACTTTCATTAAGTACAGCCTCCCACCACTCCTCACCTCTGGTAACCACAAATCTGATTTCTTTTTCTACGAGTTTGTTTGTTTTTAAGCATAATTGATATACAAAACTATGTTAGTTCTGGTGCACACCATAGTGATTTGATATTTCTATACTTTCCAAAATGATCACTGTGAGTAGTAGTTACCATCTGTCACCTTACAAAGATATTAAGTTACTATTTACTGTATTCCTCTCCTGGTATATTCTATCCCCATGACTCATTTATTTTGTAGCTGAAAATCTATACCTCTTAATCTCCCTTGCCTATTTCCTTCCTCCCTTGACCCACTTCCCTCTGGCAACCACGTTTGTTCTCAGTATCAATGATTCTGTTTCTGTCTTGTTATGTTTATGATTTTTTTTAATTCCATATACAAATTGTAATACAGAGTATTTGTCTTTCTCTGTCTAACATATTCCACTTAGCATAATATCCTCTAGGTCATCCATGTTGTAGCAAATAGCAAGACTTTATTCTTTGTTATGGCTGGGTAGTATTCCATTGTACATATATTCTACATCTTCTTTAATCCATTCATCTATGGATGAACATTTAGGTTGTGTCCATACCTTGGCTATTGTAAATAATGCTGCAGTGGACAAAAGGGTGCATACATCTTTTTGAATGAGCGCTTTTGTCTTCTTCAGATAAATACCCAGAAGTGGAATTACTGGATCAAATGTTAGCTCTATTTTTAATTCATTTTTAGAAATCTCCATAGCTATTTTTCATGGTGTCTGCATTTATTTACATTCCCATCAACAGTGCACAAGGGTTTCCTTTTCTCCACAACCTCTCCAGCACTTCTTACCTGTTGTCTTTTTGATAATAGCCATTCTGAGAGCTATGAGATGATATCACATCATGGTTCTGATGTGTGCATCCCTGACGATTAGTGATAATGAGCATCTTTTCACATGCCTGTTGGCCATCTGTATTTTTTCTTTGGGAAAATGTCTATTCATGTTTTAATTGGATTATTTGACTTTTTTGATGTTGAGTTGTATGAGTTCTTCGCATATTTTGGATATTATTTTGGGTATCAATTCTTCTCCCATTCAGTAGGCAGCCTTTTTGTTTCACTGATTGTTTCTTTCACTATGCAAAAACTTTTTAGTTTGATGTAGTCCCATTTTTTTACTTTTGCTTTTGTTTCCCTTGCCTAAAGAGACACATCCAGAAAAAAATTTGCTAAGACCAACGTCTGTCCTTGCTTACTAATTCTATCATCTGTGTCATTTCTGGTTATACTATTCTGATAAATTTTTCTCATATTTATGGGTCATATTCAACTGCTTATTTGCTGAGTAACTTTTGATTTGACATCAGATATCAGACATTGTGACTTTTAAACTTTTTGGTGCCATATTTTGCTTAAAATATTTGATTATTCAAAAAAAATTTTTTTAATATTTTTATTAAGGAAAATCAGTCCTAAATATTCATTGGAAGGACTGATGTTGAAGCTGAAACTACAATACTTTGGCCACCTGATGTGAAGAACTGACTCATTGGAAAAGACCCTGACGCTGGGTAAGATCGAAGGCAGGAGGAGAAGGGGACAACAGAGGAGGAGATGGTTGGATGGCATCACCAACTCGATGGACATGAGTTTGAGCAAGCTCCAGGAGTTGGTGAAGGACAGGGAAGCCTGGCATGCTGCAGTCCATAGGTCATAAAGAGGCAGACATGACTGAGTGACAGAACTGAAGTGATTTTGAAATTTTGCTCTTACATTTAGTTTATTTACATGGCAACAGTTTTATCCTTCCAATGCTTACTTTTAAGCTTTGCTAGATGTGGCAAAAAGAACTTTTAGCCTAGAGCTAATTTGATCTCATTACTGAAGCAATACATACCTTTCCCAGGACAGGACTTGTTGCCTTGCACACCAGGAGGCATTTCACTTCGGCTGCTGGGAACAAAAACAATTCTCAGACTTGTATGTGAAATTATTTCAATTATTCTCTCCTTGTTTCTTTTCTGTAATTGTTTCAATTCTTAGTTTCTTTATGTGCATGCATTGATCAATACTCAATCAAAGACTTGAGTGGGACCCTCACCTCCAGAGTGGTTTGTTCTCTCTCTCTCCACTCCTCCCACTTGCTCCTCTTCTTAAAGTTTCCTCTCTGGTACCTTGCATGCAAATCCTAACTAACTTGATCTCCCTGAATTCACACTTTTTCTCCTCAACTTGGGGAGATAGCTGGGCCATCTTTGAACGCTATATTATAGCCTGGAAATTCTGTGTAGGAAGTAAGCTGAAGCAATCACAGGGTTCACCTCTTTGGTTTCCCTTTTACTTGGGACTTACTGTCATGCACTGCCTACTGTCCAACATCTAAAACTATTGTTTCACGTATACTCTATTGCCCTCTACCCCTCTACAACTTACTACTGTCACTCAGTTCAGTTCTGTTCAGTTCAGTCGCTCAGTCATGTCCGACTCTTTGCGACCCCATGAATCGCAGAACACCAGGCCTCCCTGTCCATCACCAACTCCCAGAGTTCACTCAGACTCACGTCCATCGAGTCAGTGATGCCATCCAGCCACCTCATCCTCTGTCGTCCCCTTCTCCTCCTGCCCCCAATCCCTCCCA
>NW_011494903.1:7259062-7260054 GCF_000754665.1 Bison bison bison
GGCTGATCTCCTTCAGAATGGACTGGTTGGATCTCCTTGCAGTCCAAGGGACTCTCAAGAGTCTTCTCCAACACCACAGTTCAAAAGCATCAATTCTTTGGCGCTCAGCTTTCTTCACAGTCCAACTCTCACATCCATACATGATGACTGGAAAATCCATAGCCTTGACTAGATGGACCTTTGTTGGCAAAGTAATGTCTCTGCTTTTCAATATGCTATCTAGGTTGGTCATAACTTTTCTTCCAAGGAGTAAGTGTCTTTTAATTTCATGGCTGCAGTCACTATCTGCAGTGATTTTGGAGCCGCAAAAAATAAAGTCTGACACTGTTTCCACTGTTTGCCAATCTATTTCCCAAGAAGTGATGGGACCAGATGCCATGATGTTAGTTTTCTAAATGTTGAGCTTTAAGCCAACGTTTTCACTCTCCACTTTCACTTTCATCAAGAGGCTTTTTAGTTCCTCTTCGCTTTCTGCCATGAGGGTGGTGCCATCTGCATATCTGAGGTTATTGATATTTCTCCCGGCAATCTTGATTCCAGCTTGTGCTTCTTCCAGCCCAGCATTTCTCATGATGTACTCTGCATACAAGTTAAATAAGCAGGGTGACAATATACATCCTTGATGTACGCCTTTTCCTATTTGGAACCAGTCTGTTGTTCCATGTCCAGTTGCTTCCTGTTGCTTCCTGACCTGCATATAGGTTTCTCAAGAGGCAGGTCAGGTGCTCTGGTATTCCCTTCTCTTTCAGAAGTTTCCACAGTTTATTGTGATCTACACAGTCAAAGGCTTTGGCATAGTCAATAAAGCAGAAATAGATGTTTTTCTGGAACTCTTTTGCTTTTTTGATGATCCAGTGGATGTTGGCAATGGGATCTCTGGTTCCTCTGCCTTTTCTAAAACCAGGTTGAACATCTGGAAGTTCACAGTTCATGTATTGCTGAAGCCTGGCTTGGAGAATTTTGAGCGTTACTTTACTAGCGTGTGAGATGAG
>NW_011494903.1:7260154-7269925 GCF_000754665.1 Bison bison bison
TTGAGCGTTACTTTACTAGCGTGTGAGATGAGTGCAATTGTGCAGTAGTTTGAGCATTCTTTGGCATTGCCTTTCTTTGGGATTGGAATGAAAACTGACCTTTTCCAGTGCTGTGGCCACTGCTGAGTTTTCCAAATTTGCTGGCCTATTGAGTGCAGCACTTTCACAGCATCGTCTTTCAGGATTTGAAAAAGCTCAACTGGAATTCCATCACCTCCACTAGCTTTGTTCATAGTGATGCTTTCTAAGGCCCACTTGACTTTATTATCCAATAACATTACAGGAGAGACTGTCTTGTATATGTTTCAAAAAAATAATTGATCAGGAATAGACCCCACCCTGGAGAATTTTACATCTAATGTGGCCAGAATTGAACAAACTCCACAGGTTAAGCTGGCTAAATTCCCAAATCCCCAGATTTACTCCTTTTTAGAAGTAGAAAGTTTATGTAATTTCTGCTACCAAGAAAAAGGCAATTGCTGGCAGTCTTGCCTTGTTTTGCAGACAAATGTAACATAAACTGAGGTGGAAAACAGCAGCATGACTTCGCAAAATGCACTCAGTTAATTAGTAGAAAAAGTGAGTCTAAAATCCAGCTGTCACGACTCTCAGTTGTCACTGTTTTTTCTTCATTATTCCCCCTCTGTGTATTCATCTATCACTTATAAAACTGAGCAATAATAAATCGCTGTTCCCTCAGTCATAAGATCAAGCAGATGATGATTCAACTGGGTGCTGATAAAATACTGATATTGAATTGTTGTTAACAGTTGTCCTGGCTCCCAAGAGGAACTCAACCCAGGACACTGGAATGAGTATCTGTGTCATCTCTATGGCCCTCCAGAGCTTTCTTTGGGGTATATGGACAGTAGCCAGTGGTTGAATGTACACGGGTTCTAGGCTAGACTGACTTAACATTGTTTCCCTCTCTACTTCTTGCTAGCCTGTTTCCTTATTTATACAATGAGGACAATAAAAATACCCTCATGGTGGATGTGTCATAAATCTGAATGATTCAGTGCATTGAAGTGCTTAGCATTTATTCTGAATCTTAGCAAGAAAATAATAAATGTTCATTGTTTGCATTATTTTGTTATGTTTCTAGAACATCTTTGTTTTTAACAATAGAAGCTGACAGTAGTCTTCCCTTGAGAGCCAAAAACTTCCAATTATTGTGTACCTCCATTTAATTTGGCTTAAGCAAGTGTCTGTGACAGAGAAGGCAATGGCACCCCACTCCAGTACTCTTGCCTGGAAAATCCCATGGACAGAGGAGCCTGGTGGGCTGCAGTCCATGGGGTCGCTAAGAGTCAGACACAACTGAGCGACTTCACTTTCACTTTTCGCTTTCAAGCATTGGAGAAGGAAATGGCAACCTACTCCAGTGTTCTTGCCTGGAGAATCCCAGGGACGGGGGAGCCTGGTGGGCTGCCGTCTACGGGGGCGCACAGAGTCAGACACGACTGAAGCAACTTAGCAGCAGCAGCAAGGCTCTGTGAAATCAAATAATTTTTTTCCACTAAAATGATTATTAATAAAATTCTCTTTATACCTGGGTACCTATGAGTGCATACACCATGCTCTTTTAACTGAACATTATAAAAATCTGCAGAACCCTTGCAAGAAATGCAGAAAATTAAGTTTAACACATAATTTCACAGGGAGAAACAACAAACAGGTTGACCGTAGGCTGAATAAATGATCACTCCTGGTGATGCTGATTTTGTTAAGTTCCACACAACTTCTTTTTACCACTTTCTTCCCTTTAATTAAGTCAGCTGACCAGATTCCTTCCTAGCTGAAAAACCAGGTAAACACTATAAGCTCAAACTCAGACATCTGTTGTCTTCAAAACAAGTTGAATGTTTGGGTTATTTATTGACCATTCACAAATGTACACATGAAACTGCTTCAGCATTTTACCAAAATCCACTTTGAATCATTGTCCATTAATACCAGTTTGGAAATGTTCTTTTGATTCATACCTGAGAATGGCAGCCAGCAACCCTTTCAAACTCTTCAATTCCAGTGGGTATTTGAATAAGACAGATGGAATATGCTGGGTAGATATATTCTGCTTTCAAGAATAGTCCTAATACTGTTAACTTACTATGCCCTGAGCAACCCACTAGCTAATTCTTGCTAAGAAAGGAATGAATAAGGAAGCAATTTGTAGAACAAAGCACCTCCTACTCCTAACCATTTTCCCCAGCCACGTTAGTAGGGAGCATTCAGAAAACTAAAATCATGGCATCCGGTCCCATCACTTCATGGCAAATAGATGGGGAAACAGTGGAAACAGTGGCTGATTTTATTTTGGGGGGCTCCAAAATCAGTGCGGATGGTGACTGCAGCCATGAAGTTAAAAGACGCTTGCTCCTTGGAAGAAAGCTATGACAAACCTAGACAGCATATTAAAAAGCAGAGACATTACTTTGCCAACAAAATTCCATCTAGTCAAGGCTGTGGTTTTTCCAGTGGTCATGTATGGATGTGAGAGTTGGATTGTGAAGAAAGCTGAGCGCCAAAGAATTGATGCTTTTGAACTGTGGTGTTGGAGAAGACTCTTGAGAGTCCCTTGGACTGCAAGGAGATCCAACCAGTCCATCCTAAAGGAGATCAGTCCTGGGTGTTCATTGGAGGGACTGATGTTGAAGCTGAAACTCCAATACTTTGGCCACCTGATGCAGAGAGCTGACTCATTTGAAAAGACCCTGATGCTGGGAAAGATTGAGGGCAGGAGGAGAAAGGGACGACAGAGGATGAGATGGTTGGATGGCATCACTGACACAATGGACATAGGTTTGGGTGAACTCAGGGAGTTGGTGATGGACAGGGAAGCCTGGCGTGCTGTGGTTCATGGGGTCGTGAAGAGTCAGACACCTCTGATCGACTGAACTGATGAGGACTGTAATTGTTTCTAAGTCTCTATTGTACCTGACTTTATATTTAGCAGAATATCAGAGAAGATGAAAGATTTGATAATATAGATGTAGCCTTAGTGAAAACTGGTAAAGTAAGACTGAATCATATTTAATAAATAAGACAAAGTAAAGATTTTACCAGCAGTCATTAGCATCAATAGAAAGACAGGAGACAGCCTGATGAATACAAAACATTTCCATTCTAATTCTGACTTGTATTGCTACAGTGTTTTCTCACTACAGCTGGGCACAGGCTTTTAAGAGTTATGTCTGATGTGAGTAACATTATCTGGAAAATGTTTTATTACTGCTAACATCACCAGCATATAAATCTTAGAGTTGATTTGTCTTGTAGGAATGTTTACTAACTTCTTTATAAGGTTTGCCAAGAAATAGACTCACTATAAATGAAAAATACATAAATAATAATGCTTTTATTCACAAATTAGTCAGAGATCATTCAAAGGCAGAAATTTTTCTTCAAAATTAAAACAAACAAACAAACAAACCCAGTGAAGATGATACCACCTTAATGGCAGAAAGCTAAGAGGACCTAAAGTGCCTCTTGATGAAAGTGAAGAGTGAAAAAGCTAGATTTAAAAAGACAGCATAGTAAAAAGCAGAGACATTACTTTGCCAGCAAAGGTCCATCTAGTCTAAAGCTATGGTTTTTCCAGTAGTCATGTATAGATGTGAGAGTTGGACCATAAAGAAGGCTGAGCACCAAAGAATTGATGCTTTTGAACTGTGGTGTTGGAGAAGACTCTTGAGAGTCCCTTGGACTGCATGGAGATCAAACCAGACAATCCTAAAGGAAATCAACCCTGAATATTTATTGGAGGGACTGATGCTGAAGCTGAAGTTCCAATACTTTGGCCATCTGATGCAAAGAGTTGACTCACTGGAAAAGACCCTGATGCTGGGAAAGATTGTAGGCAGCAGGAAAAGGGGGTGACAGAGGATGAGACGGATGGATGGCAACATCAACTCAATGAACATGAATTTGAGCAAACTCTGGGAAATAGCGAGGATATGGAAGCCTGGTGTGCTACAGTCCATGGGGTCCCAAATAGTCAGACACGACTGAGCAACTGAACAACAACACTCTAATCTTCAGCAACCATCAACCTCATCAGTCAACAGACATCAACATCCAGACAAGACTCTCCAACAACAAAAAGATGACAATTAATTAAAGGCTCAGATGAGAGATAACACTTTTTAGCAACAAATTATATTTAACTAATGTGTGCTGTGCTTAGTCACTCATTTGTGTCTGACTCTTTGTGACCCCATGGACTGTAGGCCATCAGGCAACTATGTCCATGGGGATGCTCCAGGCAAGAATACCGGAGTGGGTTGCCATGCCCTTCTCCAGGGGATCTTCCCAACTCAGGCATCTAACCCAGCTCTCCCGCATTGCAAGCAGATTCTTTACCACTGAGCCACCAGGGAAGCCCTTAATTAAGGTATGTACATAATTATTTTAGGCATAGTGTTATTGCATATTTAACAGACTATAGTATAGTATAAATATAACATTTATATGCATTGGGAAACCAAAACTTCATGTGACTCAATTTTTTGTGACATTCACTCTAGAACAGGTCCACAATATTTCTGAAGTATTGCTTTTTTTGTTGAATGCAATATGTTGTATGCTGGGAGAATAAAAATGTTCTCTTCTTTCAAAAAAATTATACCTTCATTTTTATCTCTATTTTCTTTTTCAGGACTCTTGTTTTTAAAAACTAGGTGAGAGTTTGTGCATCTCTGAAGAGGGGTGCACACAGACACTCCTGTGTGTGAGAGGTGACAGTGAATGATGATATATTAAGCATTCACCTTTTGCTAGGCTTATTGTGTATTTTCTCTTTTGATCTTCACGATCCTTATACAATGTGAGGACTATTTTACAAATGAGAAAAGATAAGTGAAGTGGAGCCTTTCTGAATCATTAGGTCTTTTGGTCATACTGCTAAGTCACTTCAGTCGTGTTCAACTCTGTGCGACCCCATAGACGGCAGCCCACCAGGCTCCCCCGTCCCTGGGATTCTCCAGGCAAGAACACTGGAGTGGGTTGCCATTTCCTTCTCCAATGCATGAAAGTGAAAAGTGAAAGTGAGGTCACTCAGTCGTGTCTGACCCTCAGCAACCCCATGGACTGCAGCCTTCCAGGCTCCTCCATCCATGGGCTTTTCCAGGCAAGAGTACTGGAGTGGGGCGCCATTGCCTTCTAGGCAGTGACCCAAACAGAAACCATTTATCTTAGATTGAGACTTGAACCTATGTGCTGGGACTCAGTCCCAGTCAAAACCCACAGTCTTCCAAATGATTATCACAGACCTGGCTTCAGGACCTAATGGAGCTTCGGTTCTTGATGTCTCATCTCAGAAAGAATCCAGTGAGAGATAAAGTGATAGGTGAAAAATGAATTTATTCAGAGAGAAACACACTTCACAGGCAGACTGTGGGCCATCACAGAGGGCGAGTGTAGCCTCAAAATGTGGCATGGTTAGTTTTTATGGACTGGGTAATTTTATAGGCTAATGAGTGGGAGGATTATTCTAACTATTTTGGGGAAGGGGTGGAGATTTTCAGCAATTGGGCCACCACCACTTTGATATTGCCTTGGAGCTGTCACAGCACTTCTGAGTGTGTCATTTAGCTTGCTGATTGAAGATCAAGATCTAGTCAAAGTTGATTTGTCTACCATCTTGGACCCATTTGATTCTAATAGGTTTAGGCTGTGTCCTTAGGCTATGCCGTTCTTTTAAAAGTTGTGCCCTGCCCCCTTCCCTATTGATTCAAAACCATCCCAAAGAAAAAGAAATGCAAGACGGCAAAGTGGTTGTCTGAAGAGGCTTTACAAATAGCTGGGGAAAGAAGAGAAGTGAAAGGCAAGGGAGAAAAGGAAAGATATACTCAACTGAATTCAGAGTTCCAGAGAATAGCAAGGAGAGGTAAGAAGGCCTTCTTAAATGAACAATGCAAAAAAAAAGAAAATAAATAAATAAGAAGAAAACAATAGAATGGGAAAGACCAGAGATTTCTTCAAGAAAATTGGAGCTATCGAAGGAATATTTCATGCAAGGATGGGCACAATAAAGGACAGAAATGGTATGGACCTAACAGAAATAGAAGATATTAAGAAGAGGTGGTTGAATACACAGAAGAAGTATATAAAAATGGCCTTAATGACCTGGATGATCACAATGGTGTGGTCACTAACCTAGAGCCAGACATCCTGGAGTGTGAAGTCAAGTGGGTCTTAGGAAGCATTACTACAAACAAAGCCAGAAGAGGTGATGGAATTCCAGCTGAGCTATTTCAAATCCTAAAAGATGTTGCTGCTAAAGTACTCCACTCAATATGTCAGCAAATTTGGAAAACTCAGCAGTGGACACAGGACTGGAAGAGGTAGGCTTTCAGTCCAATTCCAAAAAGGACAATGCCAAAAAATGTTCAAACTCCTGTCCAATGCACTTATTTCACATGCTAGTAAACTTATGCTCAAAATGCTTCAAGCTAGGCCTCAGTAGTATGTGAACCAGATGTACAAGCTGGATTTAGAAAAGGCAGAGGAATCAGAGATCAAATTGCCAACATTTGTTGGATGATAGAGAAAGCAAGGGAATTCCAGAAAAACATCTACTTCTGCTTCATTGACTATGCTAAAGCCTTTGACTGTGTGGATCACAACAAACTGTAGAAAATTCTTAAAAAGATGGGAATATCAGACCACCTTACCTGTGTCCTGAGAAACTTGTATATAAGTAAAGAAGCATCAATTAGAAGAATATGGAACAACTTCCTGGTTCAAGATTTGGAAAGGAGTACAACAAAGCTGTATAATGTCAGCCTACTTAACTTCTATGCAGAGCAAATCATGTGAAATTCTAGGCTGGATGAATTACAAGCTAGAATCAATATTGTGAGGAGAAATATTAACAATCTCAAATATGCTGATAATACCACTCTAATGGTAGAAAGGGAAGAGGAACTAAAGAGCCTCTTGATGAAGGTTAAAAAACTAGAGTGAAAGCTGGCTTGAAACTCAACATTCAGACTACTAAGATCATGGCATCCAGTCCCATCACTTCATGCCAAATAGAAGGGGAATAAGTGGAAACAGTGACAGACTTTATTTTCTTGGGCTCCAAAATCACTGCAGATGGTGACTGCAACCATGAAATTAAAAGACACTTGTTCCTTGGAAGACAACCTATACCAAACCTAGACAGCATATTAAAAAGCAGAGACATTACTTTGCCAACAAAGGTCTTTACAGTCAAAGCTCTGCTTTTTCTAGTAGTCATGTTTGGATGTGAGTGTTGGACCATAAAGAAGACTGAGCACAGAAGAACTGATGCTTTCGAATTGTGGTGCTGGAAGACTCTTGAGAGTCCCTTGGACTGCAAGGGGATCAAGCCAGTCAATCCTAAAGGAAATCAACCCTGAATATTCATTGGAAGGACTGATGCTGAAGCTGAAGCTCCAATATGAATACTTTAGCCACCTGCTATGAAGAGTCAACTCCTTGGAAAAGACCCTGATACTAAGAAAGATAAGGGCAAGAGAAGGGGGTAGCAGAGGATGAGATGTTAGACAGCATCACTGAATCAATGGAGATGAATTTGAACAAACTCCGGGAGACAGTGAAAGACAGAGGAGCCTGTTGTGCTGCAGTCCATGGGGTCACAAACAGTTGAACACAACTTAGCGACTAAACAACAACAATACCTCGCTAACCAGTATATCATAAGGGTGTTTCTCACCTGAACATCTTTCCACTGGCCACCACAATCTTTAAATAACTGAGGAGTGACCACCTAGTTCATGTGTCCTTGTATTTAAAAAGTATCTTAATAGATGTATGAGAATAACTGGACCACACTCTCTGTCAAGATCTAAACTTAAAAATAATCATTTTTTAATTTTTTTTTTTATTTTTTAACTTTACAGTATTGTATTGGTTTTGCCATATATCAACATGAATCCACCACAGGTATACACTTGATCCCCATCCTGAACCCTCCTCCATCCTCCCTCCCTGTACCATCCCTCTGGCTCGTCCCAGTGCACCAGCCCCAAGCATCCAGTATCGTTGTGCATCGAACCTGGATTGGCTAAGGGGAGTTTTGTATCAGTTTTTTCTTCTTTCCCGCAAGAATTTAGTAATGCCTCTTCTCGGTATGACTGTTCTTATCTGTCCTTTGGACATTCTCAAACTCCCTCAAGTTTTACCAGGCCATCTTGTGGGTACATACTCTTCTTGATTCAGAGATCTTAAAGTCATCCATAATTCTTCAGTTCTGTGTCTCTCTCTAGCCTAAATGCTTTCTACCTACATCCTCTCTGGAAGCATGTTCTTTTTGGCAGTATATTATCTTTGATTTCTCCACTAGTCTGGGTAAACTACATTTAGAAGGAGTCCCTTCCTATTTGGAACCTGAACTGAGAACATTAGCCAGCCAGTAATGGTCAGTGTTATTACTGATAAATCACTCTGTGCCCAAGTAACAGGTGGATGGAATTGTAATGTGGAATCAGTCCCACATTATAATCCTACCTTGGTGCTCTGTGACTACCTAGAGGGGTGGGATGGTGCGGGAGCTGGGAAGGAAGTTAAGAGCAAGGGAACATATGTATGATCATGCTAATTCATGTTGATATATGGCAGAAACCAACACAATATTTTAAAATGATGATCCTCCAATTAAAAACAAACAGATTTTTTGTAATAGAGCCTGAAGTCAGGTAGGTTGATTCCTCCAGTTCCATTCTTCTTTCTCAAGATAGCTTTGGCTATTCGAGGTTTTTTGTATTTCCATACAAATTGTGAAATTATTTGTTCTAGCTCTGTGAAGAATACCGTTGGTAGCTTGATAGGGATTGCATTGAATCTATAAACTGCTTTGGGTAGTATACTCATTTTCACTATATTTATTCTTCCGATCCATGAACATGGTATATTTCTCCATCTATTAGTGTCCTCTTTGATTTCTTTCACCAGTGTTTTATAGTTTTCTATATATAGGTCTTTAGTTTCTCTAGGTAGATATATTCCTAAGTATTTTATTCTTTCTGTTGCAATGGTGAATGGAATTGTTTCCTTAATTTCTCTTTCAGTTTTCTCATTATTAGCGTATAGGAATGCAAGGGATTTTTGTGTGTTGATTTTATATCCTGCAACTTTACTATAATCATTGATTAGTTCTAGTAATTTTCTGGTGGAGTCCTTAGGGTTTTCTATGTAAAGGATCATGTCATCTGCAAACAGTGAGAGTTTTACTTCTTCTTTTCCAATATGGATTCCTTTTATTTCTTTTTCTGCTCTGATTGCTGTGGCCAAAACTTCCAAAACTATGTTGAATAGTAGTGGTGAAAGTGGGCACCCTTGTCTTGTTCCTGACTTTAGAGGAAATGCTTTCAATTTTTCACCATTGAGGATAATGTTTGCTGTGGGTTTGTCATATATAGCTTTTATTATGTTGAGGTATGTTCCTTCTATTCCTGCTTTCTGGAGAGTTCTTATCATAAATGGATGTTGAATTTTGTCAAAGGCTTTCTCTGCATCTATTGAGATAATCATATGGTTTTTGTTTTTCAATTTGTTAATGTGGTGTATAACATTGATTGATTTGCAGATATTGAAGAATCCTTGCATCCCTGGGATAAAGCCCACTTGGTCATGGTGTATGATCTTTTTAATGTGTTGTTGGATTCTGATTGCTAGAATTTTGTTAAGGATTTTTGCATCTATGTTCATCAGTGATATTGGCCTGTAGTTTTCTTTTTTTGTGGGATCTTTGTCAGGTTTTGGTATTAGGGTGATGGGGGCCTC
>NW_011494903.1:7270245-7273970 GCF_000754665.1 Bison bison bison
TTTCTTGATGAGTCTGGCTAATGGTTTGTCAATTTTATTTATCCTTTCAAAGAACCAGCTTTTGGTTTTGTTGATTTTTGCTATGGTCTCTTTTGTTTCTTTTGCATTTATTTCTGCCCTAATTTTTAAGATTTCTTTCCTTCTACTAATCCTGGGGTTCCTCATTTCTTCCTTTTCTAGTTGCTTTAGGTGTAGGGTTAGGTTATTTATTTGACTTTTTTCTTGTTTCTTTAGGAATGCCTGTATTGCTATGAACTTTCCCCTTAGGACTGCTTTTAAAGTGTCCCACAGGTTTTGAGTTGTTGTGTTTTCATTTTCATTAGTTTCTATGCAAATTTTTATTTCTTTTTTGATTTCTTCTGTGATTTGTTGGTTATTCAGCAGGGTGTTGTTCAGCCTCCACATGTTGGAATTTTTAAACAATGGAAAAAAATCCTACCTTGGACAAATTATAAATTAAAATGCTGAAACTTTTGGTTATTACAACACCAATGTGCTATGTCTATGCTAAGATGCCCTTAACTCTTCTGTTTTGTATTCTACTATTAATTATCCCCACATAAGAATCTGAGTGCTTTAGATATGCCTGAGGATGGTCTGGGCAACACTCTGAACTCCCTCCATTGTTCCTAATGAGCATCCTGTTGCATCATATAGATGTGAAGGGGAAAGTTGAACCCTGTTCTGACTTTAGAAGGAACCAGTGTAGTAAGAAAAAAGCACATTCTTTAATTGTTTGGAATTTGAGGAATTATAAAAGGGAAAAATCACAACCATCAAGAAAATCTGGGGGAGGAAAATTTAGGATATGTCAGTGATGCTGAGCACTTTTCTCCCTTTCTGTGAAGTTCAAGTTCCTTCACATGGAAAGATGCTTTTTTATGGTATTGCTGGGCTTTTAGCCATGGTTAGATTGAATGATAAAAATGGTTTGTTTGTGTACAATGTCTTTTATCTGGATTCTTTGCAAGGCTTTAAACGCACAGTCATTAATCCTCACAGAGTTTTATTGTATGTGTGAACTTCTTTCCTCTTTAGACAGGAAGTCAATAGGCAAGGTAATGCAAATATTGATGTTCATTATCATGCAAGCAGAATCCCAGTTTTCTGGCCATTTTCTGACACAACCAGTTTTTCTGGGGTTTTTTTTTTTTCTCTTTGCTTTTAGTTGCCCCTAGAGAATTTCATCACATGCATGTACTTTCAACTTATATAACTGTGTACCTTTCTGAGTACTTATTTTACCAACCTGAATTATACAGTTTTGCTGTAGTGCTCACACTGCTGCTAAGTCACATCAGTCATGTCTGACTCTGTGCGACCCCATAGACAGCAGCCCACCAGGCTCCCGTCCCTGGGATAATCCAGGCAAGAATACTGGAGTGGGTTGCCATTTCCTTCTCCAGTTCATGAAAGTGAAAAGTGAAAGTGAAGTCACTCAGTCGTGTCTGACTCTTAGCGACCCCATGGACTGTAGCCTACCAGGCTCCTCTGTTCATGGGATTTCCCAGGCAAGAGTACTGGAGGGGGTTGCCATTGTCTTCTCCGAGTGCACACATTATTTTCAAGCAATTTCTGCCAAAATGAATTTCTAAACTCTAGTTTGGACAAAAGTCCCAAGGGAAACATTCACCTGGGATTTGTCTAGAAAGTTTATGACTAGAAACTAGTCGATGACCACATTTTCTTTTGATTGACATTTTCAGCTGTGTTTCTAATGAAACTTAATCTTTCTTTCAATAGTGCTGAGTGTTCTCCAAAGGCACATAGGTTTTTCAAGAAACAAAGGTGGGGTTCCAAATCAGGAAAGGAGTACATCAAGGCTGTATATTGTCACCTGGCTTATATAACTTATATGCAGAGTACATCATGTGAAATGCCAGGCTAGATGAAGCACAAGTTGGAATCAAGATTGCTGGGAGAAATATCAATAACCTCGGATATGCAAATAACATCAACCTTTGGCAGAAAGCAAAGAAGAACTAAAGAGCTTCTTGATAGTGAAAGAGAAGAGTGAAAAAGTTGGCTTAAAACTAACAGTCAGAAAACTAAGATCATGGCATCTGGTCCCATCACTGCATGGCAAATATATGGGGAAGCAATGGAAACAGTGACAGACTTTATTTTCTTAGGCTCCAAAATCACTGCAGATGGTGACTGCAGCCATGAAATTCAAAGACGATTGCTCCTTGGAAGAAAAGCTATGACAAACCTGGACAGCATATTAAAAAGCAGAGACATTACTTTGCAAACAAAGTTCTGTCTAGTCAAAGCTATGGTTTTTCCAGCAGTCATGTATGGATGTGAGAGTTGGATTATAAAGAAAGCTGAGTGCCAAAGAATTGATGCTTTTGAACTGTGGTGTTGGAGAAGACTCTTAAGAGTCCCTTGGACTGCAAGATCAAACCAGTTAATCCTAAAGGAAATCAGTCCTGAATATTCATTGGAGAGACTGATGCTAAAGCTGAAACTCCAATCCTTTGGTCACCTGATGTGAAGAACTGACTCACTGGAAAAGACCCTGATGCTGGGAAAGGTTGAAGACGGAAGGAGAAGAGAACGACAGAGGATGAGATGGTTGGATGGCATCACCGAGTCAATGGACATGAGTTTGAGTAAGCTCTGGGAGTTGGTGATGGACAGGGAAGCCTGGCATGCTGCAGTCCATGCAGTCACAAAGAGTCGGACACAACTGAGCAACTGAACTGAATTGAATCTTACTTATTATTCTGTATAACTTGCTTGATTTTATACTTAGCAAGTGCCATTCCCTTTTTGCGTCTTCTTAAACACAGCGACCCACCATCACACACATACAACTTTGCCATTGGTGTTTTTGTCAAGAGCAATTCAATGTCTACTTTCAGATGAAAAGTCTGGCACTCTGTACTAAATGTTCTCACACTATGAGTGGGAAATAGAAAAGGATGGACTGTTCTACATGGATTGGAGGCAGATGTAATCCTCCCTTCTCTACCTAGTTTAAAACCAGATACCTAAAAGTGACTGGTATAACCATGCATAGGAAAAGTGGCAGCTTTTAAAACAGTTTGAATCCAAATAGTTTGACTTCTCCCACAACTATCTTCTCCTCTGTGGCACTCAGAAACTGGTTCTTCCAAGCAACTCTTCCTACCATATGTCATAGGAGGTCCTGAGGGGAGTCATAGTCTGAAATCTCTACAGATGAGAAGAGACCCTCCAACCCCCATCGCAAGAAAACATTAACTGTTCATAGTATCTGAAATTGTTATTCAGTTACAAGCAGAATAGACAGATATCCATCTAAACTCTAGTCTTATTCTCTGGTATGTTTCATGTGTGGCCTCGCTCACTCTCATGGCTTTAATAATCATGTTTACATTGCTAGTTCTGCATCCTCAACTGTGAGATCTCTTCTCATTCTCAGAATGCTATAGCCAGCTGTCTGTAAGTCATCCTGACTCTAGTGTTAGTTGCTCAGTCATGTCCAACTCTTTGCTATCCCATGGACTGCAGTCTGCCAGACTCCTCTGTCCCTGGAATTCTCCAGACAAGAATACTAGAGTGGGTTGCCATTTCCTTCTCCAGGGAATCTTCCCAACCCAGGGATCAAACCTGGGTCACTTGCATTGCCGGCCAATTCTTTACCATCTGAGCCACCAGGGAAACCCCACTTTGACTCTAATTTCTCACTAAATTAAATTCACACTCTCTCTTTCTTCTTTGTGTTCTGTATCTGAGGT
>NW_011494903.1:7274176-7279621 GCF_000754665.1 Bison bison bison
GTTTCCCACTCTTTGCAGCCCCATGGACTATAGCCTGCCAGGCTCCTCTGTCCATGGGACTTTTCCAAGCAAGAATACTGGAGTGGCTTGCCATCTTTTTCTGCAGGGGATCCTCCTGACCCAGGGATTGAATCTGCGTCCCCTGCATTGGCAGGTGGGTCCTTTACCACTGAGCCACCGGGGAGGCCCTTGACTGTTCTCTCCCTTATACCTGAGCCTCCACACATGCTGTACCCTCCAGGTAGAAGACTGCTCTACCTTCCTTGACTGGCAACTGCTACTGACCCCTCAGATCTCAGTTTGGATGTCACTGCTCTAACCTCCAAATTGGATTAAAGCATCTGTCCTTTGTGGTCCCCAAGCACTCAGGGCTTTCCCGTCACAGGCCTGTACTGGAATTCCTTGCTTGCTTTTTTATGCTATCAGCTGACTGTAACTTCCATCAGGCCTGGAACCTGGCCCATTATTGTTGCTCATCATTGTTTTTCTGGCAGTTGGCAAAGGTTGGGACACAGTTGGTATTCAGTAAATATTTGTGAGCTCAGAAGAGGAAGGGAAGAAGGAAAGCAGAAGAAGGAAGAATATTGACTGTATACCATCTGCTTTGGTAAATAAATGTGTAAATGTGAATGACTGTGTGCAAAAATAAAGCCCTGAAATCAGTGAGGGTTTTTTCTTGTGATTTGACTCTTTGTTATAAAAGTAGACCATAGAGAAAAAATAAACAATTTAATTGAAGTTTTAATTAGTTGGTTTCAGACTTGTTTTAAACTGAGATTTATTCTAAAAGTCTGAATAGTCTTCATAACACATAAGAGGAGTTTGTGTATTTAACAAGATAATTTAATGGAAACATCTGCAAAATGTATTATCTTTTTATTTATGGTTTTTCAATCCAGAAATAGCACCTGCTTTAAGTGAGATATATCAGAATAACTCGGAGAAGGTGATGGCACCCCACTCCAGTACTCTCGCCTGGAAAATCCCATGGACAGAGGAGCCTGCAGCCCATGGGGTCGTGAAGAGGCGGACACGACTGAGCGACTTCCCTTTCACTTTTCACTTTCATGCATTGGAGAAGGAAATGGCAACCCACTCCAGTATTCTTGCCTGGAGAATCCCAGGGACAGAGGAGCCTGGTGGGCTGCCGTCTATGGTGTCATACAGAGTCGGACACGACTGAAGTGACTTAGCAGCAGCAACAGAATAACTACTAAATTGGTTAGCTTCAAGAGTTTTCTGGAACACTCTTAGATGCATTACCTTAATAGAAAAAATTATCACAGCAGGTAGAGAGTGGGGCCCATATTTAAGTTTGAATATTTTTAAGATTAAATTTTAACAAAAAAGTATGATCTTTCTTAATTTCCATTTAAAGTCAATTCCAAAGACCATACTAATACACTGTTAAAGGTCAGTTAAGATCTTTCCAAATATAAATCTATAAATGTCATAGTGACCAAAATATCTGGGTGTATGGTAGGAAGACCATCTTCTGTGTGCTTTAAATTCCACTTTAAGCCTAGGAGATGCAAACCAATTGGATGGAATATTGTTACATTCATTTTTCAAAGTCAAAGTACAATTTCTGGGGCCAGATACCAATTTGTCCATCAACTTTTCTTCATTCCCTCTCCTTTTTACTTCCTGTGGTCACTTGAACCATTTCTCCCTCATCAAGAGAAAAAAAAAAAGGAAACCAGGAGCAAGAGAGCTTATAAGCATGCTTTTAAATCATACGTATAAATTACATATAAATTACATATAACTTATACAAGTTACATAAGTTATACATATGTGTCCTACATATATACCCTATGCTTGAGAAAGACAGAGACCCTGGATTTAAAACAAAATAATTGTAATGTTATTTCTCTAGTGCAAAAAGGTAATAATCCATGTAACAATGCTATAATCAAAAAGAGTAAGTCCATTCTTACCTGAGAGTTGGATAATGACTTAATTAGCTTTTCCCACTGCTGATGCCAACAAATCCTATTGTCCAGACAGTGAGAGGCCAATTGCCACGAGGTCTGCTGGGTCTCATAGTTTCCCATTTACAGAGGACAAGGGATTTACAGAGATGTAGCATGCAATCTGCTGGGCAAGACCAGGCCTGTGGGACTGCTGTCCATCTTTGGACAGTCAGAAACAAAACTACTATTGTACCAGAAAGTAATTATCTTTTCTAAAAGTATCAGGATTAGACTTTTTCTAGTATTGAGTAGGTCGGATTGTGATAGGTCCAATGGAGCTGGCTGTTGCATGCAGGGAAGATGGGATGGGGAACTTGGGAGAGAGTTTTAACAGTCTCTTCTCTCAGGTATTCTTTGAGTGTATTACTTGGTTTTCTTTATATCCAACCCCCTTTAGAAAAGGTTTAATCATTTAAATTAACAATTTGTTTAAAAGAAAGGGATGTTTGTTTGACTTGCTGCTGCTGCTAAGTCGTTCAGTCATGTCCGACTCTTCACAACCCCATGGACTGCAGCCTACCAGGCTCCTCCGTCCATGGGATTTTCCAGGCAAGAGTACTGGAGTAGGGTGCCATTTCCTTCTCTTTTATTTGACTTAATTATAGGCTGCTGCTGCTGCTGCTAAGTCTCTTCAGTCGTGTCCGACTCTATTCGACCCCATAGACGGCAGCCCACGAGGCTCCCCCGTCCCTGGGATTCTCCAGGCAAGAACACTGGAGTGGGTTGCCATTGTCTTCTCCAATGCAGGAAAGTGAAAGTGAAGTCGCTGAGTCCTGCCTGACTTGTAGCGACCCCATGGACTGCAGCCCACCAAGCTCCTCCGTCCATGGGATTTTCCAGGCAAGAGTACTGGAGCAGGGTGCCATTGCCTTCTCCGTAATTATAGGCAAATATAGTTATTGCTTTTTTTTCCCCCATCACTAAGCCCCTGTTTGTAACCATGATGTAAATTTATTTTAATGTTTTGTCTTACTTCACAGAGATTTGTTAAGATTTGCAAGTATTTCTGTTGCCTTCTCATTTCTACATATTATGTCCTTTGTTTACTTAGGTTGAGACACTTAGCTATTATCCATAGCTGCTCTATAGCTGGTAAATTTTTAAAATAAATACATCTTCGTCTGAGGAAAAAATACAAGCAAAATTATTTTTCTTTAAAAAAGATGATTCTTGATTTTATTTTCAGTAAATATTTATTTTATGTCTAGCATGGCTTGTATATAATCTTTGCACTGGCCTCTTTACAATTTTATTTCCCTTATCAGCATGTAGCCTGCCTTTAATTTTTTTTGTCCCTGATATGTATACTCTTTTTCCTTCCTAAGATTCCAAGGCACTTTGTCTTTATTATTTTTAGTACTCTTAATGATAGAAAATTAAGACAATGTCTTTAATCTTTATATTGCCAGCACTTAGCAGAGAAAATAGGGTATAGTAAGAATTCAGTAGAAGTTTGTAAGTAAATATGTGATTGAAATAATGTTATATTATTATTTACATTTTTATCTACCCTCCTTGATTAATTTCATCATCCTTCACAGCTTATGGAAAACCATAAGTTCAATAAATGAATGATCAATGGCAAAATAGTAGTGAAGTGGTGCCTCATGAAAAGAAGCACCATTTGCCCAGGTTCAAGGACCTTTGTCTCTGCATCTTTTGAATTCATTTTTTTTTTCCTATCATTCCCCCAAGAGCATAACTCCTCTTTGCTCCTTGAAATTAGTAAGACTAACCTATATGAAAAATTATTAAGAGGTAAGTCTAGTAAACAGCAGAGTTAATTAATATTGGGGTCTGGGAGATGGGCAGAGCCTAAATCATGAGAATGGCTTGACTCAATTGTAGTAAGATGTGTGATGTGTGATGCAGCTTTGACTGAGTAACTGAGGATACTTTGATGGGAGGCAGGACATGTTAATAAAAAAGTCTGACTTTTATACTTTTTCTAGAATGGTCATAATTCACCTAATATGTTTGTCCTTTTTAAAGAAAGGTATTTAAAATCCCAGTGGGTATCTGTGTACAACAAAAAGAAACTTTTCCTGTTTTCTTTCTGTTAATAAAATCACTTAATGTCATTCACAGAGGCTTTCTTACCTCACACTGGCATTATTTGCCGCAAAAGAGGGAAAAAATTCTTCCTCTCCCTTGCCAGCTTCCCATTCTTCCCAGGTTTGTAACTTGAAAGAACAGAAAAACAACCATGTTCAATATGACTTGGAGCCCATGTATGCAGCCACAAAGCCTTCTAACTGAATTAGGCTGCTCTTAGGAACTGAATGGGCTTCCCTAATAGCTCAGAGGTAAAGAACCTGCCTGCATTGTAGGAGCCACAGGACACTTCGGTTCGATCCCTGTGACGGGAAGATCCCCTGGAGGAGGGCACGGCAACCCACTCCAGTATTCTTGACAGGAGAATTCAGTGAACAGAGGAGCTTGGCAGGCTGTGGTTCATGGGGTCACAAGAGTCGGACACGACTGAGTGACTTAGCATCCACACAGGAACCAAATTCCATCATATGTGGCCAAATATGTGTCTATGTTGAAGAGAGGAAAGTTGAAAAATAACGTTTTATTGCATATTAGTCAATACATTTTAAATGATAAGAAAAATTTTAATGAATATCTCACCAGGAAAGAAAGGATAAATTTGCGGCTTTGAACTTTCAAATACCTACGTGAAAAAACTGAACAAAGACAAGAGAACCAGATTAACCTAGGCAACTTTGTCACTAAGAGCATTAATGATTGGCCCCTGTGAAATGTTCAGTTCCTGAGGTAACCAAATTAAAGGTTTTTTTTAATGGGGGGGGGGGGGTGGAGGGATCACTTTGTGTATAACTTGCATCCAGGAATTACAGAATAATTAACCAGGATGAATCCACAAGACTTCCCAGCAATATTTGCTGCATTCTTGATTATTCCTTAGCTCTTACAGAGAATTTAAAAACACAAGTAAATGATTTGATGGGAAGGGAGCCACATGACTTTAGGCAGTACTGTGCTGTTGTACCTTGTAATGGGAAAAAGACGTAAGCTTGGAGTGGACTTCGTGAAGTAAGAAACATGGGAAACTATCTGTGAGTTGGCAGATCAGAGCAAGAAAGGGTTCTTTCTCTCGATGTAGTCCCCCAGACCTACCCCATCCCTAGTCAGGGTAGGACCAAATTCCTGGCATGAACATTTTGTTCATCAAGTTCTAAAATGGTTTGGGTCAACTTGCCTGGCGTGCTGTGACTCATGGGGTTGCGAAGAGTCGGACACGACTGAGCAACTGAACTGAACGGAAGAATCAATAAGGCTCAGCAAATAGTGAAAGTGAAGACTATAAACTTGTCTGTCTTGTTCAACATTTATCTATCACCACGAGCTGGTACACACGCTAAGATTTATGAATGAATGAATGCTTATATGATACTAACAATAAGAATTGTTTCCACTTATTGAGAACTTACTAAGCACTTTT
>NW_011494903.1:7279721-7295768 GCF_000754665.1 Bison bison bison
ACTAAGCACTTGAGACTGTGTGAAGCACTTTTTGTGTATTCCCTTACTTAATCCTTTTTTATTCCACCAGGATGGGATTCATTTTATTTTCACTTTAGCCTTTCTGAAAAGTAATGGTTAGAATGCTTTATGGTAAAATTAAGAGATTTAAAATTTAATGTTGGGAAGTTTCTTTATTGAAAAATTATTTTAATAATCATGAAAAACAAAGGCTATAAAAGTAAAAACTCTTTATGTGAATTTAAAAATTTACAAGATTATAAGGGATGGATTTTTAAGGTCATCTTGCCCATTCTCTAATTTTAAGAAGGAGGAAAATGAGCCACAGATTAAATTAGACCCAGTGTCAAACAGTGGATGCCAGCATTGGGAGTAGACATCTCCTCCCCAAGACGCGCAGGCCATGGTGTGTTTCTCTTGCAATATTCTTTTACTACTCCTTTAAAGATTATTATAGTGCATGAGTAATGATTATTAGTGTCAAGGGAACTACAGAACCCCATTCATTGCATCACCCCAGGTCTCTGGGATCTTGACATAAATCTTGATGTATTCCATAGTGAGGATTCTCAAGAAGGTGATTGTGACACAGACCAGTGGGAGGAAGAAGAATGAATAGCTACACCACATCTCTGATTTCTCACAAGCTGTATCTGGGCTACCACCAACTAAAAATAGACCTATTCTAACTGTGAATTCTCAGGTGACTTTCCCCTCATCCACTAGTTCAAAAAAGTTTGAAAAAGTTTTGAGAACTTCACCTTGTGTCCACAGGGAATATTGTCTCTCTGGTCAAACGTTGTGGGGAAAGGAGGAAGCCATGGCTGGAGCCTGAGATAAGAAGTCAGAGCTTCCTAGTCCCCCAGAGGCACTGTGGGCAATGCCCTTCCAAGAGGCCCAGCTCCTGCCCCTCCAGCTGTGAGTGGAAGGGCTGCCCAGAATGTCCTGCTGTCCTTGGGTTACAAGATTGGTTATATAACAGCTGCAAGGGTGCTTGCTGTAGTTCTGTAGCATGATCTAAAGGTGGTCATCTGGTCAGTGGAACATTTAGACAATTCAGAAAATAACCAGCATGTGACAATCCATCTTTGGATAAAAAGAAAATTCATGGGGATTATGATATATTCTTACAAATGGAGCAAGGCTGGTTACTTTTCAGATGCTCTGCATATTTTGAAAGAAGTTTTGAGTGCTTCCCACAACCTCCAGAAAGAACCATCTGGTAACCTTCCCCATTTAATGAAATGCTACCCTATATTGTTTCATTTTTAAAATTTTTTTTTCCTTTCTTTTTTTTTAATGAAATGCTACCCTATATTGTTTCATTTTTAAGATTTTTATCTTCATAGTATAGTTGATTTACAATATCATGTTAGTTTCAGATGTACAGCAAAGTGATTTGGTTGTATATACACATGGCTGTACATACATAGATATCTATCTATATTCTTTTTTTCTTAAACTTTTCCATTACAGTTTATTAGTTTTAAGATCTTTAAAACCCAATTTTCCAATTTTTCCAATATTCAGCTCATATGCAATCAAGAAGTTTACTCTGTACCCAACTCTAAGGCTGCTTAAGCTTGAAACTATGCATTTGAAAACCAAGAAACTCAACTCCACACTGTCTTTGTGGAGGCAGAATATGAAGAGAATAATAAGTCATTTCTTAGATGGTTGATTTCTTAACAAGATAAAGCTTTGTATGGATCAGCTAGCCACACAACACTTCCCAGCAAGGAAATACAACAACACAGCAGTTGTCTTTGGTTCTGGTGGACAAACTTTAATTTCAGAAGTATCTATGATCCTGATCTCTACATTTCTCTCTCTTAGTAATAAGGACTCAAATAGTTAATCTAGCCGCTCATCTAGTGAGTCAAACAGGATTCCTTCTACAGTTGCCTGGAAATCTAGCCCTGATTCTAGTTTTTTTTCTTCCCTTTAGGTCAAATAAGGTCAAGTTCCCCCACTTATTGATGCTCATCTTAGGTATGATTTTAAACAGTAAGATCCAAGTCTGCCCAACAGCAGATCCCTTGTGTTTGTGAGGCATGACGTCACAGATCACATTCCCTCCGCCCCAGGCCATTTTTGTTTGGGACTTTGTTTTGTCTCTTAGGAGAAGTGATTCAGACCCATGTGGATGAAGGTTTTCCTGGAGTCAGACTGATGACATGCTTCTAAGCTTTTAGGGAACATTTACGCAGGCAGAGCTCTGGTAGCTAATATGTTTCACTCTAAAGATTTGCTCCTTTGTCTCACCAGGTATCTACAAAAAATCAAAACAAGAGGCATTTAGGGCATCTGACTGTAGGAGTGTTTGGATCGAGGGTTGTGGTAGGGTCCCACAAAGCTTTTCAGAGGCCCCTTCTGAAAGCTTGTCATATTGACTGTGCTTCCTGTGTGTATGTACTGTGTTTAGTCGCTCAGCTGTGTCTGACTCTTTTCGACCCTATGGACTGTAGCCGCCAGGCTCCTCTCTCCATGGGGATTCTCCAGCAAAGAATACTAGAATGGGTTCCCATGCCCTCCTCCAGGGGATCTTCCCAACCAGGGATCGAACCCAGGTCTCCTACATTTCAGGTGGATTCTTTTACCATCTGAGCCACTGGGGAAGCCCAAGAATACTGGCATATTGGCTGTATTGTGTGACAATTCAGAATTCACAAAGAACTGATTTAAACATCAAAAATAGATCATCAGGATGACAGTATTCTAACCAGATATATGATTAGAGGATGGGCTGAAGAAGGTAGCAGAACACCAAGCAGCTGTTATCTTTTTTTGCTATAATCAAATTATAGCAAATAATATATATATACATTATATAATGTTATATATACATAGTTATAATAACTAGATTAACATTTGAGTAGGCTCAATAGTTGTGGTGCATGGGTTTAGTTGCTCCACATGTGGGATCCTCCCATATCAGGGATTGAACCCATGTGTTCGGCATGGACAAGTGGATACCTTACCACTGAGACACCAAGGAAACCTCTTACTCAATCTTGGGTTTCCCAAGTGGCTCAGCGGTACAGAATGTGCCTGCCAATGCAGGAGACTACAAGGGACAAGGGTTTGATCCCTGGGATGGGAAGAAGCCCTGGAGTATGAACTGGCAACCCAAATTCCAGTATTCTTGGGGCTTCCCAGGTAGCTCAAATGGTAAAGAATCAGCAAAGAGTCTAACACATACACACACACACACACACACACACACACACCAGTATTCTTGCCTGGAACATTTCATGGACAGAGAAGCCTGGAAGGCTGTAGTCCATAGGGTTGCAAAGAGTTGGGCACATGACTGAGCCACTAAGCATCACACATGCACATACATTCACATTGTAATTCCAGTCTAAGGCGAAAATAGGTTCAATTCTCTCAAAACCTTCAAAAAGCTCTTTTTTTAAGGGAAAAAAAGCAAAATACTACTTCTTGATAGAGAGAATTAGCCTCACCTATTGATAGAGCCTTACCTATTATAACCTACATTTGCTTCTTCAATCACTGAATATTTAATGAACAACCAGAAGATCCCTAGCACCAAGCTAGGCTCACTGATAAGGACTCTTAAGACCTCTTCCAAAAGGAAATTTTATGAGCACTAGATAGGAATACTTCAAGCTTTAGAACAATTCCACCTTTATATCCTCACCTCTTAGCACATTTTATTTTAGATGTCCAATAAACCACCAGTGAATGGCTTAAAAAAGGAAAGTAAATGAAAAACCACTGTGTGTTTCTTAGTTCTGGAAGGCTTTCCAGAGAAAATTGGAATGGGTTTTGTTCTGAAACTAGAAAATGCTGAAGCAGAAGCCATTGGAACTGGGAGGAGGGGTGAGATGTCCACAGCTGGAAGGATCCAGCTGTGTTTGAGGTTGGTGAGTGAGTAGGTGTGACTGGAAAGAATGACAAGGTCCAGAAGTATAATGGATGACAGATGCGTTGAGGAGAACAATAAGGGATGTTCTTACTTGGTCTTTGATACTTTAAAGGCATTTATATTTTCCGATCAGGGAACAGAATCAGCTAAAGCCTTGATTTAGGAAGGTAGATATGGAAGGAACATATAAGGTGGCTTACAGCAGTTAGAGAAAAGGATGATGTGATGGTTTGCAAATATGTCTGTAAAATTTTCATCACTCCTTCCTTTAATGTGGAGCCGAATCCTGCCTTCCTTAAATGTGGGTCAAATTAAATGACTCACTTCAAACAAATAAAATATGGTAAAAAGAATAGTGTGTGACTTCTGAAGTTAAGTGTAGTTTCAGCCTGAAGACTGAATCCTTCATTTTGGAGAAATAAGCTTAGTGTCTTGTTGATGTTCCAACTGCTCTACGGAGAGGCCTATGTGGGGAAGACAATGAGAGCTCTCACTTAAAATCAGCATCCACGTGCCAGCCACATGAATGAGCCATCCAGAAAACACATCCTGGGACTTCCCTGGTGGTCCAGTGGTTAAGACTCTTGCCTTCCAATGCAACGGGTGCAAGTTCGATCCCCAGTGGGGAAATTACGATCTCACATGCTGCAAGGTACAGCCAAATAAATACATAAATCTGTTGTTTAGTTGCTAAGTTGTGTCCACCTCTTTGTAACCACATGAACTGTAGCCCTCCAGGCTCCTCTGTCCACGGGATTCTCCAGGCAAGAATACTGGAGTAGCTTTCCATTTCCTTCTCCAGGAGATCTTCCCAACCCAGGGATCAAACCCACGCCTCTTATGTCTCTTGCATTGGCAAAAGGACTCTTTACCACTAGCACCATCTGGGAAGCCCCTAGAGATTGGTTAGTTAGCAATTGCACCATTTTACAGATAGAGACAAGGCAGTCACACAAGACTCTGCGCTTAAAAGGGCTCCAGGCCTCTTGGGTTAATGCTTGGCTCCTGTCCTCTTGAAATTCTCAATAATTTTTGAACAAGAGGCCCTGCATTTTCACTTTTTACTAGATTGGCAAATTAAGTAGCTAGTCTTGTGTATACTCCAAACTTTCTCTGTTCTGAAAGATTTATATGATGAATGTGTAATTATCCGTCTCTTATATAATTCAAAGATTTAGGGGTGGGGGAGAATGCTTTGGTTCTTACTGCACTACATCATTTGCTGTCATGTTAATGTGTTCCTAGAATCTGCCCTTCTCTACGTGATGGTTATGTGTCTAAGACACAGATTTCCTTTTGATTCCAAGCAAGTGCTGTCCCTGATTATCAAACGCAGATTCTCCTTCAGTGGAGATTTGGGGTCCCATTGTGGAGAAGTGTCATATTGGTGAATCCTGTATCTGCTAATTGTAATATTGCATGATATTGTATGGTATGTCCTAAATCAACTCACATTGCAAACACGAGACTGATATAACCTTGGACAAATGATGAAGATATGACGCCTTCTTTACCTCAGTGAATTCAAGTTCACGATAGCTAAGCTAAATATGTGTTTCAAAATATCACTGAAGAAAAACTAGTAAGCAAAAAAAAAAAAAAAAGTGGTCCTCCATTAGGAGGCAAAAGAGTATGTTGTGCATGCATGCTCGATTGTGTCCGACTCTTTGTGACCCCATAGACTGTAGTCCACCAGGCTCCTGTGTCCATGGAATTTTCCGGGCAAGAATACTGAAGTGAGTTGCTATGGCCTCCTCCAGGGGATCCTCCAAACCCAGGGATCCAACCCTCATCTTTTATGTCTACTGCATTGGCCGGCAGGTTCTTTACCACTAGCGCCACCTTGGAGAAGTAGAATACAGATACTTGCTCTTGAAAAACACTCCAACATTAAACCTATAAGAACAATAGTTCTATATGGATATGAATCTCTTAATTTCACTTCATACTTTTGTTAATACTCAGTGAGTATTAGGCAGAGGTGTTTAAAACACTATAATTTTATAAAAAATAAATTCCCTGCTGGCTTAGACAGTGAAGAATCTGCCTGCAATGTGGGAGACCTGGGTTCAATCTCTGTGTCAGGAAGATCCCCTGGAGAACGGCATGGTAACCCACTCCAGTATTCTTGCCTGGAACATCCCACGGATAGCAGAGCCTGGCAGTCTACAGTCCAAGGAGTCACACAGAATCTGGACATGACTGAGCAACTTTCACTTTCACTTTGAACCATATCTTATTTTAAAATACTGCAGTTTAATTATGAATGCCTGTAATTTCATTTGTTGAGGAGTAGAAAGAAAGACACATAGAGATGTCTGATAACAAGAAGTGGAACCACAATCGTTGCTTTATTTTACTTTTTAATTAAGTTTTATTGGAGTGTAGTAGCTTTACAATGTTGTGTTAATTTCTTCTGTACAGCAAAGTGAATCAGCGGTACCTGTGCATATATCCCCTCTTTTTTTGGATTTCCTTTCCATTTAGGTCACCACAGAATATTGAGTTGAGTTCCTTGTGATTTATAATAGGTTTTCATTAGTTATCTATTTTATCCATAGTATCAATATTATACATACATCAGTCTCAATCTCCCAATCCATCCCGCTCCCACCTTCCCCCCTTGGTGTCTCTATGTTTGTTCTCTACACCTGTGTGTAGAGAACACCTCTCTACCTTTGCTTTGCAAATCACAATTATTGCTTTTAAATACACAAAATTGAATATTCAGAAGCAAAGAGTACTGAACAGAAACAGGGTACATACACAGGATTTTTTGTTTGCTTTTGAGTAATCATTTTTTACAACTGAGGAATTTGCGTCACAGGAGTGGCACCCGATTTCCAAGTATTGTTTGTGATTTCTCCCAATCACCAAATATTGTGTGCTGCTTCCTACTATAACTGTGGGGGAAAAAAAAAGGAATGTTATTTGGCACAACTAGCACACTATATTTGGAGAAGGCAATGGCACCCCACTCCAGTACTCTTGCCTGGAAAATCCATAGACAGAGGAGCCTGGTAGGCTGCAGTCCATGGGGTCGCTAAGAGTCAGGAATCACTGAGCGACTTCACTTTCACTTTTCACTTTCATGCATTGGAGAAGGAAATGGCAACCCACTCCAGTGTTCTTGCCTGGAGAATCCCAGGGACGGGGAAGCCTGGTGGGCTGCCGTCTCTCGGGTCGCACAGAGTTGGACACAACTGAAGCGTATTACGATTTCATAAGCATTAGAGCAGGATATCTTTGCTTCAGGTCTGCGGACTCCCGTAAGGTCCATGGGACATTATGGGGGTGATAACCTCCCCTGAAGTGTTAGGCAAAATATGGCCCTAATGTGCATGCATGAAGAGAAGTACTTGGAGTATTTATTTGCCTGGAAAGTGGGCCTCCTGTCTCCCACCTGGCCCTGAAAGCTCAACTCAAATCCCACCTTCTTCTAGAAACAGTATCACAGTCACCTTATCTCTCACCTCTCCCTCCTCTTGGGAAGTTCTCCTACTTTGGACTCCTTAGGCTTTTCTTATCTGCATCATTCATCTGTCCTTTGTCACATTTCAATGCTTTCCCAATACATTGGGAAATCCAGGAAAGAATGTGTCCTTCATATCTTGTTGCCTTTGTATTCCCAATATATAGACTGTAATGGGAGGCCTTCCATAAGTAGACGGTGATGCTGTGCGTTGTCACTGAGAATGTCCCAGTTTCCTGGCATGAAATTAAAGGACATTTGTCCTTGGAAGGAAAGCTATGACAAATTGAGACTACGTATGAAAAAGAAAGGCATCACTTTGCTGACAAACGTCCGTATGGTCAAAGCTGTGGTTTTTCCAGTAGTCATGTATGGATGTGAGAGTTGGACCACAAAGAAAGAAGGCTGAATGTTGAAGAACTGATGCTTTCAAATTGTGGTGTGGAGAAGACACTTGAGAATCCTTTGGATTGCAAGGAGATCAAACCAGTCAATCCTAAAGGAAATCAGCCTTAAATATTCATTGGAAGTAATGATGCTGAAGCTGAAGCTCCAATAATTTGGTCACATGATGTGAAGAACCAACTCATTGGAAAAGTCCTCAATGTTGGGAATGACTGAAGCCAAAAGGAGAAGGGGGCAGCAGAGGATGAGATGGTTAGGCATCACTGAGTCAATGGACGTGAATTTGAGCAAACTGGGAGATAGTGGAAGACAGAGGAGCCTGGTGTGCTATAGTCCATGGGGCCACAAAGAATTAGACACAACTTAGTGACTGAACAACAATAATGGGGGGGGTGCGTCTGTGAGTAGATAGTGATGCTACGTGTTGTCATTGAGAATGTCTCCGTCTCGTGGCACATCTTCCCTGTTCATCTCATTCCCACTTCAAGGCTGACCTCATTAGGTTTCATCAGAACTTTACATTTCATTGACTGCTTCACATTATTTAATTCCATTTGTGCTATGTATTTTTCTCCTCTGTGCAGACAAAAAGAGTTCACATCTGGATTGGGGGAATAATATTTCTAAATGATTGTAAGCTTGTATGATAAAATTTGTTCAAGGTTTTAAATGGCATTTCTCTAGTGTCGCTGAATAATAAATAAATCTCTTGAATATGTTATAACTAATCTTCATAAGCAACTATTCACAGAAGAATGTGCTTCTATCTCATTTGGTTAAATAGTGATAAAGATACTGAAGATATACAATATGAATTAACAAGACTTGCTTTAGAAATATACAACCCACTCAGTGTGCATGTGAATGGGTGTGTATGCATAGTTTCCATGCGTTTAGGTTTTGGGATCTACTGTTTCTCTACTTCTGTTACTGCACCTATCAGAACTGGGTTTGTATTAACAGTGTTTACAGACTTGTTTATCCTCCTCTAAATCAGAGATTCTCAAGAGATGGGAGCCAGAGATCTTTTCAGAGGAGCCTTCCACTGGATTGATTGCGCAGAGTGCTTTTCATATGGAAAGCTCAAAATAAAGTTTAGATTAATTTGAGAGAAAGCATTCATAATGATATGAAATATTAAGGTGATATTCAATCACTGCAGGTTTGGGCAAGAAGATACCTCAAGTATATGCTTCCCTAATCTACTCCTTCCAAACAGACAGTAACATCAGTTAGATTGCAATTGTCTATCACCAGAGATAGTTTTTCTTCCCACTTGGGAAACACAGCTAATATTATCAACATGGACAGTTCTACAGCCAAGAAGACCCCAGAGACCCAACAGACTGGAACTTTATTTCCTCAGTTAACACACAGGCAAGTTCTTCTCAAATGATTCCTTAAAAGGGTGTGTGTCTCTAAATGGTCACAGGCAGACTTTTCTTTTAGACTAGAGCCAAGAGCTAGGTTTTCTGACTCAGCTCTGCACTTGGACCTGTTGTCGTCCCTCTGGGTCGCATCCCCTTGCTCTGGGGCCAGCTCCTGCTGCTCTGCACACATGTCACACCTGTGGATCAGTTAGAGCACAGGGCGGGGGAGTTTCATTTTCTGTCAAGCACCTCAGAAACTAATGTCCACAAATGGGACCAGAGAGTATCTGTAAGAAACATAGATTTCTGATCAAAGTGCCTTGAGGAGGCATCTGAGAATCCTCTTTCTCTACCTGTAAGCCCACAACACCTTATCTCTTAAATTAAAGTCACCTGACTGGAACTTTTAAAAGACCTTCTGGGTGTGGGAAATTTCCCTCCAGTGCAGAGTAGACTTCTTTTAAGTTTATGTGCGTGTGTGTGCTCAGTCACTCAGTCATGTATGACTCTGCAACCCGGTGGACTGTAACCAACCAGGCTCTATCCATGGGATTCTCCAGGCAAGAAGACTGGAGAGGGTTGCCATTTCCTCCTCTAAGGGATCTTCCCCACCCAGGGATTGAACCCTTATCTCTTGCACCTCCTGCATCACCAGGTATATTCTTTACCACTGTGCCACCTGGGAAGCGCTTTTAAGTACACCTAATCACAAAAGAACTTTTTATGTAGATTATCTCTGGCAAATAGAAGAGGGAGAAAGACTTACACACTGAGTATATAGTATGTCCTATCTTTTTTTTTTTCCTGATTTCAGGGTAATATTTGTCTCAGAGTACATTATAAAACACAGAAAATAAAACTCCAGCCACTTTCAAAGTAAACACACCAGCCAACCACTGCAGAATAACTAGTCATTTGAGGGGTTTGTTTGTTTGTTTGTTTGAAGTATAGTTGATTTACAGTATTGTGTTAATTTCTACTGTACAGCAAGATTGTTATACAAATTCATTTTTTAAAATCTTTTCTTTTTTTATTTCATTTATAAGGTTTAAACATAAAAGCACATTAAATAGCTTCCTTTTGGCAGAAGAAAACAAAAAGAGAACTGCAAGATTCAAATAGCCTCTCCTCCTTAAACTCCACCCTTCCGGTTCTGCCCTCTGCCCCATCCAGTCCCATTCACACAGGGTTACATGGGGTTGCTCTAAGAGCACTTACTGGATAAAATCCTGGACTAGTGTTCACTTTCTAGGCTCACACACATCAACTAAACCCCTCAATGTATTTTCCCTCCTCTCTCACAGATCTAAGTGGGAAACCCTATAATTTTAAAGTGCTTAGCAAATTACTGTCCATTAAACATCCAGCCACATTATATTTAACTCAAGTCTTCTGTAGAGATTGAGAAAATAACACATCTGATTAGACTACTTTAAGGGAATTAAGTTGTGAGTGTCCAGAAGACTTAATATACGCTTGTGTGTATGTGTATGTGTATTAGTTGATTAGCTGGAAGAAAAACAGAACTTGATATCTAGGTGCTTTTAGTAAGCCACAAGGAGATAAGACTTTTGTTAGATAATTATAACGTGTGTGCCTTCATTCTGGCAGATCTTCCGCCAGAACTTACTGTGCTTTGTGACTTATGCAATTAGTCACCTACTTTGCTCCTACCTTCCAACTCCACCCATAAGTTGTAAAGATCAGTAATGTATGAAGAGGCTTTGGAGGGAGAACTGGCGTATCTCCTTGGTGATCCTGCAGGGAATTCACAGTTCTCTTACGACCAGCAGAATGCACACAGACAGTGACTTTTTTTCGGGTAAAAATTAAGCAGTTTTCCTTCAGCCTTATCTCTGCTAGGTCAGTGATGTTTGTGCTTCAACCAGACTTGCTAGCATCCAGGTTCCTGGGTTTTGTTTCAGATGTTCTGATTCTGTAGCCCTGAAGTAGGACCTGGGGACATTCAGGTGTCAAACCCCCTGCCCCCAGGTGATTCTGATGCAGGTAGGATTTCTGTGGAAAGAATCACACTCTAGGCTGTAGGCCCGTGGTGCTCCAAATTCAGCAGGCATCAGAATCTTAATGAGAACTTACTAAAACATCAATGGCTAGCCCTACCCTGAGTTTCTGGTTCAATAGACCTTGGTGGGGCCTGAGAATATGCATTTCTAACAGGTTCCCAGGTGATGCCAACGATGCGGGTCTGGGACAACTCCTTGTGAACTGCTACTCTAGGCCAAATTAATGTGGCTGCTCAGTGTAACCTGAAAAACTGTGTGTCCTCAAAGCCTTCAGTGTCTCCTCCAACTAGTCCCCCTACCTTTCCAGTTTCATAGGACAACTCTGAGGCACCCTATTATCCAGCCAACCCAGGCCCCGTGCCATTCCCTAAGTGTTCAGACACATACATGTATGGGCTAATGCCTGTGCTTGGAACGTGGAAATCTGACAAGTTTGCAAATCCCAGGACGCATGATCTACTTGCAAAGACGTACACAACCTCTTCAAACCACAAGAATTTCTTTCTCCTCATCATCATCAAACCCAGTGTTTGCAATGTTTTTACCTAGTGGTATCTTTGTCTACCTTATCCACCAGATGTTTAGCTCCCCAAGGCTAGGTTTCAGATAATTTACTTTTCTCCCTGAAGACTAGCAGAAGTACCAGCAGAATCAAAACTCAACTGACCCATATCCTTCAACACAATGATTCTCAAATTATAGCTCACAGACTATAGCCAGGAGGTACCTAATACCCTTTCAGAGCTGGGGGTACAAGGTGAAACTACTTTCATAATAATATTAGGTTAATCGTGAGAGCTATTTGCTCTTTTTTTTTTTTATTGTGCTGATGTTTACTTTGGTACAAGACATAGTGGGTAAAATTGCATAAGTATAAATCAGGATGGGGCTCACACTGTGTTAACAGTCATTATATATATATTTTTTAACAGACACACATTCACCGGGAAAATTCAAAGAAGCCAGTTTCACCTAACAGCTTCTTTAATGAAGCAGTAAAGTGTACTAATTTTATAAGATCATAAACCTTGAGTACAAATCTTTTATACTGTGTGGAATAATGGAAAGTTCACCAAAATGCCTTTCCTCATACCCAAGTGTAAGGGTTGTAAGAGGGAAAGAAATCAGGTGATGGACTTGCAACCTAGCCCAGATGCTTCTTTTTCTTTTCTTCTTTTTTACAGTTTTACTTGTAAGAAAAAATGAATGACAAACTATGGCTATTTAGACTCAGGTATTTGACAGACATCTTAGGAATGAACAAAGTACATCTGTCACATCAAGGAAATCAACTGACAGCTTTGTTGCCAGTGATAAAATCTGAGCTTTCCAGAGAAAAAATAGCAACTTAGAAAAATCATCACCATGAGCCTGACAGCACCACCAGAACTTGAAGTCTTCATGGTATTAACAAATGCAATTTTTAGATATGGACCATGAAGTGTACCAGTGCCATAATTAGATATATAATGCTGACATTATCTTAAATCTGGACTTTTAGATACAGCAATTACAGACCACATAATTTTATCTTGAGAAGTAAGTATATGTTACTACAGTTATTATTATACAATTATCATTATTATTCTAAATTAAGAATAAATTACTCTCAAGTCATTTGCAACCAAAGAATATCAGGAATCATACAAAACTCTCCCATCTGCTATAAGATTGAACTGGAGTGTATTCTCTAATAATAACAACAAAAACAATACTAGACAAATATCCATATAACTATTAAGACGTTGTTGCCATTTAGTCACTAAGTCATGTCCGACTCTTTTGAGACCCCAAGGACTGTAACCTGCCAGGCTTATTTGTCCATGGGATTTCCCAGGCAAGAAGACTGGAGTGGGTTGCCGTTTCCTTCTCTAGGGGATCTTCCCAACCCAGGGATCGATCCCAGGTCTCCTACATTGGCAGGCAGATTCTTTACCACTGAGCCACTTAGGAAGCCACATGTAACTATTATAGTCATTGTCTAGATGTTATTGAGGCACAGAGAGGTAAAGTAACTTGCCTAAGATCCCAAAGCTCGTTAATGGATCTGTGGTTAAACCAAGACCACCTGGCTTCTGAGCCTGTGCTTTTAAACAAGGAGATATGCCTATTAATGCAAGCAAACACACACACACACACACAAGTTGAAAAATACAGAAAGACCCAAGACTACTGACATAAACTCATCACAAATACCAGTGTTATGGAAGACAGGCTGATGGGTGAAGAATAAAGATTAAAGAGACAGGAAAATCAGGTGCAAAACATCAATGAATTCTGGTCTGAGGAAAATGTACAGGTACAGCTATACAGGACATTTGGGGACAATTTCTATACTTATACACACAGAATGAGAGATAAAGAAAATATTACAAATGTCAAGTAATTGTGTATGTATGTGTGTGGAGGTTTCTTTCTTTCTCTGCAATCTAGAAAGCATTCCCCATTCAGTTATTTACCTCTCAATCTTTTCCTGGCCCCTATTTTCCTCACACACCAACTTGTATATAAATTCTTACAAAATAACTCTCTTTTTAAATCCCAGACAGATTAATCCTTTCCTCTAGGTTCTAAACTCCCTCCTTTTTGGAGCCCTTGCCTCCACAGTTCATTTTCTCACAGCTTCTCTCTCTTAAAAAGTGCATTTTTTTCCCATTTCATTCTGGATGAATTACATCTTTCTGATACAGAAAGGTTTTCCTACTTTTGCTGGGCCCTACTCTCTCAGGTGCTATTTATTGGGGTGAGTGGTAAGAAGGGATCATAGATCCCTGGGATTCACTGCAAGGGGTGGGCTATACTTTTTTGGGGATTTATAACATTCTTCTGGAGCTTCAGTAGACACTGAGTAGACATTTAATGAAGATCCTCCTTTTTCAACACCACATCTGTGTTCTGGTCACTCATATTCTATTGGTTTGTCACTGAAGGGAGGAAATTGATATACTGTGGCTTTGTTTTGAAAACTGTCTTTCACCTCACAGCACTTTCCTAAAATCCCTAAGCAGAAACTTTTGCAGAAATGAAGGTTATTATAGTTACCATGTTGGGAACTTTTGCATAATTTTCTATGGGTATCTTGAAGAAAATTAACGCAAATTATACCTATGCATGATGAAACGTAAGTCCTTTATGAGCCTCAACAGTGATTTTTCAAAACATAGTCTGTTTCTCCAACCAACCTGCAAAAAGAAAAAACCCACATCTCCTATTATCTCCAAATTTTACTTTCGTCCTTTGCTGATGATCATGGGGGATTCTAATCTTACCTTTGATCCACTGATCTCTTATTGTCTCAAATCATTTGACATTCATTTCTTGGAGGTTCTCTAAAAGGAATGAGGTAGTGGATGGAGGGAAGACCAAAGACAAGTTGTAGTAAATGAGCTAGCTTTTCAAAATGTGTGGAGATGGTGTTGGAAACAGGAGTCACAAAGATGAATTTGCACAGCAGCCAGGAAGCAGCAGGAATGAGTGAAGAAAGCCTAGGTACAAAAAACTTCTCTTCCAGTTAACAACTGTCATCTTCCCATACATTTCCCTAGAAACATGAGCCTCCATCAGTTCAAATTTTATTCTCTCACTTTTAATAACTATCTGGCATTTAAAGACTATATTTCTAGTCTAAGAAAAACAATGCAAGTGAAATAATACATAGTAACTGACAGGTGGCTTCAGGGTCAATAGGAGATGGAGGAAGCCAAGGAGTCTGGTGAGGCAGAGAGGAGGACCCATGGAAAAGGGAGGCTACGCTCAGTGACAATGAGCTAATGACAGCAGGGAATGTGTGTCCCATGGGCACAGGCAGCGTTTTTCAAGAAAGGCTGCACGTATGGATTTTATGGTATTATTTCACAATTTTTGGTGAAAAAAGTCGATGAGCTGCATTTAATTTCAAAGCTGAGGCTGCTATGCATGACCTGTTTCATATATGAATGAAATGATATGGTGTAAGACTTTGGAACCTGAGGACATGGTTGGCTAAAATTTCAATGGCAGTATTAGAGATTTAACATTACAAAATGTATTATTTCCCAGAAGCATTGTGTGGTTGATGATAAGGTCTGTAGTCTCCTTTTCAGAGAGGTATTTATAGAAGAGTAAACATCAGGACAATTTTCGGAGCAGTCTCACTTCCCAGTAAGAGTGTAAGATCTCATGGCTATCTAGGTCCCGTGGGCTTTTTAACTCTGGAAGAGAATAAGCCAACTGAGTCAAGCAAAGGACCTGTTTCCACTTGGCCTGAGCGCTGACCAATGTATACTGGTTAAAACACTGCCTGATGGAGGGCAGGTGGTCCAACTACAAAAACAACAAGTCACTTTACACAGTTTAGGACGGCGCCATGCATCTCCACGGATGGTACTAACGTCTGCCTTACCACGTGAACAATGACTGATGTTGTTTGCCTTTCAGCCTTAGTAGAGTGGGATGTGTTTGCCTTGGCAGCCACGTCCTGCCCACGAAAGCAGCACTAGCACATAGGATTTCTGTGAATTGCCTGACCTGCCCTTGCACTATTAGTCAACAGGCACCAGGTGACAGGATGAAGGGGACATGGCATGCCACACTGACTCTAGCCCCTCTGGTCTCTTTCTCCAGGGATGAATCCTGAGATATGAATCCCACATGAAGCAAGAGTTGGTTTCATGCCTTCAGCCAACACAGGAACCCCACAGGTTGGGGAGAGGGACCCAGAACGGTAGGAGAAGCTATTGGCCGTGGTTTCTTTGGCAGGAACTGGTGAGGCGTCCATTCTGCCAAGTGTCCCAGCTGTGCCTCAGCCTGGCCGGTGGCTCTTCTCACTCCACAAGCAGCTGGTCCCATGCTCCATATTCTGGACAGAGAATCCACATTCCCTTTAAAATTAAGAAGAAAAAGAAA
>NW_011494903.1:7295868-7296485 GCF_000754665.1 Bison bison bison
AAGAAAAAGAAAGGGGAAAAAAGGTAATCAGAAGGTAACAGTATAATTTCCTAGCTCTTCTCTCACTTTCCAGCTAAGTGGCCAGTGGGGCTGGTGATCAATTCAGCATATGAGTGACAAGATTTCAGAGCCTCTGAAACCATTTCTATTCCCCTTCCTGACTCTGCTCCCACTGCCCCATCTCTCACCCTGAAGACAAGCCTTGGCAGAGGGGAGACCTGACTCCATCTGGTTGGATGGCCATAGTGTAAATAAGCTGGGACTGAGCATTCACATATGTGACAAAGCAGATCTGTGTTCCCATGCTGAAAAAGCCAGCTGAGAAGGTATAAGGAGCAAGGGCAACAGGCAAGACAAATACATACCTATGTTCTTCCTCTCCTGGATTTCTCCTTTCCTGCCCTCCCTGCCACTTCACTCTCTCTCTCTTTCCCTGTCACTCTCCTTCAATTTCTCTATCCCCATCTCTCTCCCCTCCACCTCTCTCTCCCTCTCTCTCTCCTTTCCTCACTCATGAACATTGAAGATGAGTGGGTTTATAACATCTGAAAAAAAAAAAAAAAAAGCATTTGAAGAGTGTGTTTTCACTCCCCAGTGGCCCCATCCTGACCCCTCTG
>NW_011494903.1:7296585-7298925 GCF_000754665.1 Bison bison bison
CTGAAAAAAAAAAAAACCAGCATTTGAAGAGTGTGTTTTCACTCCCCAGTGGCCCCATCCTGACCCCTCTGGTCCCTGCAAACTTGTGATTCTTTTTTTCCCCCTTAAATCAGACCCTGCTCATAGCCACACTATGCCCTGAGATGCAGCTACATGGCAGGCACTCCACCTATGGTCCTGGTTGGGAATCCAGATTCCCAAATGTTTCTTTGTGACCTGAGATTAAAGGAAGGCAGCAGAGAGCAAAGCCCTGGTGTGCCAGCCCAGTCCTTTGTTCCCCTTTGCCAGCAGCTCTTTCTCTGGCTCCGGCAAAGAACTCAAAGTTATGGAGGAAATCTGTGTAACACCTTCTAGATGACAACCATTGGAAGGCTTGTTCTCTTAGAACCCCAGCCCTGAAACGCTGATGCTGGAAAGATGCCCTCCATTTATTCCGTTCCATGTAGGAAGTACAAAAGAAGAGAGGAAAGGACAGGCAAGGAGAGAGGCAGGCTCAGAGAAAGTTCTCACTTCCAAGATGGAAAAAAAAAAATTAAATAAAGATAATGTTTAAGAAAATCTCTTTTTAACAGGACTTCCTGGTGTCAATATTTTTTATGACTGTGTTGAAGGGTGCTGGCAGTCCAGGCAATCCTAGGGAGACTGGTTCATGATGAGAAGCAGACAGCAAAGCCAGCTAATCCTACTGCATGGAGAGCACATGCTCTGGCAGATGGTTGCCATTTCTGAAGCCATTTGGTAGCCCAGCCAGGCTCTCAGCCACCTACAGAACTCCAGGTCCTCAGAGTTTACAACTTGACTTTCCAGATGTTTACAAAGGATCTGCTTTCTTTTGGCTTAGAAGGAGACCAGAGGCTGGCAACCTCGATCCCATAAACTAAATTACCAACATCTAATAGTTTTTAAGGGCTTCCCTGGTGGCTCAGAGGTAAAGAATCTGCCTGTTAATGCCGGAGACCCAAGTTCAGTCCCTGGATTGGGAAGATCCCTTGTAGAAGGAAAGAGCAACCCACTCCAGTACTCTTGTCTGGGAAATCCCATGGACAGAGGAGCCTGGTAGGCCACAGTCCATAGAGTCGCAAAAGAGTTGGATACAACTTAGCTACTAAACAACAACAACAATTTCTGGACTCATGAGGTACCATGAGGTCACAGGCCACTTTGCCTGGGCCCAATTTTGTGAACTTAGGAAAGTCTTTACTTCTCTGGGCTCTAATCTCCTAGTCTTTAAAGTAAGAAATTACATCAGTGACTGTCAAATATTACAACCCAGAGTGGAAGACAGGAAACTGTTGTTTACATCAAAAATTCTCCATTATTTTGAATTAAAGTCCAAAGATCTTTCTAAGAAACTTCAAAGAAGTACCTCTTTCAGGTTACAACCCTTTATATGACTAAAGAAAACTAACTGATTTGCCTTCCTTCTACTTAGCCAAACATCATCAGGTCTATAGGACTTTCCACATATGATGCAATTTCTAGCATTTAGACATAACTTCTATGATTGTCTTGTCAACAATCATACTAACCATAAAGTTTGCTACATGCCTGATGCTGTTCTAAGTTCTTTTACTTCAGTAATCTCTTTTAATACTCAAGCAGTCTGGCAAGATAGGTACACTTTTTATTCCCATTTTATAGATGAGGACAACTGAAAACATAAAACTTAAGCAATTTGTCCAAGACACATAACCAATAAGTAGTAGAGCCAGACACTCTGCCTAGCAAGTCTGACTCTGGAGATCATACTATTCATAGCACTTTGCTCTGTCATGTATGCATATTAAGTCGCTTCAGTTGTGTCTGACTCTTTGTGACCCTATGGACTCTAGCCCTCCAGGCTCCTCTGTCTATACGATTATCCAGGCAAGAATACTGGAGTGCGTTGCCAGGCCCTTCTCCAGGGGATCTTTCCGACCCAGGGATCAAACCCACATCTGTCACATCTTGTGAACTTACTAAAATCTTTACTTCTCTGGGCTCTAATCTCCTAGTCTTTAAAATAAGAAAATCCATTCAGTTCAGTCGCTCAGTCATGTCCAACTCTGCGACCCCGTGAATCGCAGCACGCCAGGCCTCCCTGTCCATCACCAACTCCTGAAGTTCACTCAGACTCACGTCCATCGAGTCAGTGATGCCATCCAGCCATCTCATCCTCTGTCGTCCCCTTCTCCTCCTGCCCCCAATCCCTCCCAGCATTAGAGTCTTTTCCAATGAGTCAACTCTTCACATGAGGTGGACAAAGTACTGGAGTTTCAGCTTCAGCATCATTCCTTCCAGAGAAATCCCAGGGCTGATCTCCTTCAGAATGGACTGGTTGGATCTCCTTGCAGTCCAAGG
>NW_011494903.1:7299025-7319932 GCF_000754665.1 Bison bison bison
AGTTCACTCAGACTCACGTCCATCGAGTCAGTGATGCCATCCAGCCATCTCATCCTCTGTCGTCCCCTTCTCCTCCTGCCCCCAATCCCTCCCAGCATTAGAGTCTTTTCCAACACCACAGTTCAAAAGCATCAATTCGGCACTCAGCTTTCTTCACAGTCCAACTCTCACATCCATACATGACCACAGGAAAATCCATAGCCTTGACTAGCCTTGACATTACTTTGTTCGCAAAGTAATGTCTCTGCTTTTCAATATGCTATCTGGGTTGGTCATAACTTTTCTTCCAAGGAGTAAGCGTCTTTTAATTTCATGGCTGCAGTCACCATCTGCAGTGATTTTGGAGCCCAGAAAAATAAAGTCTGACACTATTTCCACTGTTTCCCCATCTATTTCCCATGAAGTGATGGGACCAGATGCCATGATCTTAGTTTTCTGAATATTGAGTTTTAAGCCAACTTTTTCACTCTCCACTTTCACTTTCATCAAGAGGCTTTTTAGTTCCTCTTCACTTTCTGACATAAGGGTAGTGACTGTCAAATATTACATCCCAGAGTGGAAGACAGGAAATGTTTGTTTCTATCAAAAGTTCTCCATTATTTTGAATTAAAGTCCAAAGATTTCCACTAAAAAACCTCATGGCCAGTTCAGTGTGAGTTCAGACTAAGATTCAGGCCTTCTGGTCCCCAGTTCAGTGCTCTTTCTACCATGTCACATTATCCTGAGTGTGGATGGAATGTCTGGAGAAGAAGGTAGGGGGACTTTGAGGAAGGAGAACTAGAGTATAAAATTCCCAATTCCAAATCCCCAGGAGAACTGTTTAACAATAGAACTTTCAATTATGTTACCACAAGTAGAAAATCACCTTCCCCATTTCTCAATTGAGTCAGGAATATGAACTTTGGCAAAGACAGAAAGGCAGTCTTGCTTAAGACAAGACTCTAAGACTTGCCCTAGTTCTCATAACTGAGGCATCAGGGAAGACAAAGTTCAAGGAAGTCTTAACTCTGAACCAGGAAGGAAGCAGTAGCCTCCAGCCACAGGTTCTTGTCACCAAAGGCTGTTTAGATGGTGAAAGCTCACTAGTGAAAGCTTCTTTGTATAGTATTTTCCTTCTTCCCCAGGGGTTTGAGAGGAGGCATTCGGAAGAAGGGATGACTTCAGCTTACAAAGCTGAATCTGAAAGATTTCATCAAGAAAGTAAGCTCTCGAGACAAGTTCATACGGCAAAAATCTCAGAAAGAAACAAAGGATGGAGACAGGGATGACAATTGTCAATAGCATTCCATGGCATCAGGTATGGTGACCCATTTGAAGTAAAAGTCAGCTCCTGGCACTCTGCTCAACACTCCAATGGCTTCCTTCTTCCTTCCTAGGAGGAGCTTTATTCCAAAAAAGTTCTTCAGTGTCCTTATTCAAGATTCAGCTCGTTATATTATCAAAGAGGCCCAATATTGACCCTCTGACTTAATCCACATTCCTCTCTGCTTTGTTTTACTTCTTAGCATATATCATCACCTGATATAGTTTCTTTGTTTGTTTTTAATCTTTCCTCCTCCAAACTGCAGAATATAATACCGGATCTCAGACTCAGTCTAGTTACATTTTTCCTGCTGTAAACCAGCACCTAAAAATGAACCTGGCATTTTTGACAAGTGAATGAATGAAAAAAAAAGTTAAAGAATGAAAAATGAAGGCAAGGACATCCACTCTCACCACTTCTATCGAGCATAGCACTGGAAGTCCTTAATAGAGCCATTAGGCAAGAAAAAGAAATATAAGGCATCTACATCAGAGAGAAAGAAACACAATTATGTTTACAAATGACATAATCATGCATGCAGAAAACCTTAAAGACTCCACACACACACACAATAAAACAACTATTAGAACTAATGAACAAATTCAGTAAAATTACAAGATACAAAACCAACATACAAAAAGTTACATTTATATATACTAACAATACATTATACAAAATGAAATTAAGATGATCTTATTTACAGTAGCATCAAGAGAATAAAATATTCAGGAATAAAGTTAACTAAGAAGGTGAAAGGCTTGTCCACTGAAAACTATAAAATAGTGCTGAAAGAAGTTTAAAAAAACACAAATAAATGGAAACATATCTCATGTTTGTGGATAGAAAGACTCACTACTGTTAAAATGTCCACACTAACCAAAACAATATTCAAATTTGATGCTATTTCTATCAAAATCCCAATGGCATTTTTACAGAATAAGAAAACAGTTCTACAAATCATATGGAACCACAAAATAGTTTGAATAATCAATCAGTTTTGAGGAAGAAGAACAAAGGTGGAGACACACTTTCAGATTTTAAACTATATGACAAAGCTACAAGAATAAAAACAGTATGGTATTGGCACTAAAACAGACATATAGACCAACAGAACAGAATTGAGAGACCAGAAATACATTCATACATATACTATCAATTGATCTTTGAGAAGGGTGCCAAGAATACAAAATGGGCAGAGAAGAGTCTCTCAACAAATGGTGATGGGGAAATTGTATATCCACATGCAAAAACAATGAAACTAGACCCTTATCATACAGATACACAAAGATCTACTCAAAACAAATTAAAGACTTAAATGTAAGACTTGAAACTGTAAAACTTCTAGAAGACACTGAGGGGAAAACATCTTAATATCGGTCATGAAATGACATTTTGAATATGACAACAAAGAAATAGGCAAAAACAACGAAATAAACAAGTGCAATTGCCTCAAACTAAAAAGCTTCTGTGTGCGAAGGAACAATCAACAGAGTGAAAAGAGAATCCATAGAATGCAAGAAAATATTTGCAGACTACATATCTAATAAGAAGTTAATGTCCAAAATATATAAGGAACTCCTACAACTCAAAAGCAAGCAATAAAAATAACAACATAAATAATCTGATTTTAAAATGGCCAGAGGGATTAAATTGCATTTCTCAAAAGACATACAAATGGCCAAGAAGTAAAAGAAAAGTTACCTGACATCATTAATTATAAGGGAAATACGAATCAAAACCACAACCAGGTAGTGCCTCACACCTGCTGGGGTGGTAATTATTTTTAAAAAGTGTTGGTGAAGATGTGAAGAAAGTGGAACATTCAAGTGCTACTGGTAGGAATGTAAAATTGTGCAGCTGCTGTGGAAAACAGTATGGAAGTTCCTCAGAATTGTTCATTATTGGCATGTAAATACTCATGCCAAACAAAGCAGAGTATTGTCCAGAACAGATATAAGTATATGGAAATGTATAATATCTGACACTAGAAATCAGTGGGAAATTAGGGATTTTTTTTTTCAATAAAACCTAATAGGATAATTGACTATGCTTTCAGAAGAAAACTGATTTAATCCTCTATCTCATGTAGTATTTAAAAACCATTTCTAGGATAATTAAAAGTCTTTAAAAGTATTTTTAACAATATTAGAAGCAAAGAAACAATAGAGAAAACTCAGAGACTTAATAGAATATAATTGACAGATTCGGCTAGGTGAAAATCTAAATCTTTTGTACAATAAAACAGCCCATAAATAAAATCAAAGCAAACATGACAAATATTAAACATTTGCAATATATTTAACAAAATGTAAATGTATATACAATAGTAAAGAAAAATCATTTTTTTAGAAAAACAAATATACTAGAAAAAAAATAGGCATAAGATTTAAAATAGAGAAAAAAATTCTCAAGGGATAATAAACATATGAATTATGTCTTCCCTCACAAGTATTTGGGGGACTATGAATTAGAACAATTCTAAGGTATAATATTTTGCTTATTGAACTGAAAAAAATTATTTTGATAAAATTCGTTCCTCACAAGGATGCGAGCAAACACTTGGTTGGAGTGTATACTGGTACACATCTGTATTGATAAGTATTGAGGAAGAATTTAAAGTAATCAATACATATGAGAATTTTTAATGTTCCTACTCAGGGCTCTCATTTCTAGGACTTTTTTCTACAACATTTTTTGGAGAGCAATCTGGCAGTGATCTTACAAAATTTTAGTTCTCATTCCCTTTGACCTAACAATACCATTTCTAAGTATCTGTCCTAAGGTACAAGGCTTCCCTGGTGGCTCAGCAGTATAGAATCTGCCTGCAATGCAGGAGACCCGGGTTCGATCCCTAGGTCAAGAATATCCCCTGGAGAAGGGAATGGCTACCTACTCCAGTATTCTTGACTGGAGAATCCCATGGACAGAGGAGCCTGGCAGGCTACAGTTCATAGGGTTGCAAAGAGTTGGACACAACTAAAGTAACTTCATATGCATGCACGCATCCTAAGGTACAGGCAAAGATAATCATGATAGCACTTTTTATAATAAAAAGTTGAAATGATCAAAGATCTAAGAATGGAAGAATGGTAGAATAAATTACAGAAGCGGCTGCCATTAAAAAGGATGGGCTAATTCTATAGCTGGTAACCTAGAATATATAATTGCATGACACAAAAGACAAGTCACAGAAATTATTCAGTTTTTAGTTTAAAAAAAGAGAAGCATGTACATATAGAGACGTGGCTACATACATGTAGGATGAGGAGAGTTGTGCATGCTAAGTTCCTTCAGTTGTGCATGCTAACTCTGTGCAAACCTATGGACTGTGGTCTGCTAGGCTTCTCTGCAAATGGGATTCTCCAGACAAGAATACTGGAGTGGGTTGCCATGCCCTCCTCCAGGGGGTCTTCCTGACTCAAGAGATGGAACCTGCATCTCTTACGTCACCTGCATTGGCAGGCAGATTCTTCACCACTAGCACCACTTGGGAAGCCAAGGCTAGTTACACACCAATAAGTTAAGGTGGTCACCTCTGGAGGTGGGATCAAATGAAAGAGGGAGCATGTGTAATGGACCAAAGATAAAACTGTTCCCATTCAGGGAGGAGGAGAAAAAAGAGGGGCCATGGCACGAGGCAACAGAGGAGGGCCATAGACAGACCGAGGACAGTCAGGGGAGGAGGGCAGGGCCTGAGAGCAACACAATGAGGATCCCAAGAGGAGGGAGTGAAGGGGTGCCGTGAGCCCTGGGAAGGTGCAGTCCTGAGAAAGAAAGCAGCTGAGTAGTAGTGGTGGAAGCCAGGGTGCAGGGGGATTAAGGCAGTTTTTGTCCACTCTGCAGGGGCATCTTCATAGAAACAGACAAATTGGGGCCCTCCCCCCAAACCGTCTGAACCAGGAGCTCTGCAAGTGACACCCAGATACAGTGTGTTTGAAACCGTCCTCAGATGACCAGGGTACAGCCAGAGTTAAGAACCACTGAGAGAAGGCGTTGAGAGCTTACTGAGTCAGGGACAACTGAGAACTATAGCTCATTCTTTCAGCAAGCTTGACAGATGAAGAAAGGAGTGAATTAAATCATAAAGCCACCAAAAGGGTTAGCAGGGTCATGGAAGATGCGAGGATATTGTAGGCTGAGAAAGAAGCTGATAAGGCAGAAAACATTAACTGTGAGTTGAAGGTAGGGAGAAGAGGAAGGGTGCAGTGGAGGGGGAACTGAGTGCTATTTGTCAGGCATTTTACTTATGTTATCACCATTATGGCTCCTTTTGCTGATAATTAATAATCACTATTTTTATTTTTTGAGGCCTATATTACTGTGTCAGATTTGCAATGTGGCAAGTGAGGTTTAGGGAAGCCAAGTAAATACTGAAGATCCAAATCCATGCCTACAAAAAGCTGGGTTCTTTCCTCTGTACTGGCTGTACAGTAATATCTTGGAGGCAGCTGGTAGGGCTGGAGTCTAGGACTCAGTTGGAAGGGAAGCTTAGGAAAAAGGAGGGACACACCCACTGAAACAGTGACAAGACAGAGACAAGCAAGAAGGGAACACAAGTAAAGGGGTAGGGCTTATGAATCTGGAGAGAAAAGGGTCAGGGAGACAGTTTGGAATGGGGTTGAGATTCACCGTTGACTTCCTGCATCATCTCAGTAGAGCCGGGGCAAAGTAATTAATTCCATGAGAGCTAACGCTGGTGGTTCGTGGACGGTGCCCGTGTGCTACACAACAGAGTGGAAAGCCTCGTCCTTCTCTTCCAGTGAGATGTGGATTAGTCACTCAACAACCCATCTGTCAATCTGGAAACCAGGAGCACTGATGAACTGAGCTGTCTGTAGCTAACTGGGAACCACAAACAGGAAGAACAAGGGCCCTGCCTTCCAAGACCTGACAATCTAGAGTTACTTGGGTGAGATTTTTTCCATCAACATTAAAAAAAAAACCTGGTGATGCCTTGCTTTGCAAAGGCCATGTAGAAACATTCTGCCACTGACAATCCCATGTCACCCAGAGGTTTTGAAAATAAACAGGGGTTGCATACCTTTATGGCGCCCCCATGAACAAGGTAAGTGTGCAAGAAAGAAGCTTCTCCCATCAGCTAAGAGAACTCTGGGGGACGGTGAAGGACAGGAAAGCCTGGCATACTGTAGTCCACTGGGTCGCAAAGAGTGGGACAGGACTGTGCAACCGAACAGCAACAAAGACAACCAGATGGTTACGGTTTAATTGTACAAGGTCACATTACTGAACAGGAAGCATCAGGTGGTCACGCCTATACAGGTGCCTCTGGGCTTCCAGTCCAAAAAGATCACCAAACCATCTTGGAATATTCAGTGGCTTCTGGGGACTCAGCAGGTGGCTACTACTGAGTGTCATTTGCCAGTAATTCCAGAGTGTCAATCATTCAAAAGGGAATACACCTAGAATTCCAATTATTTTTTGTTGAGAATGTATTGTCTTTGTTTAAAATATTCTCCATGGTGTCCCCCTGGGTAATTAAATAAGCAGATAAGATATTAATTAATAGCAGCAAACAGACACTAACAACTTACTAATTGAGGGATAAGTATTTCCTTCAGGCAGCTACTACTTTTGTTTCAGTACTTTTGCCAGAGAGAAAAGGTAGTGATTATGCATGGTTTTGTTATTGCCAGAAAAAGAGAAAAAAAAGTCAGACCCCCATACAGAAAAGACAATAGAAAACATGAATTGTGTATTTGTGGAAAAGAACAAAAGCGTGGGTTGTTTCAGCACCACCAATGCTTCTGTGTTGCACTCATGCGGCAGAGAATAGACAGGCACTGGGGTATCTAAAAAGAAAGCAAAACCAGCTCTCTCGCTCTCTTTGCTTTCTCGGGTCACTGACTGTTTTTGCCCCTTTCAGTCCTACCCCTCCTTCTTCTGAGGGAAGGTGAGATTCAATTCCCCGGAGCCTCGCTCCAGTGCTGTCAAGCTGCTGTTCAAGCTGTTATTCGAAAATAAGGAAAGAAATCTGACACGGAGACACTCCACGTCTTGGCTGCCAGGAGAAATACCAGCTTTGAGGTCGTTCCATTTATGAAGCTATTTTTAAATTATTACTATTATTGTTTTGCCAATCTGTTTTGTGATGCAGTCTCATCGGAAGATCTGTGGTCCCCATCTATCGTGCAAAATCCATCTAAAGGTGAAACCGTTCTTCTTTCTCCACTTCTTTGCTGCATTCCGGCTTCCCCAGCTTCTTCCTTCACCTGGTGAAGCTGGCCGGCTATGGACATTTTGCAGGCTTAAGAAAATCACTGTTTCGCCTCGAGCAAGGAACACAAATGTTGCAACCTTGACTCCTCCTCTCGCAAAGAAAGAGTGAACAAGTGCACTTGCTGGGCTTCTTGTCCCAGAGCCGCCGGGCTGCTGGAGTCCAGGTTGGGACACCCAGACACCAGCCTGCTGGTCTTGGGCTTCTCACCCCCGCCCCATTCCCGCCCCCGCCCCCTTTCTCTTTAAGTCTAACTCGCTCCTCTCCCTCTTTCTGGAGTCTACCCGCTGTTCCTGAAACAGCTTTACGCACGATGGAGGTCCACATCCTCGTGCAGGAAGTGCTCACGGAGTGAGATGGCAGACCTCGCTCCCCGGGAAAAGTGAGTACCCACCGCGCGCGAAGCCGAGGGCGCGGGGGCGGCGCCAGAGTCGCGGGTTCGAGGCCAAGTGCAGGCAGACGCGCACCGGCGGCTGGGCTTGGGCTGCTCCGGAAGACGCCAGAAACCCGCCGGAGCCGCCGAGCGGGCAGCCTAGGGCAGAGCCGGGACTCTGACAGCACGGAGGTCCGCTCCCAAAGGACTAAAAAGATTGTATCCGCCACCAGCCTCGCCGCTTTTACGACGGCACACATTAGTCTTTATAAAAAGCATCTTGAGGATGAGTTTCGGCGTGACTGGGGGATTCTCAGAAGATACATTATTCAAGTCAAATTGAAAAGAAAAAAAGAGCGGGGAGGGGAAGGAGCTCAGACAGGTGATGTGCGGACGGCGGGCTTGAGGATTCTCCCAGCATCAGCCGCGGCCGCCTCGGGGTATCCGGCGGAAAGTTGAGCGATCGCAGTGCCGACCCGAAAGGTGTGGCTCCCCGCCCCCTCAGAGACAGTGCGGGTAGTGACAGGTAAGCAGCCTCCTGGCTGTCACCCGTAGCTCAGCCGAAGGGAGGCAGCCTGACCTCAGCGAAGGAATTCCAGCTGGAGAAGCAGCTTCAGGAACCGCTGGAGGAGAGAGGACGAGAGAGCAGAGGAGAGGAGGGGGAAGTTGGGCAAACAGGTAAGGGAGGGTGGGGGGTAGCCAGGGCGCTACCGGAGCCAGGGCTGGAGTTGCAGCTCTTTGGGTGGAGAACATCCTTGTAATGGCCTCTCCCTGTTCTTCGGAAGCAGCCCACCTTACCCTAATAACAAGCATTTAGAATTTTCGGTAACTGGACTTGAAAATGATTGCAAAACATTATTATGACACTATAGGGATCCGCTTGTTTACATCCATCAAATTGGTTGGTTAAGCTTTCCCACCTGAGTCTCATGCTTCTTGGTCAGTGGAGTGCTGCTCATTCCACCCCTGCTGTGCAAAGTTGGGCAAGACCCTTGGGGTCTGTGGGCCTCGATTTTCTTTGCACATGTTGCACTTTGCATGTGTGTATATGCGTGTGTGCAACATTTAAGGATATATATGTTGTGTGTATATATATGTATGAATATATGTGTGTGTATATATTCTGCCCTAAATGTGTACATATGTGTGTATACATACACACACACATATATATATGCATACATATATATTTATATATTTAGATTACTACTGTATATGAATATATTTAAGACTAATGGAGCAAAAGTGCTGCTGAATCATGTAAGAAAGAAACTGATGAAATTGTATATTTTAGTGATTCTTGAAAATTGGTGCTCATTAAGTCCTTTTGAGAATGAGCTATGAGTCCTCTTCCAAGAGGGGAAAGCATTTTTATGGAATGTTCATAAAGTTTTTCAAGCAGTCCCAGAAGGTTGTGGACATGCCCTGAAGTCTTTGCCTGAGCCCCTAGTGAACATCCCTTGCCTTCCTCTCTAGGGTCTGCATCAACCATCCAGCCAAACCTCTGTGGCAGCTGGGTTGGCTGTGGGAGCCATCTGCAGCCTTCTCTGGGGGTCTGGAGTTAGCCCTGCCAAAGGAGAGAGCCTGGCTTTCATGAGAGAGCTCCCGGGACACTGTTTCCCAGGAGCTTCACTGGTCTCTGCCTTGTGGGAAACCCTCTTCACAAGCTCTTGCAATGGCTTTCCTAAGGGGACCATCCTCAGCCCTGGAGTTTTCAGTCTTACAGACAGCATTGGAGAACACCTGCAGAGGGTCACTGTCTTAAGGAGAGCTCTTCAGGTCCCACGGTTGGATGTCAGACACTGGGACCGAGGTCTGGTTTTGAAATGAAGTGCGGTTTGCTCCCCAGTGCTGTGTAGGAATAGTAACAGTCTCCTTGTGCACCTCTGCACTTTTCCTTTAAGGCACTAGGTTCCCGTGCTTTGGAGGACCTGGGTCTTCCATTGGCAGTGCCAGCAAGGTGTAGCAGAGGACACGGGGAGCTTTCAAGCCCAACAAACCAGGCTTCAAATCTTGGGTCCCTTGCTTCAGGCAAGTCACTGAACTTCGCTGAGTCTCACTTTTCCTCTTGTGCTTTCTTGCACGGCTATTAGGAAACTGAAATGCCTAGTCTATGATAAACTGCTATTACTGATATGAATGTGAGTTTATAAGTCAGTGTTAAATAGTCTCCTACTTTTTTTAGAGCAGTTTACTGTCTTATGGGGCTTATGTCAGCAAAACAATGAGTACAGTCAGTCCTGATCTAGTTATTCTAAAAGATGAATGGTGGGTTCAGAATACAATGTTGGGCTTATTGCTTCACCTTTGTCAAGGAATTTTCTGTGTTGCCAACAAGTGAAATGTGTCCAGACTAGCATGAAGTCTTGACCCTTTCTCTGAGTTCCCTTTTGACCCATAATCTTGAACAGAAAACAGCTAGATCTGTGCCTGTAGCTGCATGAATCTCAGTATAGAAACTGGAGAGGGCTGATGGCTGCATCCATCTCCAGGTACAACACAAACTGTCTCTGTAAAGAGAAATGTCTTCATTTCCATCTTTCACAGCTTGGAATAGATTTAATCAACTCAGCTAGTACCACCCCCCACCCCCTGCAGTCCTGGCCCCTCAGTTGCAAGAAATTGAATGACATAGAAGTAAGGGACAGAAATAGCATAATCTTAAAAGGAAATTGGATTCCCACTAAGTATCCATTCCAAGCATTCTTGAATGCGAAGATGACAGTATTGATACCTACTAGTCACTGAGCCTTCAAGATATACTAAGCACTTCCCTATGTTCCTTCTGTTAATTCTCATGGTAATTCAGTGAATTCTCTCTTCAATTAATTTTCTTACTGCAGGGTACACATTATCAAATAAAGCTTTACAGATAAGGAAACTGAGGATTAAGGAAATTTACATGACTTGCCCAGTCTCCACAGCAAGTAAAAGGTAGAACCGAACCAGGACATAAGCCCAGATCTGTCTGATCTTGATACCCACTCTTGTTCCACTAACCCGAGCTGCCAGGCTCCCTGGGGTCAGAAAATTGCATCATGCTAATTGGATGATCCAAACTAGTTCTTTTGAAGGGCAGGAATCACCAAATCCACTGGGTGATTTCAGTGGCATGAACATACACTTTGCGTGTGAACACACCAACAGGCAACAACAGTGAAATCACCTATGGAGAGTGATTTCCCCATCCTTTCCCAAATCCAGCTATAAAGTCAATAGTTACCCACAGCAGGTGAGGCTGGCTCTAGGCCACTGATTTCCTGAGCAATTTGTTTATGTCGGAAAGAGCTCTGAAATTCTTATTTTTTGTTACCTTTAGAATCAGGACACCTTGCCATTTGCCTCCCTGTGTTAAACATTCATTCATTTCATGAATACTTGCTGAGCTCTGAATATAACAGACAAGACCTTGGCCCTTGTGAAGCTTCTATGCCACAGAGATGTATAAGAGGCAGGTGAACACAGATATATATCAGATCATTTCAGACATTGATAAATGTTTTGTTATTGTTGGTCATTTGCTAAGTCGTGTCCTACTCTTTGTGACCCCATGGACTGCAGCACACCAGGACACAGGCTTCCCTGTCCTTCACTGTCTCTCGGAGTTTTTTGAAACTCATGTCCATTGAGTCAGTGATGCCATCCAGCTGTCTCATCCTCTGTCATTCCTTCTCTTATTGCCCTCACTCTTTCCCAGCATCAGAGTCTTTTTCAATGAGTCGGCTTTTCACATCAGGTGGCCTAAGTATTGGAGCTTCAGCTTCAGCATCAGTCCTTCCAGTGAATATTCAAGACTGATTTCCTTTAGGATTGACTGCTTTGATCTCCTTGCTGTCCAAAGGACTCTCAAGAATCTTCTCCAGCACCACAATTAGAAAGCATCAATTCTTCTGCGTGCAGCCTTCTTTATGATCCAACTCTCATATCTGTACATACACATCAGAAAGAAAGTAAAGAGAAGCTGGGGGCCTAGAGGGTAACAGGGCTTGGGGGCAACTTTAAGACAACAGAGAAGATCTCCATAAGAAGGTCACCCTTAAACTTAAATCTGCATAATAAGAAGAAACCAGCCCCATGAAAATCTGGGGAAAGGATTGCCTTAGCAGAAGAAATCTCAAGGCAAAGTTCTGAAAATGAATACATAAAGCAGTATGGCCCCAGATACAATAAGATGGTCCCTAAGGTATTAAGTTGAGGTTTACAAAGGGGAAATCATTGTTTGAATGCCTAGTCTAGCTTGTTCTGTGTACTTCATACCTATCTTATTTTTTAATCTTCTCAGCAATCTGTTGAATTAGCTTTTCTGTCTTGATTTGATAGTTAAAGAAACCAAGACTTGCAGAGGGTAACCAACCAAGGTTATTAAGCTGGTATTTGAATCCCACAGTCTGTTCCGCACCAAAATCCAAAACTTTTTGCTAGCACAGCATGTGGCCTTTGAGATCATCTCTTCTAGGGGATAGTGAAAGAGCTAGCAGCAAGAAATATCCAACGTTTATTAGGTAGCTCAGTGCTGGCAGTGATTTCTGTCTGATGTCCCAATTTCCAGTTAGCATGTCTAAACCTGCACTGCAGAGTGTGGTAGCACTCGCCCCATGTGGCTACTGAGCACTAGAAATGTGCAAATTGAGGTGTACCGTAGTGTAAAGTATACCCCAGATTTCAAAGACCTAGTACCGAAAAATACATATCTATCTCTTGAATTTTTATACTGACTGTATGTTAGAATGATAGTATTTTAGACGTAGTGGTTTAGCTGAAGTACATTATTAAAATTAATTCTGTTTCTTTTTAAATTTGTTTTCATGTGTTCAGCAGAAAATTTAAAATCACATATGTGACTTGAATTGTATTTCTTTCAAATAGCACTTCTGTAGACCAATTAGTTGACAGGGATAGAGTAGGGAATTGTTCCTCCTTCTTCTTAATAACTTTTCCTGTATTCTTGGCTTAGACTCTTTCTCAGGTGTGTCTCCTAATTCAGTTACTCAGTGAAGCAGTAAACAAGAAAAAAGGGGTCGCTCTGTGTCCTCCTCCACCCTCATTTTTCTGCTGAATGGGTGATCATTCAAAGCCCACTACATCATGCCATTATATGAAATAGACTCAGTGGTTACTTTCATCACCAGGACCCATTCCCTCACCCAGACAAACCTCAAGCTTTCAAGCATCCTTATCACCAAAGGGTTATTTTAAACTCAGGTATGCTTTCACCATAAAATCATTTCCTAGGACAGTGTCTTTGACATTCTGGGACTTTGTAAAATCAGCCTAGGAGACAGCCAGGGTTTTGTGCCTGCATGCAAAAATCATGAAATGAATCATCTTATTGTGGTGATAAATGTTTTCCCTTCTCTGTCCTTTTGCTTGTAACAACTTGAATAAGATGCAGTCCAAGGTTCCAGAAGGGCTGTTTCAAGGACATCACAGAAGGCCATTTTGGCTTCTGTTGTCCACTAGCTAACGTGGTTTTTGACAATGTCAATGAAATACAAATACAATTGGTTTGATATATGCCAAAGGGAAGGACATTCAGATTCTGGTGGTGTTAGAGGAAGTCTCTGGCCTGGAATATCACAGACCTGCATTTGAGTTTGTCTATGGGTTTGTGTGTTACCCTTACCCTCCTTCCCTCAAAAATCCTCTAGAAAAGGTCAGTGTTGGTGAGACAATGCCACATAACAGGCTAATGGAGAAATATTCTAGAAAATGGTTGGCCACGGACTGTAGTAGACATTTGCCTACAGTGAAGAGTTTCTTTTCTGTAGTTTTAAAAGGATATACAGACAGACCTCAGAAATATTGTTGGTTCAGTTCCGGACTATTGCAATAAAGCAAATACTGCAATAAAATGAGTCACAAATGTTTTTGGTTTTCTAGTCCATATAAAAGTGAATTACCCTACACTATAGTCCACTAAGTATGCAGTAGCATCATAGGGCTTCCCTGGTGGCTCAGAGGTAGAGAATCCCCCTGCAATGCAGGAGATGCAGGTTTGACCCCTGAGTCAGGAAGATCCCCTGGAGAAGGAAATGACTACCCACTCCAGTATTCTTGCCTGGGAAATCCTATGGACGGAGGAGCCTGGTGCGCTACATTCCCTAGCGTCACAAAAAGGGTCAGGAACAACTTATTGACTAAACAACAACAAAGCATTATATCTAAAACACAATGTATGTATCTTAATTTGAAAAATACTTTATTGTTAAAAAATGCTAACTACCAGCTGACAACACAGTTTGTAAAAAAGAAAGAAAGAAAAAACCAAACTACCTGCAAAATACAATGAAGTGAAAAGCAATAAGATGAGGTGTGTCTGTACCAGATGCTCTTTGAGATATACAAATAACATTTGTTCATTTCCACTCAAAATCTCCATCTTCCAGGGAATTGTCAGTAAGAAGCTGACAGGAATGAATTTTAGTGTATCTACCTCAACAGTAATACCTATTCTTCAACATCTTCTAAGCCAAGAAGTCTGTGCCAGAGTCCATGGGAAAAATTAAAAAAAAAAAAAAATCTTAAACAAGGTCCTTGCTCTAGAGGAGCATATTATCTACCAGGGAAGATGGGCACAAACATAAAACACCAAGAGCAGTGTAAGATGACATCCTCTAAGTGTTCCATGAAACAGACAGTTAGAGTTGGGAATTCCAGAGGGCATTATGCCCATAGCCCTAAAGTACATTGACAATACAGGGTAAGAGATGGGCATTGAGGGACTTCCCTGGCAGTCCAGTGGTTGACTTTGTCTTCCAATGCAAGGAATACCAGTTCTATCCCTGGTCTGGGAACTAAGATCCCACATGCCTTGGGACCAAAAAAAACAAACAAACCAAAACTTAGAACAGAAGCAGTATTGCAACAAATTCAACAGTTTAAAACTGGTCTACATTTTTAAAAAAATCTTAAAAAAGAAAAAGAGATGCCACTGAAGGATGTAAGGCCAGGCTATTACTTCAGTTCCTCAGTCGTGTTTGACTCTTTACAACCCATGGGCTGCATGCAGCACGCCAGGCTTCCCTGTCCATCACCAGCTCCCAGAGCTTGTTCAAACTTATGCCCATCGACTTAGTGCTGCCATCCAACCATCTCGTTCTCTGTCATCCCCTTCTCCTCTAGCCTTCAATCTTTCCCAGCATCAGGGTCTTTTCTAATGAGTCAGTTCTTTGCATCAAGTGGCCAAAGTACTGGAGCTTCAGCTTTAGCTTCAGTCCTTCCAATGAATGTTCAGGACTGATTTCCTTTAGGATTGACTGGTTTGATCTCCTTGCAGTTCAAGAGATTTTCAAGAGTCTTCTCCAACACCACAGTTCAAAAGCATCAGTTCTTTGGTGCTTAGCTTTCTTGATGGTCCAACTCTCACATCCATACATGACTACTGGGAAAACCATAGCTTTGACTAGACAGAACTTTGTTTGCAAAGTAATGTCTCTGCTTTTTAATATGCTGTCTAGGTTGGTCATAGCTTTTCTTCCAAGGAACAAGCGTCTTTTAATTTCATGGCTGCAGTCATCATATGCAGTAATTTTAGAAACCAAGAAAATAAGGTCTCTCACTATTTCCATTGTTTCCCCATCTATTTGCAAAGAAGTGATGGGACCAGATGCCATGCTCTTCATTTTTGAATGTTGAGTTTTAAGTCAGCTTTTTCACTCTCCTCTTTCACTTTCATCAAGAGGCTCTTTAGTTCCTCTTAACTTTCTGCCATAAGAATGATGTCATCTTCATATCTTAGGTTATTGATATTTCTACCTGCAATCTTGATTCCAGTTTGTGCTTCATCCAGCCCAACATTTAACATGATGTACTCTGCATAAAAGTTAAATAAGCAGGGTGACAATATATAGCCTTGACCTATTCCTTTGCCAATTTTGAAATTATTATGTCCAGTTCTAACTGTTGCTTCTTGACCTGCATACAGATTTCTCAGGAGGCAGTTCAGCTGGTCTGGTATTCCCATCTCTTAAAGAATTTTCCAGTTTGTGTGATCCACACAGTCAAAAGCTTTAGCATAGTCAATGAAGCAGAAGTAGATGTTTTTTTGGAGCTCTCTTTCTTTTTTGATTATCCAGTGGATGTTGGCAATTTGATCCCTGGTTCCTCTGCCTTTTCTAATTCCAGCTTGAACATCTGGAAGTTCTCGGTTCATGTACTGTTGAAGCCTTGCTTGGAGAATTTTGAGCATTACTTTGCTAGAATGTGTGATGAATGCAACTGTGTGGTAGTTTGAACATTCTTTGGCATTGCCTTTCTTTGGGATTGGAATGAAAACTGACCTTTTCCAGTCCTGTGGCCACTGCTGAGTTTTCCAAATTAGTTGACATATTGAGTGCGGCACTTTCCCAGGCTGAGTTGTAGACCAATGGAAACAGGCACGGGCGTGGGGGTGGGAGCTGGAGAGGAAGGCATTCCGAGTAAAGATGCATATGCAGTTGGCCTGCATACGGAAATGTGCACGGAGTATTTGGCAGTATGAAAAAGAACATGGAGAACAACTAGGGGCGCTTTTAAAAATTACTGATGCCCCCACCTTGTTCTAGAATTTTCATTGAAGAATGGGGCTATGGTGCCAGTGCTGTTGTTGTTCTTTGTTGTTTGTGATTCCCCAGAACATTCTAATGTGAAGTCAGAGTTAAAAGTCATTGAGTAAACACACCGAGTCTTTGCCTTATCATCATGGGCAATAAAATTAAAAGGGTAATGTTTTCAAGAGAAAGAAATGGACAGTTAAGGTGCATGGTCTTTATTGTGTAGAAGGTTTATGGACATGGATATTTCTGCTCAGCTGCTTTCTTCACAATTGCTGTCTGTAATCATTCTGTTGACTTGGATGTTGTGGCTAAAAAGTGTAGCCAGCTTCCCATCCCTGTACGCTGTGTGCTTTGGGGGTGCCCTGTAGTCAACCCTGGTATAGGGTAAGTATAGGGTGCTGGGTGTCTCATGGCTCTTTGTGTCCACCAGGCTTTGTGTGATCATTGCAGAGGGCTTCATTGTCTAAGGGCTTCATACCATTAGTGCCATAGTAGCTATTTTATAACAGTCTGTAACCTTGCCTCACCTTTCCAACTTTACAAATTAGGAAATGGAGTTTAATTACTGGCCTTGGGCCTTGAAGCTTACTGGTGATAGAATGAAATTAGGATTCTCAGCCACTGAATTCCTCATATTTATTTGGCTCTTAAAGCACATGGTGCCCCATCTCCTGTTGCTGTTACAATATTCTGTACCTAGCCCTGTTACCACTTGCATGAATGAATTAGTGTTACAGATCAATCAGTAAAAGGTGACTAGATTGCCCGAACTGGCAACACTGTGATTTTAAGTGTCAGCAGCTCGGAGGCAGCAGGGGTGGTCCCAGGAGCCCCGTCCCTAGCATCTTGGAGTTCAAGTAAAAGCGTGGCCGTGCATACTTACAGCTTATGCACTCCTACCTGTGGGAAGTAAAGACTCCTTAGTCTCAGAGCTTTCAAGCTGTTCTGATTTCTCTTCTCTGAAGCTTCTGTTCGCTTAAAAGATAATGGTTTTTGTTACACGTCTAAAAAAAAAGAAGAAGAAGAAAGCTGAGCAATTTTTACAGCTGCATTTTTAAAGAATTCCTTGTTATGTCTCAAGAATGTCTGGGTTTATTGCCAGTGGTGAAGCTGGGAGGTCTTTATGAAGGGCAATAGAAAAAGGCTAGAGTCGCAGCACTACAGCTTCTTTAGGATATGAGGACAGGTCAGTATTGTGCCATTCCAAAATGGTTCTTTCCTTTTTCTCTGTTGTGAAATCCATTACTTATTAAAAAACAATTTCTAGTATCTTTAACTATAGGAAAAAGCAAGCCTCTAAAACAGTGGTCCTCAACACTGACTGTACATGAAAATCACCTTAGGAGCTTTAAAAAATACAGCTGCCCAGGCCCTATCCATAAACCTATTAATCAAGATTCTGGGTGTGGAGGCTCCATATCACATTTATTTACAATTCTCCAGTTGATCTTCACTAAAATGGACCTTACTTCTCAGAGAAAGTACAAATCTTCATGATTTATTTCTGTTTCTTCTTCTGCCTTGTTCTAGGTGTCATGGACCCCAGAGAACCATCCGAATCATATTTTCATTGGGTAGCAACTCCATCAGTCTAGCATAAAATTGAGGTTTCTACTTATGTATGAACTAACTCCATCTTCAGAGTGACCCTGTATAAACTCATGACTAAAATTTCTTGTATGTACAATTTGGAAATCAAGTTGCCAGAGGCTTGATAATCATGAGACTGGAAGATAAAGGTTAAGCCTTCATGCCATCCATGTATTAAATTTCCCAATTGCTATGTTGATCTTTAGTCAGCCAACCCTTGCTTTCCTGTCTCAGCCATTTTAAAGCCAATTAACTCCATTCCTGTCCACACCCTTATTAAAAATATAATTATAGCAGTGTTCTCTGTCATTGGGTAGACTTTATGAGGTGAATTGGCCAAGAACTAACTAGGTTGTGTAAAACTCTCTCAGGCTCAGGAGATCATTTGGGTTGCAGAGGCTACTAGCAAGAGGCTGGGCTAGGAGAGCCATGAATGTGGGTTTGGAAAGAACCAATTGCAAGTCATACCAAATTGAGAAGAACTTAGAGTATGGAAAAGGATTCTAAGATCAGTCTGAGAATAATTATCCAGGGTCCAGTTAAATCTAAGATGGCAGCCCTTCTCAAAAAGTTGTATAAATACCAAAAAGTAACCAAGATTTTGTATTAGATTTGGCAGGGATTGAAAGGATGGGCCACTCTACTTTTCTTGAGTGCTGAGATGGCAGGATTAGGAGATAAGAAGTTGCCAAGGAGATAGCAAGGAGAAGGATGAACAAAGGCCTGCTGTTGTCCAAGCATTGTGGGCACTGACAATTGTTATTCACTCAACTAATATTTATGTAGCGTCTGTTTTGTGCCAAGGACCCTTCGAGGAGCTGGAGTTGAAGAGATGGTGTTCTTGTTCATGTGGAGTTTACATTGCAATGAGAGCAAACAGATATCCGTACTAAGAATAATACTAAGATAAATAAAATCAGTTAGTTGGTGCTATGAAGAAAAATGAAGTGAGATAAAGTGGTCAGACTGACGAGGGCTGCTTTCAATAGGCTTACAAGAGTCACTGTCTCTGAAGAGGTGACATTTGAGCTAGCATGTGTAAAGAGAAACCCACACAGAGATCAGGGGAAAAAAAAAAACTGGCAGAGGGATCAGCAACAGCAAAAGCTCTGAGTTGAAAAAGGTTTTGCATATTCTGAAAATAGAAAGACCAATGTGCCTGGACACTTAGGAAGGAAGGAGTGGAGTCAAATAGGAAAATAGCCCAAAGAGTCTGAGGTCATGAGTGGAATTAGGGTTAATGCTCTAAGGGAATCACTGGGAGTGTTTAAGTAAGGATGTAATGTGCATTTTAGAGCTCTCCTGGCTCCTGTGTACAGAGTGGATTGTAGACTGAGAGCAGAGGGAAAGATGGGAGGTTGACCAGGAGTTTGGCAAGAGGAGACTATAAGTCAGCTGAGGGGTAGCAGTGGGGAGAAGAATTCTTAGATTCAGGAGTGAATGTGAAGGGAGGGCCAGCAAGGCTTCTAGATGCATAAGGGCAATGACAGTGAGGCCAGACCTTGTCCTGTCTAAGATCATTGCCCCTCCCCTATCTTGACTTGGGCCACTGATTTTGAACCAAAGTGGAAAAACATCTAGCGTTATTTGAAAACTTTGGGGATTTTGACCCTGACTTGTTTACAAAGGGAGAAAAACAAATTCCTGTCCAAGGAGAAATCTGTTTGTTGTTTTTTACCTACTAATGATAAAAACTTCATCCTTTCTCATAAGATTCTTCTGATGAGGTGTTTTGTTTTTGTTGTTGTTGTCTTTTCTTTTTTTAATTGATTTTTATTAGAGTTGGTTTACAGTGTTGTATTAGGATCTACTGTATAGCAAAATGAATCAGCTATACATATACATGTATCCCCTCCCTTTTGGACTTCCTTCCTATTCAGGTCACTACAGTACATTAAGTAGAATTCCCTGTGCTATACAATATATACTCGTTAGTTACCTGTTTTATACATAGTATCAGTAGTGTATATGCGTCAATTCTAATCTCCCAATTGCTCCCACCCCTCCCTTTTTCCCCCTTGGTAGTTGATGTTTCTGATTACTCTGCTTTTCATAAGTGATAGAAATGTGACATTCACATTGCTAGTTTATTTTGACACTTGGGCTGTATTAACTAAGCTCTTCATGCTGCCAGACAGTTATACATGGCCTTTGGCAGTTGGTCAATTTCTCCATATAAATGCTAACATTATAATAGCAAACATTTACTGAGCATTTACTGTATGCCAAGGCATTAAGAATTTTACATGTTTTAATTGCTTTGTTCCTCCCAGCCATTGATTAGTGAGCATCTTTATTATTATCATTTTATGAAAGAAGAAATTGAGGCAAAAAAAGAGTAAGTCATTTGTCAAGATCACATAGCTGATAACGGAGAAGGCAATGGCAACCCACTCCAGTACTCTTGCCTGGAAACTCCCATGAATGGAGGAGCCTGGTAGGCTGCAGTCCATGGGGTTGCTAAGAGTTGGACATGACTGAGCAACTTCACTTTCACCTTTCACTTTCATGCATTGGAGAAGGAAATGGCAACCCACTCCAGTGTTCTTGCCTGGAGAATCCCAAGGACGGGGGAGCCTGGTGGGCTGTCATCTATGGGGTTGCATAGAGTCAGACATGACTGAAGTGACTTAGCAGCAGCAGCAGCATAGCTGATAAAATTAGCAAAGCCAGGTTTTGAAGAGTCTGGTTGCCGAGCTTGGTTGTACCACTTTCCATGGATCTCCTTTTCACTCTTTCCTGTATCACTGAAGCTGAGACTTCAAAATTAAATTTATTTTTCCTGCAAAAAAAAAAAAAATGACACTGAATATTCACTGGAGGGACTGAGGCTAAAGCTGAAGCTCCAATACTTTGTCCACCTGATATGAAG